>NW_021703774.1:79703979-80292254 GCF_005190385.1 Monodon monoceros | reverse complement strand
ATCCTTCTTTTGAAGCTAGAAGCATCATTTCAGTTAACACAGAAAGGAGACAGTGGCATCCTTCTTTTGAAGCTAGAAGCATCATTTCAGTTAACACAGAAAGGAGACAGTGGCATCCTAAAAGCCTTGTCTGCATCAACTCATTTTTAAATGGCTCCCCTTTTAAGGACTGGGTAGTGACACGCTCATCAATTTCGGTGGCTTTTTGGCTGTAGATGATTTTACATACCCACCTAATGACCATTTTTCATCTGAAAATATTTTTCTCTGCCTCTGTGCAACTTTCCCTCTCTCCCAGCTTGCCCTGGACACACATAATTATATACGTATTTAGAATATTGGATGGGACTTAGTTTATGGGGAAGGTAAGGACTAGGTACTGTGCAGCTGTTAGTTACTGAGTGCTGTCCTAGGAGCTGAACATACATTAGTCACGGAGTCATTCAACACTGAGTAACCACCACCTTTCCCAGTGCCTCAGCTACTCTGTTCAGCATCTGTCCTTTGCCCTAGGCAGGCATTATCTCAGGAACCCGCCACCTGGAAGGCTCAGTGCTACCAGCTGGTGTCTCGCCCTGACTACATGGCATCTAAACCACTCTTTTATCTTCCCCTCTCTTACTCTCCCACATCATTGTGCCTCCCGCAGGCTGACTCCTTCCTCAGCCTGCCCTCACTGCTGTAATGACAGCTGACATTTATTGAGGGCTCATGACACAACAGGTACTGCGCTCAAGCCACGTTCATAGGTTAAATCATCTCATACATCAACGCTATGAGGTATGTAGAAATGGTATTCATATTTCACAGATTAGGAATCTGAGACACGGAGAACTAATTTATGGAAGATTGCATGACTAGTGAGGGGGGACAGTGGAACTGAACCCGGGGTTCTATTCCAAAGTGCACACCCTCACTCCTATACTGCACTTTCAGAAGGAACTCAGAAGAAGCGTGATTTTCTCAGCTAGAAATCTGTGAATTTTGCAATTTACAAATGGCAGGAGGGTTCTTTTCCTTCTTCCTTGAGAAAAGTGCCCGAGGGATCTATCATTGATGATTTCTGGGTTTTCCCTTCAAAGCACATTGGTGGGAGCTAGAAATCCAGGCCTGCCGACCGCGCCTTTAGGTAAGTCCTCTTATTCCTCAGTTTTGTTATGTGTAATATGGCAATAATTATCTATTAAGTTCTTGTAAAAATGCTTTGGAGAAATTGTCTCAACAATGTAAGCTATGGCACGTGTCTGTTCTGCAATTACTAGGAATCTCAGGTACAACTAAAAATTGAGAAGTAAAAAAATATTAGCAGAGTGAGTCAGAGTTTTTAAAAAGTCAAGCCAGCCCCTCAGCACTCAGCGCTGGAATGCTTTCCTTACACATAACATCCAGCCGCCATCAAAGCCAGGCTCTGCGGCTCTGGATTCACAGGGAGGGACAGCCACAGAGAGCCTGCGATCCCGGAGAGCGAGTGGCTGCAGTCTGTGTGGGCAGCCCCTTCCCCTTCATGGAGAAACCCGATGACACCCTCGGTCCTCTGCTCACAGACATGACTTCATGTGCTCCAGCTTTCTGAGGGCCGAGGGGATCGCTCCTCACTCTGCCTCCTGGAAAGAAGACCCCTGTGCTGCCTATACCCCTAAGGGGCAGCCCCAGGGACAAGTTGTAACAGGAAAGCAGAGGGGCACATTGGTGGAACTTGGAAGACACTGGGGCCTTCTCCCAAGAGTTCACTGAAGGAGACTAATGTGGAAAGGGTCTGGGAAACACCAAGTCACCCAGCCTTTCTTGCTGCCAGCTCCACGCTTGCCAGGCTCTCCTTTCTCCACGATAGCAACCAGTGGACACGACAGCCTGGGTCGGCCTCCAGGTCTCGACCTGAGCTCTGAGGTCCTTGAGAAGAGGCAGCAGGTGCAGTGTCTGACTACCCTGGCTCCCTGGCCTCATTTCCAGCTCCCCTCACAGCTGGATCCTCTCCACGCTGGCCTCTGGCTGTGAAGTCACCTCCAGATCTTTATTATAAGAAGGGACCTTCTCTCCATCACCAAGGAGAAAGACCCAAGGGTCCCAGAGAGGAAAGCATCCCCCTAGAGGCAGCAGTCATCTGCCCAGAAGCAGGGAGCTAGACCATGTGCCTTCCTGAGGTCCCTCTCAGGGAGAGGTGGTATTTCTTTAAGAGTGCTTCAATGGGCCAAGCCTACTCTCCAGGGCTCTTTAACAATGGGGTGATAAGAGTGTAATGGGCTGATTGCTCTGGAACCTATTCTGAAAAGGAAAATACACAGAGCAGTGCACAGTACCCTGTGACATGAAGTGAGATTTTCCAAAAACTGGGCTTGCTTCTTCTTTAAAGTCCTGTTACCTCACACTGTTTGCTATGCAAGTCCATAAAATGGAATCCTGGTGTACTTTTCTTCTCGTTTTATTGCTAGGGAACTGGTGTCTTTCCTATTTGGAAAATTATTTATTGAGGAAAGAAACATCAATTTCTGTAAACATGTATATTGCTCTTTCTATTTATATTATAAGAAGTATTTAAAGTGGAGAAAAGGTTCCTGACCTCACAAGGACTTTTTCTTGTTGGCACTCTCCAGAGAGACAGCACAGGGAAACAGAATAAGCAGACCTGCTTGGCAGGTCTGGGGTGCGGGCTGAGCCCCACCCTGAAGGGCTGGAAAACCACGGCTGACTGTCAGCACCCCTCCTCCTCTGCTTCAACCCCTGGTCCTCAGTTTCCTTATTCCGTCTAGTGCTAAGACTCTATGATAATCCACTTCTCTGAACTTCAAGCACTGACCGTAAGCATTCTCACCACCAGCCACTCAAGGGTGACTTAGAGAGGGGAGGGAGAACCAAGGGTGGGCAGACCCACGCCGCGCCCCAGGCTGCCAAGAACAAGCAGGAAGGATTCAGGCCCTGCTGTGAGGGCTGTTGTTTTCCCCACCCAGAGTTCACTTCCTTTTCTTTTCTATTAGACAAAGAACCTCCTCCACTCTCAGTCCTTGTGGTCTGAGAGGGCTGACTCGCCCAAGGCAGGTGTGAAGCCCAGGCTTCAGCCAACAAGCCCGTCCCAAGCAGCTGGCCACGATGACTGGTGTGGGAACGGGCACTGGACCCAAGATTGCCAGTGACAGTGAGACCCAGGACTTTGGTTGGATCAGTTGGAATGAAAGAAGAGTGTACTGTTGCTGAGGTTACCTGGGAGATGGCGCCTGGAGCTGTGGGTGGACGTTTTATCACGTCTAGGGGGAACCTGCCCCAAACTGGAGCCACAGGAAAGCGGAGCTAAGAGGTGGCTACAGACTGCATTCCAATCACATCACTTGTGTCCCTGTGATGAGAACTAATCCTGACTTTTCAGTTATGTGAGTCAAGAAATTTCTGTTTTGCTCTAGACAGTTTGAGTCAAGTTTCTGTGATTTGCAATTAAAAGAGTCCTGACCGATATGTCTATAAATATATGACATTTCTTGCATCTTGGGCTGTTCATGTTGCTTTAGTTTACATTAGGAAATAGGATCAGGAACGTCTGTATAGAACTAGTTTGTTCTCCTATTTAATGCAGGAATCTCCTGTATTGATAAAGGCTCCATTCTGATTTTGGGTTAAATACCAAGGTATCAGAGGGATCACTGTAGAAGTCTGCTCAGCTTCTTTGATTTATCAAGTCATTAGAAAGCTTTTCTTATGTTGGCCCCAAATCTACACCTGTGAAATTGCTATCAGTGCTTTGTCTCTGGAGCAACACAGACAGAGGCTGCCCCCCAGACTGGCTTCCATCTTTCCTTCCACATACCCGCCCCTCTCTCTAACCCAGCAGGGTCCCTTGCCTCAGGTTTCCATCTGAAAACCATGAGTTGTGACTTCTAGGCTTGACTCTGTCTATCATTGATATCTTTTTTGTTTTGATTCCTTCTGTCCCTGAGTTTAATGATGTTTAATAATAATATTTAATAATGCTTAATAAAGTTTCTTGTCTTTCTGTCCCTTTCTTCACAATTCCTACTGCAACCACCATGGGTTATACCCTTATTTCTTCAGGCCTGACTATATCCATAATCTAGCACCGTCTTTTTCTGTCCTCCCCTCTCGTTCCACAATAATCTCTTTAAAATGCAGTGTAGGTCGTACCCTCCCTCAAACCCTAAATTATCCTTCTATTGTTTATTAAATTAACTAGCCCTGACATTCAAGGCCCTCTATACTTGTCCTCTGTCCCTCCCCAACTTTTCTAATCTTAATTCCTACCATGCCCATATCCTTTACGTTCTGGTAAGAGTCCTCTGCCCAGCCTCGGCTTGCTGATCACTATCCTATAGACACACTGTGTGCCCCAAACCTCTGCAGTCCCTATTCTTCCTTTTCTCTATCGATTATGGTTGGTCTTTCAAACCTAACTCAAATCCTTCTTGCCTCACCAGTTTAGAATGACCCCTGATGCACCAACTGCAAATACCACTAAGTCAGCGCTTGGTTACACACTAGTTTCTCATCCCCTACTTATCACATGGTCTCAGAATTGGAGGCTACGTCAGCCTCCAACTCCTCACCCCTTTCCCACAGTTGGAGGGAGACAGCTACTACCCCTCCCACACTGAGGCCTCTCTCCATGGCAGCCCTCCCTCCGCCCCTCCCTCCTCTCTCCACCCCACTCCTCTCCCCCTTCTCTCTCCCCTCTGCAGTCCCTAGTCATGGAGGGATGAGATTGACCCTTCCACATCTTGAGATGTCTCTCTTCATTTTGAATTACGTGTCTCTCCTTGACAATTTAAAATACAAGATCACAAATACACAAAACCAGACCCTGACTGGGCAGGGGTCCCCCGTCACCCCAGATGGATGAGTGAATAACTGACTTTGTGGTGTGCCCACTTCACTCAGGGGGGCAAAGGGGCTTTTCCAATTCTTTGGAAATGAATTGTGGTTACACGCTGGGCTTCTTTTCTTGAAGTGGCTGAAAGAAACACAACAGTTCAGTTCCACCTGGTCTTCCTTGGTTTTAGAAGCAGAGGGATGAACCACATGTGGGGTGGGCAGGGTAGGGCCCTCTCCTCTCCGCTTGGACCACACATCCCTACCCCAGAGCCAGGTGGGCATCTGGGGCTCAGGTGTGCCTCCTTTCTCTCCCTCCATCCCCCGTCCCAGAAGTCCAGGTGCAGGCTCCACTCGAAGCCGGGGCAGCCCCAGCTAAGGTGGAGGAGAGCTGAAGTCACTCACCCATGTAGAAGTACTCTGGGGAACTGTCCTCTGACGAGAAATCCTTCATGGGGCCTCCAAACCGAAACCACAGTCCAAAAGCAATGACTGCCGACCCTGCCAGCTGAAAGGTAAACAGCCTGCATTTACAAGGGAGGGGAGAGTGTGTGCAGGACCTGGGAGGCCTGAGGCCCCAGAATCTGAGGGTTGGAGGGGGGCCCCTAAGAAACCAGCCCGTCTCCTCTTCACGTTTCTTATAATAGGAGTGGAATGATGTGCTCAAAGCCCCCAGCCCACCCCAGGTCCCTGATGTGATATTAAAACTGGGGTTTCCTGATTGCAAGCCCAGAGTTTCTCCCATTCTGCCAGGCTGCCCCGCGGTTATAGGGCATACACAGCACAGCCCAGGAGGTGTCTCAGAAAGGGTATTCCCACAACAGTCCCCTGGGAAGGTATTTGGTTCCTGCCCTATTGTCCCCTGCTGGGCACTTGGGATTTCCTCACCAACACCACAGTGAGAGGTCACCGAGAGCAAGATGAACTCCAAGACTGGGGGAAACCCACTTTTTTAAATGGGAAGAAAACACGCCAACCTCAGAGAACCTGCCCACACCTCCTGAGTGTACGGTGTCCAGTTAGAAAGCCGTTTTAGAGGCATCTAGAAGCCGTCCTAACCCCCAGGCTGCCACTGTCACTGTGCCGCACTGCCTGGGGATGGTTTTGCAGGCAGTGAGGGAAACTGGCCGGGGTTGTTTTGTTTCTTTTTTTTTTTTTTTGGTTGCTATTTTGGGTTTCCATGGAAAGCAAGAAAGGAAAAAGTAATTTTCTGAAAAAGCCTGGTCTGTGTGCTGTGTGGCTCAGGGAGAGGCTGAGTGGCCGGCGCAGGCAGCGGCTGGGCAGGCTGGTGGCTGGTAGAGTCATGGCCCGCTTCCTCTCCGCCACTCGGAGGGCTTTTGTGAGGCTCCACACCTGAGCTGGAAGCCTTTCCTTCCCAGGACTGTCACAAAGGCCCGCCAGCAGGCTCCAGCCAGGGTCTCCTCTCTCTCCACAAACACCCATCTCGAATTTCATTGTGTCAATCAACAGATGGCCACTGGCACCTTCTGGACTCAAGGCACCACAAGTGAGCAGAGATGTAGAAAGAGTCCCGTGGTTCTGCCAACCCATCCAGTTAGTGTTGGGCTTCCCTAACCCATCCCCAGACCAACGGTTTAGAGGCTGCCCCCGCCCCAGCAGGGAAGAGTAGACACAGATGCTGGCAAAAGGGAGACAAGCACACAAGTCAGAGAAGTAGAGGTTTAATAAGGAAAAATGATGTCAGAGTCAGGGTCAGACCAGAGCCCTGTTTATACAAGATCCTTCTGTCTGTGGGCTATTTGTAAAGAGCCGGGGCTATCTGTCTGAATATATATGAGGACTTTATCTTTCTTCACCCTCCATCTTCCCAAGGCCCATTCCCTCTGTGGCCGGCTTCTTAAGCAGACCAGCATGACTGCCGCAGGAGGAATTGGAGGGGCAGAGCTCTACCAGCTGGACTCTCTAATGTGGAACAACTAAAAGTTTCCAGTACTTAGAGGAAAGCACTAATTAGATAATGTGAGGAACAGCTAAAGGAACTGGGTTCAACCAGCTCTCAAAGGTTTTGCCTTTTTTAAAAGGGTAGCAAGGCGTGGAGAAATATTCCGAGAAGTCATGTTAAAACATTAACAATACTTTTCTTTGACAGGTAAAATTACAGGTGACTTTTCTCTTTTCACGATACTTTCTAAGGTTTGTGCGTGAAGCATGTATTACTCTTGTAAGTTTAAAAGTGTGATATGGTAGTTTAACTGACCAGTCCAGAAAAAAATGGGGAGAGTTTTCTTGGGCTGTGCTTTAGTTTGGGAGGAAATCGGCTTTGAGGTCATCGCTGTTTCTGGTGCAGGGAAGAGGTCATTGTGAGGTCATTGCTGTTTTCTGATGCCCTTGGGAAAGCCCGATCCTCGGAGCGCTAGGGGCTCCCTGGGACAGATGTGCCCAGCAAAGCCTCACAGGCAGCCCTGCCTACACCGCCTCTGCAGCAACTCGGTGGAAAGAGTTTCCAAGTACAAAGCAAAAATCTGTTGATGGAGGCGTCAGGCCAAGGCCTGTAATCACCGAGCAGACTGTGGAGGAGGTGACTGGTCCCAGGGACACCCTATCACGAGGCCACATTTTTGGCACCTCTGTACACAAGCTCTAATTTATAGCTGTCTGGGATCATCCTCCCAGACGGAATACATTTGTCCATTTTTGGCACCGATGTGTTTGATTCATAATGGAAAATTAAAAGAGAGGCTGCAATTTAAAGCCAAGGGGCAAAATGAGAAAAACTCTGCGCCTGCTCGTCCACACCCCCCAAACCCCAAACCCAGGCTTTCCTCCTGGGTCGAGGAAACTGCGGCGTGGCTGAATGTCGTCACTGCGGAGGGAATCCTCCCAGCATGCCGCCGGATCAGGAAAACTGTGGGCGCGGCCAGGTTAAGCCCGAGGCTGCGCCTGACAGCCATCACCGATTTGGAAAGTGGCATCAACAGAGACAATGAAGCCCTTTGGTCCTTTGTAACTCACTGTTCTTTCAAGACTCTTGAAATACTCTGTGTTCACTGGACTTTGGTTGCTCTATCACACACCTGAAATTGCTTGAAAAAAATTCACACCGGGCTTCCCTGGTGGAGCAGTGGTTGAGAGTCCGCCCGCCGATGCAGGGGACGCAGGTTCGTACCCCGGTCCGGGAAGATCCCACATGCCGCGGAGCGGCTGGCCCCGTGAGCCATGGCCGCTGAGGCTGCGCGTCCGGAGCCTGTGCTCCGCAACGGGAGAGGCCACAACAGTGAGAGGCCCGCGTACCGCAAAAAAAAAAAAAAAAAAAAAAATTCACACCAAGTCCAGTCCAGTCAGGGGCAAAGTGAGCAACTCTGTAAGGCCCATTGCTCTGTGCGTCCCATGCCCGGGAAGAGAAGTCTCACTGAGCAGCCTCTAGTGCTAAATTTTAACCCTACTAGACCAACCCCCCAGCCCCACCCCATGCCCCCATTCTCAGCCCCTCCTTCGCATTCAGATACAACACTGTACCTCTGGTTGCACCTCAACACTGCAGCCAACATGAGAACAAATAAGGATGGAGAGGCTGCCCCTTCATGTTGCTTTCCTTCTCGTGCTCCTGCCCGTCCTCATCTGCTCTCCTTCCTCCCTGTCTTTCACGGAGGAGGTAACTATGGTCCTGACTGGGTACCGTGTTAAGCATTAGGGAAGCAACGATGAAAAAGACATGAAAAGTCTGACATGGAAGATAATCCTGTAAACTAATAAATGCCACAGGACGCAGGAAGTGTGCTCCACGGAACTGCTTCACTGCCCAGGGATTAGAGCAAAGCGTGATGACCAGCGTGCAGCAGAAGGTGTTCCATTTTGACTTACAGCTTGAAGAATGAGTTAGAAGTGTCGGAGCAGGGAGGGACTGGAGGGAGGAGTGAACGCCAGGCAGAGGGAACAGTGTGGGTAAGGGCTGCGCTGCCTTTCATGGAACCCTGTGTTGGGGAGAGAGAGGAATCTGGGGAAGGTCAAAGTCTGGGGCTTGAAACAGGAGTTAGGGCACACGGCTCACAGCTTGTACTAAGCTTGCTACCACTGTGGAAAGTCCATGGCAGGGCCTTGAGGAGAGGGGAGGTGGGAGCCCTCATTCTGATGGGGGCAATGAGCAGCACGAGTGCTGCCTGATGCCAGACACGATGAGAAGCCAAAGGTAACGACCTGAGTGGTTGAAGGCCAGAGGGGGGATGTTAGGGGCTGGACACGGTGATCGGCGAGGACCATGATGGATTCACTCTACCAGCCAAAGAACTTTGCCGAGGGCTACTCTGCATCTGCGACTAGTACCAATCCCTATGCCTTTGGAACAATTACCATTAGAAATACTGTTTTTCCAGGGGTGGACTTTTTCATACAACAGCATGAGTAGGGCTTTGATGCTAATCATTTAATAAACATTTGCTGAGCATCTGTCGTGAGCCAGGAGGCAAGGATTCATAGATAAGGAAGATCCAGTTCCTTCTCCAAAGGATCTCAGGGGCTAGTGGAGAAACTGATCCCACCTCTGTGGCCCAAGAGGGACTCTAACAATGCAGGTCAGAGAACCAGCCCCTGAGAAGACTCCAGATGTCATCATTCTTTGCATCACCGTTTCTCTTCTGTGCACCAATTGTGCATTAAGCACTCAGAGAATGTGATGCAACAGGATTTTGAGGGCAAAAGTGTGTACACTATTTAAAAAGAAGAGAGAAGTAAAATAGAAAAAGAAGATAGAAATGAAAGGAATAGACGATGACATTAGATCGGGGATTACCTGGTACAATTACATTATACATTTTCATGGACAAGTCATTTCAGTAGCTAACCATATTCCAGAGAGTCTGCAGGACAAAGTTGCAAATTGTAAGCATATGTCCATGGAGAAGACTGTATGTGTTCTAAAACTAAAGCAGCAGAAAAGAGGACTACAGACCCAACTGGAAAACTTTTAAAGCAAGGTGGATGAACAAAAAGTTTCCTTTAAGTAATGCCTATCTGCCAGAAAACAAGTCATTTAACTTGAAGCAAAGCTTGTTACTGGATTTCAATTATATTGTGCTGTATTTATTTCCACTTTCCTGGGATTGCTGATGAAATGTTCTATCTTGAGGACATATTCTTTTACTTAAAAAAAATTTTTTTTCATGAATCACAAACGTGGTTCTTAGGAAGGCACCAAATTGGAGGGAGGGTAGTGCTGAGATACAAAAATGCAAAGATCACTCCCCAGGCCTGGGTCCTTCACTCTTCTCAGCTCCCCCCACCTCCACCCCTTGCCTCCAGCAGAAGGTAGCCCACCCTGATCACAAAGAGCGAATACATGCTACTCTGCTATCTGATGGCTAAACCCACCAGAAAGCTCCCTTTCTGGGTAAAAAGCATCACTTAGGGATGTTCTCAGGCAGCTCATGTGTTTTTCCCTAGATAGGAGACCCAGTTAATTATCCTCAGAAGCTCTAGCCACACAGTTTCAGTTCCTTCTCCCACTTGGGGACCCTGCTCTTGCTATTTCCTTAGCTTACAAAGTTCTCCTCTGCTCCCCTCCACCTGGCTCACACCCACTCACAGCTGTCAGCTCTCATGTCACTTCCTCTGCGAAGCCTAGCCTAGCCTAGGTGTGTGTCTTCCTCCGTGTCTCATATAACCACTTCTGTTTAAATATTTCTGTAACTAAAAAAGAAAAATTAAGTCCTGAGCTATGTGAGGGAAGGGACAGGGTTTATATTGCTGTGTCCCGAGCACCTACCCCTCTGCCTTGCACAGCCACCTCCCAACAGACATCTGTTAAATGAATGCATGGAGGGCCTTCACAAAGGTACAATTTAGGCTGTGCTGTTGACTGAATTGTGCTCCCTGCCACAATTCATGCGTTGAAGCCCTAACCCTCAATGTGATGGTATTTCAAGGTGGGGCCCTTGGGAGGTGATTAGGATTAGATGAGGTCATGAGGGAGGGGCTCCCAAGATGGGATTCCCTCATAAGAGACACCAGAGAGTGCTTTCTGCCATGTAGGACGCGGGGAGAAGGCAGCTGTCTGCAAGCCAGGAAGAAAGCTTTCACCAGGAACTGAATTAGCTGATACCTTGATCTTGACTTTCCAGGCTTCAGGACTGTGAGAAATAAATTCCTGTTGTTTAAGCCACCCAATCTATAGTTTTTTTTTTTTTTTTTTTTTTTTTTTTTATGGCGACTTGACCTAAGACAGGCTGATAGAAGCAATTGTGAACAAACTCCTTCACAGCCCTCCAAGGGAATACTTCCCAAAGTACTGATTGCAAATTCATCTGCACCTGGGAAACACTGTGCAGACACCTCAGATGGCACTGTGTGAATACACTGTTGAATATACTCAGCAAAACACTTTCCCACAGAAAAACAAAACAAAACTAGAGAAGGTAGTATCAGTTCTGTGTTTTCCAAGCCTGCAGGGATGTGTGCCATGCATCAGGCATGGACACAAAGAATAAATCTATACATGCCTTTTATAGGCAGGACATATGAAAACTTAATGTAATCATGGCAACACACACACACACACACACACACACACACAAAATGCACTTGAATGAAAAAATAAACAAAATGAATTCTGTATTCCTGCTCCTCCAGGGTGAATACCATGTACATACATACCCAACTCTTTTGCAATTCTATTCTTTGGGATGACGTCACTCAGAGGGAAATGACACTTCAATCCTAGAAATGTCATTAAAAGCTTTTAAGCTAATACTTGCTCTTGGTGGCAATTCTCACCCCAGATGGAATCAAGTAATGAACACTCACAATTCTTGATCTGATTGCAAATCACATTATGATACCATAAGGGTAATGGGAGCTTCATCCTTTTAGCAGGCAAAAGTCGGAAGCACATTTGCTCTAGAAGATGATACTAATTTTCTCAAAGAGGTAAGCCAGCTCCCAAGATTTTCATCCAATTATGCAGTGAAAGCAAGGCAAGGATTGAGATGGCACTTTCTCAAAATCAAGGATTTTGTCAGAAGAAACAAAAGAGCCAAATGCCATATGACATCCAGGTGAAACCACCTCTGAGGAAGCTTGCTGCCCTTGCCTCAACATCAGGACCAGGTGAGGTGGAATTGGGAGGCAGGACTACGGTAGCACACGATGAGACGGCTGCTAGGTTGGAAATGCATGGCTGTCAGTCTGGAAACGCACTGGTTAGTTGCCAGTGTTTCTGATTTCCCCTATTATTTTCCTCACAACAATTTCATAAGAACAAGCTTATGCTAAGAAATTCCTGAAAGACTTCCTTCAGGTAAGGATATATTTTAAAAATCAATGCTTAATTCTCTGCACTAACGGATGGGTTCTGCAGTTCAAACCACAATAGAGCAGGCGTGTTCTATGCACCTCCAGAAAGATAATGGGGCTGCATATTTGTCCTAATTATACCTTCTGCTGTCTGTTTAGGTTGCTATAGTTAACTCGTGTGGATCAATTGACATTGCTGGGGGGTGGGGGTGGGGGATAGTACAGAAGCGCTGGGGGGATACTAAGGTCAGGGGAGGGAAACTGAGCCAGGATGAAAAGCTTGCTCTGAATGATAAAGCAGATAAATATAGATGTGGAATGTGTATGTATTTATTCAGTGGTTGTACACAATGCCTTTTTCTAAAGAGATACAGGGAAAAGGAGAGGAGAGATCAGTAAGAATTAGGAGAAAGATGATGGCTGTATAGTTTTCTTCATACAGTAAAAACAAATGCCACAGGCTACTGGCTAATGATTCCACTGTGCAGACGGCTCTATCAAATGAAGATCAAATACCACTAAAGGAAAATCCAATCCACCAAGTTATCAAAGTGATTTAAAGCCAGTGTCTGTCTTACCTGACCGGGGGGACGAGTTCCAGGAGGACGATAATGGTCTTTTCTATGTCTCTGAACTTCCTCCTGGCAGCATCCAGCTGGCTCTTATCCCAGGCTTGCCCTCTGAGTAAACACGACTTTGAGGGCTACCCTGAATTCTATGGACATCTCAGGTATATTGAGCTTTTACATAAGCAAAGATGGAATATTAAACAATATTTATTTTACAGCCTAATATTTTTCAAGGTAGTTTGAGAGAACTACTCTTGAGCAGATAAACAGGATTTTTGAATATCAATCAATAATAATGACCTTCACCTGGTTTTACTTGCTACAGACAGACAATGGGAGAAAAAAATGTTTCAGGTAAAACTCAGGTTAGATTGGAACAAGCCAAAACACTTTGTTTATTCAAAAGTTAGCTTGAATGGAATCCTGAAAGTCTTGTATTCTAGAGAGAATTTTTCTTAACAGCAATTTGACCAGAAATCATTTGGGGTCAGAGAGGCAGGCAGCACTGGGCCACTTACAGGGGACTAGACGGGTACAGGGAGCACAGGGAGACCATGTGGGCTTCCTGGATGAATGGCAGCAGCTTCCAGGCCCCATCCCTGCCCCACTGGGGGGCTCTGTTATCCCTGCCTAATTCCTTTGCCCCAGTTTATAAGCTGACTCTTTCCCAGTCACCATTACAATGGGGAGGACAGGGCTTGGCACATACCTTGGAACATTCCCCAACTGCTCTTGTAGAAAATTTTACCTCTTCTGAGTATTCAGACTGAATAATGATGCTCTTGGACAGGATAGTAACAAAAACAATCCACATGTATACGCTGTGTTGTCGAGGAGTTGTAGCAGATAAAAACAGGGGGTTCTAGGCATCCCGGGTTTGAATCAGGCTCTGCCACTTAGTCCTGTGATCTCGGGCAAGTCCCTTAACCTCACTAACCTTCAGCTTCCTCAGCTGCAACATGGGGGTAATAATAGTGCCTCCCTAAGAGATTAAATGAGTTCACCTTACACACTTAGAACCACTCAGAACTGTGATTGCCCAGCACTTATTGTTATTATGGTGGTAGACTCACTAATGTTATATTCAAACTGAAAACTTAATCCTACTCAAGACAGGAAACACCATGGCCATGATTCTAATGATTTAGTCCTCGGCTGCCTTCCTCTACTAATTTTTATTTTAGCACTACACTCTTTCCATGACAGCTGGGATTCCCTTGAGTTTCTAAACCTCTATACTAGGTATGTCGGTCCTGCTTTCCAGAAAGTATGTTCCCCCTCTCTCTTTAGTTTTAGTTTTTATAAGACCCAATAAGAGAAAAACAGGAAAAGATGACTTATGAGAGAAAGAATAACTATATTTAGGCTAGAGCTATCCAAAAGAACTTTCTCCAGTGATGTAAATATAAATGTTCTCTGTCTGTGCTGTCCAATACTGCAGCCACTAGCCACCCATGGTCACTGAGCACTTGAGATGTGGCTAGTGCAACTTAGAAGCTGAATATTCAATTCCTTTTAATACAGATTAATTTAAATGTGAAAAGCCACATGTGGTTAGTAGCACAGCCGCCATATTGGAGAGTGCAGGTCTGGAATTCACATGCTCATCACAGCTTCAGTCTTCTCTTCTTGTCAGTCTGTAGACTTGGAGTGGTTAAGAGGACAGTTTCTGGGGCCACGCACAGAAACCCAGCTCTGCCACTGGCCAGCTCTGAGGCCTCGGACAAGGCTCTTAAACTCTCTGTACCTCTGTTTCCTTATATATAAACTAGGGGTGACAATGGCTGCTATCTCAGAAGGTCATTGTGAGGATTAAGGAAGTTAATATACAAAATGTGCATCGGAAAGCAGCCAGCACGTACCTTCCATTTATATAATGCTTAATATTCTTCTTCAAGTTTTTGCTACTGAAATTAATTTTAAACACTGTCTCTTGATACATACCCTTTCTCAATTCCCATCTTGCTTTTCCTCCGCCTTAAACCAATCAGGGGTGTTCTCAGCCTTTCTCTTCTTTCTCCCACATGCCAGAGCGTTATGCACCTCTTTGCACCTGCATTTCTGGAATGCATCAAGACAATCCAACACTGGATATAATCTCCCCGGCCATAAACTTCATGTTTTCTAAGCCAGTAGCATTTATTATACCTTATATTCCATGTGCCCTCATAAATGTGTACAGTGAAAAGAACACAGGGTTTAAAGTCAGAAGACCAGGGTGTGAATCTTGGCTTTGCTCCTCCCTAACTCTTGGACCCCAGACATACTGTGCTTGCCTTTCGGCTTTCACATCAGTAAAACGGGGATTACATTACTTCATGGGGTTGTTGTTGATTCATGATCAAATGGGATAATGTATGTAAGAGCATTTTTAAACCAAAGCATCATATGAATGTTATTTTTGTCCCTAATTAAATCCAAAGAGGATGAAAAAAGCAAGCCAAGGTAACCCCTATTCGTCTGTATCATGTGCTCTCAGCCCATCTGGTCGTCCCATCTTATGGGCTTCTTTCTCAATTCCTTCTCCTTAATTCCTTTGCAAGCATGACATGATGGTTAGTATAGTGTCACTTACTTTAGAAGAACAGCCCTGTTGTGATATTAACTGTCAGTGTTAAGGTGGGGAATGGAAGTTATGTTCTCTTTTGTCACACATGATTGGAGACCCAAAGATACTACATATTCTGGAATAACACAGTGAAGCATAATGGGCAATGGACAGGTGGCCTCCTGGTAATTGTAGAAACCAACAAGTCTCAGTGTAAAAGAAAATTCTTAGAAGAATAACGGTAAAGTGGTAAATGGAATTAAGAGAACTGCCACAAGGAAGCCAGGTGAGCAGGCCTAAAGGAAGGGCACTCCCTGCCCCATTCAGAAATGAGAGCCACCAGTGGATCTTTGACCTCTTAAGGCCACATCTAAACGGGTGCTTCTCAAAGTGTGTTCCCTGGACCAGCAGCATGAGCAGCATCTGGGGGCTTCTTAGAAATGCAGACCTACCAAATCAGAATATATATTTGAACAAGATTCCCAGGTGATTTGTATTCATGTTCAAGTTTGAGAGGTACTGATCACCAAAGGTTTTCCTATTTCTACCCCCTGGCCTCCCCTTGGTAGCACAGAAGCAGGGCGGGGAACAAACAAACAGCTCCAGCGCTAGGGTCTGTTAGCCAGAGCTGTGCCAGTGACTGCCGAAGCTATTCTAGGTGCTGAGAGATGGAAGAAGAAGGATACCAGCACAGCACACTCCCTGCCCCGAGGAGCAAAGACATTAAAGAGACAGTAAACTATACTCAAAGGCACAAAGGAGCACCAAATAAAGGTCTTTTGAGTGCCTCAAGATCAAGGACTGTGTCTTAACCATTTCTGAATGCCCAGCATTTGGTAGGGTGCTGGGCACAGAGTTGGTGGTAAGCACATACCTGCTGAGTGACTAACTGCAGAGGAAAGAACCTCTCCTTTTGACTTCAGGCCTTTGATAAGCTACAAGACTCTTGCCACTTTGCTTGGTTGGTTGGACTTAGGACACCTGTTTCCTACTTCTCCTTACCTTTATGAATCTCTTGGATTCTAGATTCCACTTTCCCACTTGTTTTCTAGTGTTTAAATATGACTACCAGTAATATACATCTATGTTACTGAATATTTACTATCTCATGTACCATACTTAATACTCTACAAATATTTACTCTTTTATCTGCACCAAGGTCATACACTGATGTTGATACTTGATTATGACCATTATATAGATGAGAAAATGGAGGCTCGAAGAGGTTAAACAGCTTACTAACCAAGCACCCCTGGTTAGTAAATACTATGGCCAGGAGCAAACCCAGGAAGTGAGATGCCAGTATCCACCTTCCAGGCTTTGAATTCGTGGATATGAATTGCCACGCTGCCTAGACCTGGCCGAGGTCTACCAGACTCCTGGAACCATAGCTCTGGCTTCTGCAGGCTGGCTCCTATCATAGAGTCCTGCCCCTCCCAGCACCACTGGGCCCCTCTTATCCAAAATAGGGGAGGCTGCCACTCTCTCCCCACCTTGACAGAAATCAGAAATGGAGACTATCCAACGACAGGGCCAAGGAAATTCCTATCTGCCTTCTGGGGTGGTCTAGCTTTTGGGTGGACCCCATAGAATACTTTCTTCAGGTATTTTTTTAAACAAGTCTTTCTGACAGGTGGTAGCTCTGGAGCTACAGTTTGAAATGAATTTGGGAAAGAGGAGTAGACAAGTCAGACATCTCGTAAGCCCACGAGACACGGTCTTTCCTAAAAGCACCTGTTAGGCATCACCAAGTGAAACTCCAGAGCTGCATTAATAACAGTGAGAAGGAAAGGAGAGCAACTTCAAACAAGCCATGTATGGCATCTGACTCTCAACAATGAACGGTCCTGCTTCCTGTTGGTCGGCGACCCTGAGCAGCTCACACAGCACAACGATGGGAAAACGCCGAGTACACAACAACAAACCAAGGAATAAACAGAGCCCAGGTTTTTTTCTTTTTTCTTTAAACCAACACACGTGGCTTGGTAGATTGTGGTTTATTTATATCACTATGCAACGGAGGGGGAAAAAAAAAAAGGTGATCGCAGTGAAAGGCATGGGACCATGCCATGCTATCTGACTGTAATGTCCGAATTTAGACATGACAGATACTGGGAGGGGTTTCATGTTAGACATCAGCCATGATAAGAGAAATTAATTTAGTGGTGCTTGGGGCCAGGCTTTACTTTTGTTTTGTTAAAATTCAATGGTGAGCACAGTCAGCAGCCCTGGGCCGGGGAGTGCTCTGCTGGCTCTGGCAGGCTCTAGCTGAATGTTTATAAAACCAGGAGCACAGCCTAGGGAAACTTCACCCAGCTGCCAGAAGGAGGTTGCGAATCGATTTGCAGATCACAAAACATACCCCACCCAGCCTCTGCGTCTGCCTTCTGGTGAGTTCCTGACAGGAAAGGAAGTGCTGTCACCCAGGGGGACCCCAGACCTCAGAAGGACAGGCACGCAAGCATCTAAGAGTGTGTAAATAGAACGCCTGAAGTCATGGCGAACGCCTGTCCTTCCAGGAAAACTGTCCCCTGCCCTCTCCCCCTTCCCCAAACTTCCCACAAACCCTCTAACCAGGAAAAAAAACAACTTCCAAAACTAGGGTGGGGCTTTCCTGGAATCAGGTTCCCTCAGTTACAGTGAAGGTACACATCTAGACAATTTATCCCAAACAATCGCTTTCCTCTAAATCATTAGGAGCCCGCTTCAGGTCGCCCCTTTCCCTTTGGCTGTACAGTTATAGACATGGGAGAGCTGTCTGTGACTGCTGCTGGTCCCTGGTCCCCATTCCCCACGGAACTGACAGTGAGGAAGGCCCCATATTCTCCTCCTGGGCCCAATCTGTACAAAGAACAAACCGACAGGGAATGAGCAGGAAGAGACAGGCTCAGTCCTCCAGATAAAGTTGACAGTTGATTACCTTTGCAAATCGGGAAGGCCATTTGTATCCAGTTCCTAACCTGCAGATTCATCAATTCTTTCTACAGATGTTCATGGAATGCCTTCTATAAGCTGGGTACTATTAGGCGCTGGAGATATATCCATGAACAAGACGGAAAAAGATTCCTGCTCTCAGAATATTCTAAGTCCCAGTGGGGAAAATCCACAAGTACAAACTGAGAAGCCAGTGTGTAGTTATCCTAAAGCAAAGACAAGCTGTAAGTTACTTGGCAAAGATATACACTATTCCCTGATATTAAGGGACTCTGGGGAAAGAGCGCTAACTTTTATTAAATGCTTTCTATGTGCCAGGCACTTAATAATAAAAGTAATAATTTAAAAAATTTGAGCACTTACTACATATTGGGCTCACAGGAAGGTGAAGTCAGATACTTTACATATTTCCTTTGAATCCTCTCAACAACTCTTTTACCTCAATTGTTCAGCTGAGAAAACAGGGCTAGAAGTAAAGATGACTTGCTCAAGCACACTCCGCTTGCGATCTCTGCACTTGAGCCTGATCCTTTTGTCAGCTGGTGGTCACACTCACCCTTGCTCTGTTCCTCTGCCCGTGGGTGGTGTGTCACCCCCCTCACCCTTGTCCACCTCCATCCTACCAGTCCTTCAAGCTTCAGCTTAAACGTCACCGGGACAACTGTCCCAACTCCTCACTATTGCTGGGAACTCCTTAATTAGGTCGGATATATAAAAGGTCATGCCTAACCCCAGTGGCTAATACATGATAGGTACTCTAACATTGCTTTGTTCCTACTTCCCTTCCTTCCTGTGTTTAGAGTCAGAGGTGTGAAATTTGTCACTTGATTATATGCTGTCGTTTTTTTTGTTTGTTGTTGTTCTATATTCATTGGTCATTTCCTCAACTAGATTAGCAGCTTAGGGAACAGTATTTTTAATTTATAAATTATATATATATACTTTTGTCAATATAAATTATGTATATTTATTTATATTTACATATATGAGTTATTTTTACAGTTCTTGTGCATTGATTCTTTAACAGAGTGGTTCTCAAACTTGAGCAAGCATAAGCATTTCCTGGACTTGTTTAAATAGATTGCTGGGTCCCTCCTCCAGAATTTCTGATTCAGCAGGCCTGTGATGGGGCTGAGAATGTGCGTCTCTGACAAGTTCCCAGGAGGTGCTGATGCTACTGGCCCAGGACTCACACTTTGAGAACCACTGGTTAACTACGGGTACCACAGTGCTTAGGAGCATGAAGGCTGAGTCTGAGTCCCACCTCTGCCACTCATTAGCTGTGTGACCTTGGGCAAGTGGACCTATTTGAGCCTCAGTTTTTCCTTATTTGTAAGAATGGGGATAATAATAGTATGCACCTCAGGATTGTTGTGAGGGTTAAGTTAATAATGAATGCAGTGTGCATAGCACTGTCCCTGACACACTGAAAATGCTCAATAAATGTTGCCTATTATCTCTGGACAGGCTGGCACAGCATCAGGCACTAAATAAGCACTGTACCCAGCCTAAGAATTCCTTCTCAGACTTCGATAAAACCTCTTTTGAATTTGTAAGCAGTGAGAGTGAAGGGTGTCACTAAAGCATGACATTTATAATTAACAGCTTTTGAAATTAAGCCAGACTATTAAAAAGCACAACATAAAGGGCCTTTAGAAATGCCCTTCCCGATAGTATGCTGGATGTAAATGCCCAAGTGTACAAAAGCCATGTGTATTTTTAAAATTCAGGGCTGTCTATGGGGTACCTCCTTCACACCTTCCCCTGCTGCAGGATGCTGAGGATGGCAACTTGACCTCTGAGAGCTTGGAATTGCTGGAGTCACCCAGGCATCTGGGCTAATGGGTTGGCAGACACAAGCAGGGACCATCCTTCAATAATTAATTAGTTGGAGTCACGGGAAAACAAACTCCCCAGAGCAGATAAGACAAACAGCAACCTCCTTTATCCTAGTTATTTTAAAGCACCCAGCCCCCTTGCTGCTCCCTCCCAGCTCTAAGATACTTCTTCACCCAATGCAAGATCTGTATTTTCCTTCAGCGTCTGTCTGAGCAGTTACAGTGACTGACATTCCCTTGAGGAAGCCCAAGAGGAAATGTGCAGACAAGACAATTTTCAGACCTTGTCTCCCAGTCCTTCAGGGCCTGAGGCAGAATATCCAGGAATCTAGGGATTGTCTAGCCCTAATCTTGTCCCAGTAATACAGGAGACAAGGGTCATGGCCCTATCAGCCGGTGAACCACTAATCCTGGGAATGTTGTTCATTCAATGCAAAGTTGAATGAGATCATCTCTGGGAGCAGTAGGATTTAGCAAAGGCTTTGAGCTGGGGTTTGTGGGGAGGTGCTGCTGCCCCTTGGAAGCCCCTCCCTTCCGCCCATTCCCTCACACAAGAGCACCACCGCCTCCTTCCATCCAGCGGTACCCTCCCCTAACGCCCAGAAAAAGGCTGAACCCCCACCAACACCACTTCCACTGCTACCCCCAATTTCCTACACAAGCCCGCCACAGCCAGGTGATGTCTCTGCACACTCCGGATGGGGCACCACCTCTGGCAGTCCCGGCGCCCTGGCGGGCCCCTGCTCCAGCGGAAAGACAGAGCGAGAAGGGGGTGTGTGCGCAGAGAAGCTGGTGGCCCCGCACCTGGTGTTACCAGACTCCAGATGAAAACCGAGGCAGAGAGGTTCCTCAAAGGGAAGAGCCGCACGGGGTCTCCCCCCTTTTCACCATTTCTCATTGCTCAATCTCTCTCTCTGTCGGTTCTCTCCCCCTCCATCTTTCCCTCCCTCCCCACCTCCCCACCCCGCCCGCTTTGTCTGCCTTTTTCTTACCTCCGTCTTTTTGAACACCCTGCCTTCAGGAGCCCGGCTCGGACGCCGCAGCGGTCAGCTCCCCGGGGACCCCTGCCCTGCGTCCCCGCCCAGCCCCCTCCCCTGCCCGGCCCTCTCCGCTCCGGGTCTCACCCAGAAGAGCAGGTTGAAGCCGAGCAGCAGGTACTTGATGCACCGCAGGGCCCCGCCGAAGCGCCCCATGCTGCGGCCCCGGAGGCGGGATCCCGAGTCCCCAGGCCCGGGCTCGGAGCTCCGGCAGCGCCGGGAGCCGGCGGGGAGGGGGCGGAGCGCGAGGGGCCTTGGGCGGGGCCTACGGGGGGCGGGGCCTGCGGGGGGCGGGGGGGCGGGGCTGGAGCCGGCCCAGGGTGAGAGAGGGCCGGGGAGGACCCCGAGCCAAGAGGATGGCGATGGGTGGGAGCGCCGCTGGGTGGGGGTCGAGCGGCCAGAAGGAGCAGGTACCCCGCTCACCTCCGGAACGAGAGGCCGCCTCCTTCCCTCCCCAGGCCGGGCGACGCGCCCCGCAGGCACCCCTCTCGCGGTGGTTATCGGAGCATCTGCGAGGAAGGAGCGTCCACTGGGGACCCGAGACTCATTTAATCAGAGCTCTGTGCAGAGACGCATTTGAGGCCTGCGGTGATGGTTGAGAATAAGGACACGGCCCTGGTGGCTATGGAAACTAGGAAGATGGCCTCGGGTAGAAGAGATAAGTAGGACCCAAAGCCGCCCAGAAGCTGGAAGTACCCGTCGCGGGACACCCGGCCCGGGGCACCCGGTCCCAGGTTGTGATTCCCCAGCGCCTTGCGAGCGCACAGGCCGCGGAAGCACCTTCTAGGGAACCCTCCCTCGGCCCCTTCCGCGCGACTCCAACTCTTACCTTAATAGGCAAGAACTGGGAGAAGAAGGCGTGGGATGCGGCTTCCCTGCGCCCAGAAGACTGCGACCCATCCTGCTCGGCCTGGCCATTGGAGGGGAGTCAGACACTCCGGGTCCTGCTGTATTCGACTGATGGGAGAGCTTGGAAAGGAATCCAAATCCTCGGGGATTATTGTGATGTGGAAATGGGAGCAAAGGGGGGAAGGTTTTGTTTCGCTTTATTTTATTAAGTTAGGGGTCTGGTGGGGAAACCAGGCTCCCACTCCGAATGACTAAGTGTCTGCAACATGTGGTGCCAGGCAGTACGGGGGCGACAAGAAAGTGTAAAATCCAGGGAGCCTATGCCTTAATTCAGTAAAACTTTTAAGTGCCCGTTATAGGCCAGGAATAGTAGCAAGCCCCAGGGACTCGACAACGAGGAGACAGCCAGGCCTGCTGCAACTGGCTCTGGTGGTAGAGACAGATCTATGAGCAAATTATAGCAAGGTGAGGATGTGGGGCAAGGTTCTGGTAAGCACCGCCTGCCCTCTTGGCACTGGGCAGGGAAGGCTTTGCTGAGGACAGTGGGCCTGAGCGAGTCCTGAACGAGTCTGAGCAGAAGGGAAGAGCAGACGGGGCCGCAGGTGCCAAAGCACAGGGCTGGAGAAGCCAGGGGCTCCTCGGGGGCCTGTGAGAAGGGGAGCAGCCCAAGTGGAGCAGAGGGAGGTGAGTGGAGAAGGTGCTAGGGCACAGCTTTCAGTCAGCTCACAAAAGTGCCAAGCTGTCCTGGGGCCTCAGTTTGCTCATCTGCAATATGGAGATACTAGTACATACCTCGTGGAGTTGTGCAGGTTAATGAGTTAACAGTGTCTGGCACAGAGTAAGTAAGTACAATATAAGGGTTAGCTATTACTGTGTTGTACTCTACCAGTCAGTTTCTGCCATGTTGCCGTCTTTACCATCTGTGTCTTTGGACACTTGTTTGAATATCTCATGAATTTTAACTTACGAAAATGAAGAGAAGACAGAAAAATGAATGTGTGGATTCTGGTAATAAGTATAAGCCCCAAATAGTGAAATAGAGGCAGAGATGGAAGTCATTAGGAATGCAGAAAGAGGCACATCTTTAGTTTCAGTCAAACACTTATTGTCCTCTCTGATCTATCAAAAGAGAAAAGAACTAAAGAATAGTGTCTCGTACATGGTAGGCGTTCAGTAAATCTCTGAACTAAATGAACAACAATGCTATGATACTTTAAATATATTGTTGAACTTTATGTCTCTAAGACAAAATACATTCTCGACCCTCTGGGAAGAGAACCCCTATTATAAATCTATTATTCTTTCACACTACAATTTTAGCACACATGCATTAGAGACAGAGGGTTGCCTGCCTAACGTAACAGATATAGATTTTGAGTGTAGGCTTCCCCAGCCACCCACCCTCCCACAAAGCTGTGTCTTAGGGGAGCTGACCCTTGACAGGACTAGGACATCCTAACTGATAACACGTGTTCAAGAGTACATCATTATATGAAAGTAGGAGACTACATTAAATTAAATAAGGAAGTTAGCCTTTAAACTAGACATTATGCAAAGCCAGAGACAGGAGCTAAAGCAGGGCGTAAGATGGTTAGATTTCTATTTTTAGTCAAATTGGGGCTGCATGGAGGATGCTTTGAAGTTAAGGCTTGAGACTAATTAAGAGACTACTATTGCAGTTGAGGTAAGAAATGAGAACCTGAACCAAGACAGTGGCAATGGGTTTAGGAAGGAGGCTCAGATTTCAGAGGTATTCAAAAGCTTGATGAAAGATCAAGACAGATTGGATATAGGGATAGGAGGGGAAAGAGAGGAAAGGATGACTCCTGGGTTTCTTACTTGGGTGAGTAACTAGGCAGATCATGGAACCATTAACACAGATAGAGCTTATAGAAGATGGAGCAGGTTTTGGGGAGAATGTTACAGATACTGTAGGTGGGCTCACCTGTCACCCAATCCTATGTCCAATTTAGAGGATAGGAAGGTTAAGTACTTGCTTCCTGGTATCCTTTGCAGGTAGGGGTGGTAGTAGGACACAGTTCTGATTAATGGGATTTATGTGGAAGTCTTTTGGGAGGTTTCTGGAAAACCTGAAATTGTCTTGGTAAATGGTTCAGTTGTGGGACTTCCCTGGTGGTGCAGTGGCTAAGAATCTGCCTGCCAATGCAGGGGACACAGGTTTGAGCACTCGTCCAGGAAGATCCCACATGCTGCAGAGCAACTAAGCCTGTGTGCCACAACTACTGAGCCTGTGCTCTAGAACCCGCGAGCTACAACTACTGAGCCCACGCGCCACAGCCACTAAAGTCCGTGAGCCTAGAGCCCGCGCTCCACAACAAGAAAAACTACCGCAATGAGAAGCCCATGCACTGCAATGAAGGGTGGACCCTGCTCGCCGCGACTAGAGAAAGCCTGTGTGCAGCAATGAAGACCCAACGCAGCCAAAAATAATAAATAAATAAATTTATTTATTTAAAAAAAAAAGATTCAATTGTCACTGGCATTGCTTCCTTCCCTTTTTTCCTGTCTTGAACTCAGGCATGATGCCTAGAGCTGTAGAACATTTTGTGACTATGAGGAAAGGCCAAGAGAATTGCAGACCTGCCAGGCAGTATCGATATCATTGAACTGCTGAACCAACACCAGCAGGCACCTATCTCCAGGTTTCTTGTTATGTAGGAAAAATAACCCTCATTTTGTTTGACACTTATCTTCTGTTACTTTTAGCTAATGATATTTTAACTGACATGTGAAGACAATAAATTCATGTTTAGATCTGTTGAGTTTTAAATGTGATGGGAAATCCAGATAATGTGTCCAGGAGACAAACGGAAATATGGTTGAGATTCTGGAGAGAGGTTTGGACTGTAAGTTTAAGTTAAAGATTCATAAGCAAATGTTGATAATAGAAACCAGTGGTCTCCAAACTTTTGCTCACATGTTCCCTAAAAGAATTATGAAAAAATATATTCTCCCTTGCGCATTTCCCCCAATATTTTATTATGAATATTTTCAGGCATACAAAAAAGTTGAAAGAATTGAGCAGTGAACACCATATACTCGCCACCTAGATTCTACTATAGCTGATTCGCTTTGTTATACAGCAGAAACTAACACACCATTGTAAAGCAATTATACTCCAATAAAGATGTTATAAAAAATATTCCAATCAGAAATTTTATCATGATTTACAAGAATCAATATCTAGCGATGTATAACATTTTTGTATATTTCTATTTTTGTGACATACTGTCGGTAAGGCACATGTCAGTCAAGCACACCCATACGTAACTTATTTCCAGCTTATTAAAAGTCGTATAATTCCATCTGCATCCTCAAATTACCCTTAAGGCATTTTAGTAGCATAGCACACCCAAAAATGTAATATACCAGCATTTTTACTCATAACAATTCAGATTTAATATTACACTTTATCAGATTCAATCTTCAGTTTGTATTATTGCAGATATTATTCTAATTTAAGAAATAAGCTGCATTTAAAATTTTAAAATTCACACCAACTGTCATCTCCGTTTAGCAAATGTCTGTTTACGTCAAAGAATATAGAAAGCCTTCTTCAAGTAGCCCTTATTGTGAAAATCATAGCTTTTTGGAACTACAACAAATAGTTTGAATTAATAAAAACGTTTGAACTTAAAAAAATTTTTTTTACTTTAGTTACATTACTTACCTCTTCATCTGTCCATTTGTCAGCCTATCTTATTTTTTATGCATTTCCAGATGAATTTTAGACAATACATTTTACCCCTAAACTCTTCAGAATGAATAACAGTAACTAGAGTTCAAATATTTGCTTATAGTCTTTCTTTTTTTAGATAAAATTTATCTGAATGAAATGTTCACATTTTAAGCATACCCTTTGATGATTTTTGACAAATACTTTTGCCTTTCTAACTCCAAACCCTATTAAGGTATAGGACATTACTATCACCACTGAAAAGTTCCCTTGTACCTTTTCCCAGTCAATCCATGACCCCACCTCTCCTAAAGAAAACTACTGTTTTGATTTTTTTTTTACTATAGATTAGTTTTTCCTGTCACACAATATTATATAAATGGAATTGTACAGTATTTACCCTCACACATGGTTGACATATAAAATTATTTATTATAAGTTTGAGTATATGCAAAAGATGTCATTTCTGATGTATTTCAAATTTTGACATTTAAAAAAAATGGTCACAACCCTCATTTTAATGCATTCAGTAGAAACTAAATACCAGTGTGATCGGCTACCAACCATCATCCATTTTTTTTAATTAGATTTGATATTTGAAATGACAACATGAAATTTTTGATCAAGACTTGTGGTATCTTCAATTTTTAAACATTCCTCATTGATGAGAAACTTAATTCAAAATAGTTTTTTTTTTTTTTTTTGCGGTATGCGGGCCTCTCACTGTTTTGGCCTCTCCTGTTGCGGAGCACAGGCTCCGGACACGCATGCTCAGCAGCCATGGCTCACGGGCCCAGCCGCTCCGCGGCATGTGGGATCCTCCTGGACAGGGGCACGAACCCGTGTCCCCTGCATCGTCAGGTGGACTCTCAACCACTGCGCCACCAGGGAAGCCCCAAAATAATTTTTTAAATTGAGGTATAATTGACACGCAACATTATATTAATTTTGGGTGTACAACATAATGATTTAACATTTGTATATACGCATCATCTATTTTTAAAAGTACATGAAAAAGCTCCTCTTTAATATGGTGAAAGCTTTATGTCTTTCTTTCTTCTCCTTAAACTTGTATTTTATTTCGCTTTTTCCATGAAGTGTAATCCCAAAGCAATGCATTTTTATGTGTGAAAGATTTTTCTTGAATGTTCTTTTATACTTGTTCAAACAAATATTATTATACGTTTAATAAAAGAAATTAATGTTTCCTTCTGAGACCATAAGGCTGTGAGTGTTAATTAATTTCTCCTAGGCTGAGTTATCATTAAAATTATTCTTAGTATACAATTAATTAAAATAACAAATACAGTATAAATAATCAATCATTAAACATAAAATATTACTGGAAATGCATCTGTTAGTGAGATTGGTGGGGTTGGGATTTTTTTCTACTAGTTCATCCATGAATATCCATGAATGAATATTCCTTATTGCTGGAACAACACAGGGCTCAGCGTAAATTCCCTTAATATTTTTTATTGCTTTGATATTAATGCTAAGAAACTTTGTTTAGACAAATAAGTAGATGAGGATGGAAGGAGTTGTTATAGCAATACCAATCAATTCTTTAAACCCCTTCTGAATTGTATGCCCCAATTCACATACTGATCTATCATCAGAAACTATTTCTAGGGGCTTCCCTGGTGGCGCAGTGGTTGAGAATCTGCCTGCCAATGCAGGGGACAGGGGTTCGAGCCCTGGTCTGGGAAGATCCCATATTCTGCAGAGCAACTGGGCCCGTGAGCCACAATTACTGAGCCTGCGCGTCTGGAGCCTGTGCTCCACAACAAGAGAGGCCGTGATAGCGAGAGGCCCGCGCACCGCGATGAAGAGTGACCCTCGCTTGCCACAATTAGAGAAAGCCCTCGCACAGAAACGAAGACCCAACACAGCCAAAAAATAAATAAATAAATAAATTTAAATCAAAAACTATTTCTAATGATCAATCAGCTGACAACTTTAGTGTTTCTTCAATTTTATTTAAAGCATAGTTGGAACCCTTCTAACTTACAAGAGCATTTGCTACCCATGTTATAGTCATTCACTATATTAATGTTATTGTTAGTGGTCTCAGTACCTAAGGAATTTTTCAAGTTGCTGGCCAAAAGATTTTTATATAAACTCAGGAGAAATGTACTGTAATAGGATTTCAGATGAGTGACAGGTAGCTTGTGAGGGAAGACACCTTGATCACAGGCATATTCTCAGGCAGATTGATTCTAGGAAGGAATACACGTGGAAATTGAGGATCTGGAAAATTGATTCTTTTAGAACTATTCACGTGGGAGTACCCTCTGGAAAGATTTCTTACATTGCCATTATATGCATGCCCCAGAGATAGAAGGCTGTTTTAGGCCACGAGGATGGATGATATGGCCAGGGAGAATGTGAAAAGTGTTGAGAACAGAAACTTAAGAACAACAGCAATTTAGGAAGTGGGCGGAGATGTAGACTCAAAGTAGACTGGGAAGAAATGACCAGAGAGGTAAGAGAAAACTCAGAGGAAAGTGATGTCACAGAGGCCGAGGGAGAAAAGAGCTTCTGAGGAGGGAATGGCCACCGTACAAATACCTCAGCAGTAATAGGTGGATTAGAGTTCACTGGAATTGGTATTATGGTAATTTAGGGCCTTGACAACTGGTGTAAGAGCTATTTCAGAATAGCGGAGGCGGCTGTGCTGGAGCCAGACTGCAGTTTAGGAGTGAAAGCAGAGTGGGGAGCTCACTATGATTGCTCTTTCAGGAAGCTTAGCTAAAGGGATGGAGCAAGATGAAGGGGAAGCAAGTTTTCCTTTTTTCTTTCCTTCCTTCCTTGATGGGAAAGATCTGGACATGTTCTTAGTCCTTGAGGAAGGTGCCTATGGAGAAAGAAAGGTTGAACAAGAAGTAAAGCAAGGGCAGAGTCTCGGAAGAAATAGAAAGTGGCTGAGAGCCAGAGCGCTGGTGGGGATTTACATCTGGAGACAGGAGAAAATAGGTAAGCGTGGAGTTGTAGAAAGATTTTGTTTTCTGTATCTCCTAATCCCAATATTTGAACTGTCATCTGATTTTGCTGGCTGTGGAATATGCTGCTTGGAATTTTGTGTCTCGCCTCCTTGTGTGTTGTGTGATTTCTTTCTTCTTTCTTTTCTTACTGTAAGCTGCTCAATTTCCTTGGAAAATTGTCGAGATTCTTTGAGTCCTCAGTTGAGGTTTTGTTCCTCCAGAGAGGGTATACTTTGACTTCTGCAAATCATCTTAAGGCACTACCACAGAGTATTAATTCAGATAACAAGTGTATTTACAGGCTGGCTTTACAAGTTCCCTGGGGAGATTTCCCCCTACTCACCATGATCAAAATAAGTACATAGCCTTTTGCATGATGGGGTTTTTTCCTATCTACTCGTACCTTGAAGGTGTAGCCCTTGGGAGGGGGCACGAGGTTTGGGTGGGGTCTCCTAATAGACTCCTTACCTTAGTGGGATCTCAGGCTTTACTTCATGAACCCCAAGCCTTTGCAACTGTTGAAACAGAAACTCGGGGCCAAAGCTGGTCTTGGTAGCTGCTTACTTCCTCGGGTTCTTGCTTTCACTTCATTTTGGCCGTTGTAGATTCCCTTCCTTTTGTGCTAGCTAAGCAATGTGTTTTTTAAAAGATGCTTAAATATTTTCTCCAGTGCTTAGTTTCAATGGAGAAGGTAGTTCAGGATATCAAGTCTGCCCTAGTGCTGGACAAAGAAGCCCAATGTGCCCACTGTTGATTTTGGTTTTGATAAGCAGGACATGAGCAGTGTTTTGACTGCTGGGTTTGCAGCATATTAATCCTGTTGCTATGCAGCTGTTACTGGAAAATAGTCTGTGGGCTCAGGGTTTCTAAACCAACCATGCCTGGATGCCTAGAGAAGGAAGGAAGGTGAGGGCCTTGGTTTGCTAGTTACAAACTATCTCCATGGTCACAGGCTACTGAGCTCTCCTCTCACAATGTTTTCCCAGCAGCATTCAGGCAGCTATGGCTTCCTCTCATTATTTTTCAGCTTCTGGTGTTTGCTGGTGAGAGGAAGGAGTGTATACGTGCTTGCGCAGGCATGTGTGAAGCAAGAGAGGACTGTGAAACAGGAGAAGGGGGCAAACTCAAAGGATAATTGATTGTTTCCACAGGACAACCTTAGGAGTAAGGAATAACATACTCATATTAATTTTCACTTTTATAGGGGGATGGAGGAAGGAGAGGAACATAACCAATTCAGGTATAAGTTCTAAGTCTGAATGTTTATTGTATCTTCTAGATGATCCTCATTTGAATCATCTGAATTAGGAAATTAATTAATTAAAATTTACCAAATAATCATCTGGTATTATTTTAATGTGACTTTTCTTTTTGTTTCTAAGTTTCAGCAGAAGTCCCAAAATACTGAGGGCAAGGCCATAGGTACTTAAGGACCCTTACATTCTAAAGCAAAATGAAAGATTATCTGCATAGGCAGGGTTCTCTAGAGAAAGAGAACCAACAGGATGTATGTGTATATATATTATAAGGAGTTGGTGCATGTCATTTGGAGGCTGAGAAGTCCCAAGATCTGCAGTGCTCAGGCTGGAGACCCCGGAGAGCCAATGGTGTAGGTCCAGTCCAAAAGCTGGTAGGCCCAAGATCCAAGAAGATCTGATTGTTTCAGTTGGCGTCTGAAGGCAGGAAAAGACCACACAGCTCAAGGAAGTCAGGCAGGAGGAGTTCCCTCTTACTCAAACTTTTTGTTCTATTTTGGTCTTCAACTGATTGTACGAGGCCTTGCCCACATTAGGGAGGCAACCTGCTCTACTCAGTCTACCAATCAAATGTTAATCTGAACGTAGACACATCCAAAATAATAATCACCACACTATGTAGGACTTGCAAAAAGATGGAATGAAACCTGGTTCTGCCACCCAAGGGCATCCCTTATCATCTTGGCTAAGAGAAGGCTAAGAGTACATTGACAGATTGAAAAGAGAGGGTCAGTCGCACTCCACCAAGGAGAGCAGTGAGGGAGGGGATGCTTTCCTTCCCCAACTTCAAGTCAGCTGTAAGAGGCTTCAAGAAAACCCCTGGAGGGCTTCATGTATGTCCCCTGGAGTTTGGGGAACAGAAGAACTGGTCCTTGACTAATGATAGGGCTACAATGAGAATGACAGGACCTAATGACACAAGTGTTTCCTGTGGACCAGACATGGGCCCTTTGGAGAGACCTGGACTTGGGATGTCCTAAAAGAGACCTTGTGCAAGAGGAGTTCCCAGCAGAGGTGGGGACAGTTAGAAGCCAGGGGCTTAAGGGATATTCATGATTGCATGGCTGGAAGGGGCCTTACCCAAATCAAGAGAGCTAAAGATGGGGAGGGGGCTTCAGAGACCTTGCAAAGTGGCCCTTGAGAGAAAGCAACTAATGTGGACATGTGCTACCTCTAGGGGTCAAGTAAGACCTTCTTTCTTTTGCTTGCTTTGGATACTTGACCCTGGAGAGTGGGGGACGGGGGAGAATGGGGTAAAGAAATGGGAGTTACCACAGTCTCTTCCCTTCAGGCTTCTTAGTCTCAGATAGGCCCAGGCTAGGGCTGGGGGAAGTCTTAGATGGAATGAGGAGCTGGAGATCTGAATTATTCTGGACTGGGACCCTTATTAACTGGAAGGGACCAGGAAAGCTTTGGGAACTGCCTGAGATTTCATGCAGGGGTGGTGAAGGTGAGTGCTGCAGAGCAGATTTCCTGGGTACGTGGTGAGAAAGGACAAAGTTGCTTGTTTGCACCCTTCTGAGTGTGGAATGATACCTTCAGTGTCTTGAAAAAAATAACTGCCATTCTAGGAATTTGTAGCCAGCAAAAATAACCTTCAAGACTACAAGAAACAAAAATATTTTCAGGCCAATAGAAATAGTCTTTGCCACCAAAAGACCTGCACTAAAGAAAATACTACAAAATGTATTTCAGGGGCGTCCCTGATGGTGCAGTGGTTAAGAATCCGCCAGCCCTGAAGGCAGGGGACATGGGTTCGAGCCCTGGTCCGGGAAGATTCCACATGCTGTGGAGCAACTAAGCCCATGCGCCATAACTACTGAGCCTGTGCTCTAGAGCCCGCAAGCCACAACTACTGAGCCCGTGAGCCACAACTACTGAGCCCACGCGCCACAACTACTGAAGCCTGCGCACATAGAGCCTGTGCTCCACAACAAGTGAAGCCACTGCAATAAGAAGCCCATGCACTGTAACGAAGAGTAGCCCCCACTCGCCACAACTAGAGAAAGCTGTCACGCAGCAATGAAGACCCAATGCAGCCAATAACTAACTAACTAACTAACTAACTAACTAACTAACTAACTAAATAAATAAATAAATAAAAATGTATTTCAGGCAGAAGGAAAATGGTCCCAGCTGGACAGTCAGAGATGCTAGGAGAAGTGAGGAGCAAAGAAAACAGAAAATATATGGGTACAGTAAGTCCCTTACATATGAACCTTCAAGTTGCGAACTTTCAAAGGTGCAAACGTGCCCCTGTATGCCAGCTGTTGTATTGTACTACTATACTTTTCAAGGTACTGTACTGTAAGACTAAAAATGTTTTATTTATCTTTTGTGTTTTTTTAATGTATTATTTGTGTGAAAAGTATTATAAACCTATTACAGTACAATACCATATAGCCGATTGTGGTAGTTGGATACCTAGGCTCACTTTGTTTTACTTATGAACAAATTGGACTTACAAACGTGCTCTTGGAACGGAGCTCATTCGTATGTAGGGGACTTACTGTATATCTGAATAAATAGGCAACCACAGTTTTCCCACTAAACATGGAATGCAAACTTAATCAGTTTAAAAATAATATTAAAGGAGGGTTGACAGGGGAACTCTTGAGGCAAATGACGCTTGGTTTACTCTTACGGTATCTGGTAGTTTAGTGATGTTAAATGGTGAAGACATGAGGGAACTAACTAGAAAGCCTTTTAAGATTCTTTTAAGGAGAACATAAGAGTTGGAAGGGACCCTAAAGATCAATCATTCTAATCTCCTCATTGTACAGCTGGGGAAACTGAGGTCCAGGGAGGTCATGTGGTTTGTTGGTGGTTAAGGCAGGGCCAGATCCCAGGTGCCCAGATTTCTCAACAAGGTGCTTTCAACTCATAAATGCCCATTGTCTTAGGTGTGTATATTGAAATACTTCCATCTTCGTGCACTCACATTATCACTTTATCCGTAATGAATCCCATTTGGCCATGTTTCTTCTTCTTCACCCAACTTCTAAAGACTTTTTAGGAATTTAGAAGCAAAACTTTACTGTCATTTACAAACATGGAAAATTCATGGGGCAGTCCATGTTCAAGCTAGCTACACAAGAACTACATGAGACCCATCCAGTCACAGAGTTTTTGATGGGAATAATGTAAATAACAGACTTTACTGAGCATGTAATGTGTAGAGCTCTATTCTAAGCTCATTACAGTTATTAACTCAGTTAATCCTTAAGACAACTGTATGAGTTATTACCATTTTAAAAATGAGGAAACTGAGGTACAGAGGAGGTAAGTAACATTCCCAAGATAAACAGTGACAATGTTTGGTTTCAAATCCCAGAGGTCTGGCTAGAGAGCTTACATTCTTACCCTTGCATTGGTCATTCACCAATGTTGAGTACCTACTATGTGCCAGGCACTGCGCTAGGCACTGGGGATATTGAATAAGATACCTGCTTATGGGAGCTAATGGGCCAAAGGAAGCAACAGTCTTTTAAAGGAGAAATTCTAATATCATTGACAAGTGCTTCAATAAAAGGGGAGGGGGAAGGGTAAGCTGGGATGAATTGAGAGCGTGGCATGGACATACATACACTACCAAATGTAAAATAGATAGCTAGTGGGAAGCAGCCACATAGCACAGGGAGATCAGCTCAGTGCTTTGTGACCACCTAGAGGGATGGGATAGGGAGGGTGGGAGGGAGATGCAAGAGGGAAGAGATATGGGGATATATGTATATGTATAGCTGATTCACTTTGTTATAAAGCAGAAACTAACACACCATTGTAAAGCAATTATACTCCAATAAAGATGTTTAAAAAAATGTATAGAATGATTTGGGAACACAGAGGAGAGCTAGGAAAGGCTTCAAGGAAGAGAGGCCATTTTAGCTAACACTTGAGGACTGAGTTGGAGTTTGGTAGAGAGGAAGTACGTTTCATGGGCTGCTGGTAGGGAGACTAGACAAAGAGACAGCAAGGAGTTGGGTGTGGCTAGAGACAGACTTGTGTGGCTGGGAGGAGAGCAGGGAGATAGCAGAGTGGATAAAATGACATTTGGGGCCAAATTGTGAAGGACATTTTCTCTTTATGTCTGCTAAGTTATTGGAACTTTATTTTGTGAGAAGCAGGAGAATGACGTCAGATTTGTGTTTTACCAAAGAGAAGACTGAATAGTGAGGGGGGATACATTCATTCAATGAGTGTTAACTGAGCCAGACCCTCTGTAAAATGACCAGCTACGGTCTCAGAAAAGCCTGCAGATGTTCTGAAAGAGGAGAAGGCGTCTACCCAAACCTCCTATTTCAAGACCAACACTGAGTCCTAAGTGAGAAGTACCCAGTGCTCTAAGTGCAGTGAGGGTTCAGAGAGGCGAGACGCCTTCAGGCCGGGAGAGTCGGGGAAGGCCTCAGCAGTGGGGGGCATCGGAGGGCTAGGCTTTAAGTGATTAATGTGATTTGAAAGGCAGAGACGGGTGGTGGGACAAACATGGGCGTGGGCAGTGTGTGCAGGGAAAGGTGAATCGTCCATTTTGGCCGGAGTGCAAGGTACGTGAAAGGCACCTGGTGGGAGCCATGGGTAGGCCTTGAATCATGTTTCCCAAAGTGTGGTGCCACCAGGGGATTCACAAGATGATTTCTGGTGGTACATGATGGACATTTTAAAGTTAGTTGTTTATATTCATGTACATTGAAAATATGTAAACAGTAATTATAATATTGCTCACAGTGATGCAAAGGAAACGAGGCAATTTAATCAATATTCAGGAAGCAATAATATAGGTGGTACATTGATATGACAGAATCATCAAGGAAATAAAGATTTGGGAAAATTGGGCTAAGGAGTTTAGAATGATTTAGGAGGGTAGGTGCACCAGAGTGGTGATTCAATAGAAAGATCAATCTGAGAGCTGGTGTGAAGTGGATTAAATTGGAAAAAGAGATCTGAGCTGGAGATCTCAGTAAGGAAACGACCAGAGTGTATCAGTAATAAGAGTTTCCTCTTTCAGGAGCCTGTGCTGCTCAAGTTCTTATCGTAAATTCATCGGATTGCGGCACATGGAAGCCGCACGTGCTGTCAGAAGTGGCCACGGTCTCTCCTACCGCCTTTCTGCAAGAGAGGCATCTCTTGGTTTTGGCAGTGGCGTTTTGAAGATTTGACAGATTACACATCACAGTTTCATCTCGGAGCTCCTTTCCTTGGAATCATTGCCACTCTTTTTGCACCAAAAAGTTCATCTAATGCGATGGAAGAAGTCTGTGAAAGGGGAAAAAACAAGTCTTTCAGAAACTGTCAGGCCGATGCCTCAAAACTGCACAAGAACCTCGAGCTCTATTCCAAGGGAGCAAAAGAGCACGAAGGCAAACCAAGCCTTCCCGTCCTGCCCCGGTGTCCAACTCTTGTGCAATTTTTATCTTTAGGCCTTTTGCAATGTCTTCCTAAGATACTGCAACCCACATTTGAAATGTTCTTCCTGTGAGAAATTATGCGTTGAATTTACACATTTTGAGCAAAGCTTGCTTGTCCGGGAAGGAAACCACAACGTTATTCTAACAGACAGATCTGTAGTAGCAGGGGAAGTGGCTCTGCCCATATTGGGTGCTTCCTGCCTGCAGGTCTGTCAGCAGGTGCCAGGACGTATTTTCGTTTTGTCCTGCACACCAGGGGTCTCATCAATAGGTAATGCTTGTCTCTACCTTCACCCTCCAAAGCAGAGGAGCCTGTCAGAGACAGGGGAACATGCTTATACATAAGTATTGGTAGAATGAATATATTCCTTCTCAGTTTCCTCTGCCACCTCTCACTATGCTTGGTGGCTTATTTGTTTAGTGGTTACCTTATCTCTCTGAATGCTACAGATAACTCAGAGAATGAGGCCTGGGGGAGGGCTATGTGATGTGTGACCTGATATGAGTTGCCATCTGGTAGTTCCTTTCTCTACTTCCCATCTCCCAAGCCTCCTATACGGTCCACACCCTTGACACGATGCTGTCTGAGTTTGTTTCCTGGGCAAAACCATAGGAATCCAGTTTGTCCTTAATGATCCTCCTGCCTTTCTTTCAGAATCTGTAGTAGGTCTCTGATTTTCTTTTCCAGAATCCTTTCCCACTTCTTTGGGAATGTCACCACATTTTTTGGTGATTTTCCTTTGGGGAACACTCGTCCCTCCTTGGAAGCTGTTTTATCGAGAGACTGCCAGTCTAGGTGTATTGTCTTGTGGCCAAGCTGAGCCCATGAGAGTTGGGCAGATTTGTTCTGATGGTGGTGACCATCCCTTAGTCCCACTGCCTGCATCTGTGGCACTTCCTTTGTTCCTGTCTTTTTCAAGGCTCGGTTGTTCAGCCTTTCCTTTGATGTTACAATATCTGTTTCCAATAAATTAGTTTTTTTCTGAAGTAAATCAGACTGTTACTGTTGTTTAAGATCAAAGAACCCTGAAAAGGCCATTCCCTGCTCCCTTTTCTCAGTGCTCTTCTAGCTCCGCCTCTGCTTAAAGCGCTGTCGTGGCTGCACACTTTTGTTAGACCAAGACCCAGATCCCACAGTCTGCAGACCCAGCCTGTCCCACTCTTGGTGGCCTCTCCACCCACCTTCTCCATCACTCTCTCTGCTGCCTGGTTCACTGTCTTCCCTTATCTTAAGTGCTCCATGCACTATCATGTGGGGAATTCACACACGCTATTCTCTGCCTGCCTGGCTCCTGGAGTTGGCCTTCCCATGCCCTTCCCAACTCATGGCCAGGTTTACTGCTTAGGTGCTCTCTCAACACACCTGGTACTTCCCCATCATAACACTTATCTCAATTTGTACACATATACACATATATCTACTTGTGTTTTATGTGATCATTATTTGTCTCCTTCACCAGGTGACAAGCTCCATGAGGATAGGAACTATGTTTTTGTTCCTGACTGTATGCTGATGTCTAACACAGCACCTGCTATATGGTAAGAGTCCAAAACATTTTTGTGGAATGAATACATAAGAAAACGTACAACCTGACCTTGTCAGACAACCTGAGATGTGAACTGTGCTCCCAGCCTTCCTCTCATCGGGGTTTCTGAGTTTCATCTGTCCTCTTTAGGGCTCCGATCTGCACTGGGCAATGGTGGATGCAGTGGTTCAATCAAACACATAAACATAGTTTCTGCTAACAAGCTTTCCCACAGCTCACCTTTCTCCAACATTCTCTCATACCCCTGCCTAATGTCCACCTTATACCACCGGATTGTATTCTCCTTTGGAGGCTCATTTCATGGGAGGATTATTATACCCATGAAGGCAGGAACTAGGGGTGTAAAGACTAATTCTTTTTCTGGTTCTGCCCAAGTAGTTGGGTGGACATTAGCTAATTCATTTAATCACACTGAACCTTAGTTTCCTCATCTTTAAAATGGGGATAATACCTGTTCTACTATATTAGACAGTCAGTCATCTCTTTGTGTCCACGGGAGAATGGTTCCATCCCCTCCCCACTTCCCACATCTACCAAAATACAAGATGCTCAAGTCCCTTATGTAGAATGGCATAGTATTTGGATACAACCTCCCACAACCTCCCTTATATTTTATATCATCTCTACTTATGATACTAATACAATGTAAATAGTTGCCCATGGGGCAAATTCAAATTTTGCCTTTTGGAACTTTCTAGAATTTTTTCCCCTTAATGTTTCTGATTTGTGTTTGGTTGAACCCACAGATAGGAAGGGCTGACTACCTGGTGGTGGTGAGGATGTGAAGAGATGATGAATGTCAAAGTACTTGGGAAAACTGCTCAATGGATATAAAGTGTAAGAAACATTATCACCTCCATTTGGCACACTCCAAATACTACAATGCCTTAATCTCTCTGCCCTTATTTCATCTAGTAAGTGAAATAAGATGTGCTACTAGTTACCACTGAGTACCTAGCAATAGCCAGGCATGGAGTAAAAGGCTTCATATATAGGACCCCATTTCATCCTCACAAGGCTATGAGACAGACATTAGTTTTCATCATTTGGCTGGGGTGAAAACTCAGGCTGAGAGAGGTTAAGCAATTTATTCAAGGTCACACAACTTACAAGTTGGGGAACTGGGGTTCAAATCTGAGCCTGCTGACTCCAAGGCCAGTGCTCTTAACCAGGACCCACAGGGCCTCCCCTGCAAATCCCTCAGGTGGCCAAAAACAGGCCCCACTTTGCTAAGTGCCCCCATGCTCTGGGCACTGTGTTGGCTGATAGACATCCTTCCTTTCCCTTAATGTTTACACTATCATCATTTCACAGGTGAGGAAGCAGAAGCTTAGAGAGCGAACCTGGACTTCTGCTCCTGGGTAGGACAGAGAGAGTTGCAACAGATCACCACCACTGCCACTGCAATAACACAGTAACAAGAAGAAAACTGGGTAAGTTGTCAGAGTCATGTACTGAAACAATGGAGACCAGTGGAAGCAATGAGCAGGAGGCGAACTAAAGTAGAGAAGAAGGAGCCTTTCCTAGGCCAGCTGATCCCTACTCATTTTCTTCCCTGGGGGCATTTGCCTATTCTGAGCATGGGTGTGGACTTGACCTGAGCAGAGCAGACTCCACAGAGGGAAAGAAAAACCACAGAGGTTGTGGCCATCTTGAGGGGCTGGTATGACAGACGAGAAACCACAAAGGCCAGGCTGGTTTTCCCCATGGGACATTGGCTGAGCTCTGGAGAAGCTGATAAGAGGGCTCAATAAGCCGGGAGCTAAATCTGGGACTGACTGCCTGCATCACAGGCCAGTTTTGTTTTGAGTTTCTTTTCTGGGGCCCGTGGGGCCCAAAGGATCCTTTGCACTTCTTCCCTTTGGCATCTGTATTCCTCTGCACCAATCCTGTCTAGATTTTCTGCGACAGGTAGTTTTTCGGAGACATTGGCGCCCCCTGCTGTCAGAGAGCAGCTCTGCAAGGACTTGGAGCCTGCCCTTAGCATCTTCTGTCCTGATAACCATTCTCCCAAGAATCAGGGGTTTAACCTCGATGATCATTTCCAAAGTCGGAGATTTTGTCTCACTGGTCTCCCTTGAGTGCTGACTGTCTAGATTGGTAGATGCCCATGGCTGTCACTTCCTCGTCTGTAAAACAGAGTCAGTTGTGACCACTTCCCAGGTTGGTTGTGTATTAAGGAAGGCACTGGATAAAGTTCTTAACGTTGCCTGGTATACAATTAGTGCCTGGTAAACAGTAATAATAGCAGTGGTGTTTGCTAAGACTGCCTTAGGTTCTTCTCAAAGCTCCTCAAAGCACACAGCCCCAGCTGTCACTCTCAGTGGTGGTGAGAGCTGCTGTGACTCTGGATGTTCCGGGACGTTCAGATGTTCTCAGTCCTCCTCGCAGTAGGACACCAAGGACCTGGAGGCTGGTGCCCAAAACCAGGAAGAGAAAGGCCTGAGCTGCGGCAAGGTGAGTGCCAGGCAGTTCCCCTGACTTCAGCCTCCAGTCTGTTAGCTGGGTAGCAATTCTCAAGCCTCAGGCCTGTGGGAGCTGAGGTTGCTAAAACTGTCTCTGAAAAACTGCCTTTCTCGAGGGAGACGCAAGAGGGAAGAGATACGGGAACATAGGTATATATATAACTGATTCATTTTGTTGTAAAGCAGAAACGAACACACCATTGTAAAGCAATTATACTCCAATAAAGATGTTAAAGAAAAAAAAAACTGCCTTTCTGAAGGTTGCACCTTGGTCCCCTCTTAGAAGATGAAACCTCCGACTTCCCTTACGTCTGAGTTGACTTCGCAGGGAGATCAGGCCTCCAGAGTCTGGTTCAGCTCTGGTTCACGCCGTTTCCTGTTTTTCAGTTTCTCCGCTCTCAAGTTCCCGTGTACCAGTACCCCTCACAGCGTGGGTCTCACGGAGATTTCTTTCCTGGCAACAAAGAAGACTTCACATCACTCTTCATTTTGAAAGCGCACACCGTCCCTTCAGCACCCATCTCTGTTCCCTAGATCTTGGCACCACCTCCCCCGAGGCCCCGCCCCTGACCCGCCCCCTCCCAGGGTGCTTTGCGTCAGCTCTGGTCGAGCGGACGAGTGGGCGCAGCTGGCTGCGAAGTCGCGGGAGTTGTTTTTCTGGATCTCACCGGGCCCACGACCCAGGGACAGGGACGCAGCCAGCAGCAGCCTGCAGGGACGGTCAGAATCTGAGGTATTCCAGATAACCTAGGCACTGCGGGGCAGCCCCCTGCTGACTCTGAGCCACTCTTTATTTTCTGCCTTCTCAGCATTTTGACGCTATGACTTGTAAATTTCTACCTGCTCACACATTGCCGCATATATGGACTTAGGTTTGGGCCTTGTGATTTTGTTGAGTTCTAGAGTTGCCAGATACAAAATATGTAGTTAAATTTAAATTTCAGATAGAGAAGGAATCCTTTTTTTTAAAGTTTAAGTATGTCCCACATATTGCACAGGAAATACACTAACAAAAGTTTACTTGGGCTTCCCTGGTGGCGCAGTGGTTGAGAGTCCGCCCGCCGATGCAGGGGACACGGGTTCGTGCCCTGGTCCGGGAAGATCCCACATGCCGTGGAGCGGCTGGGCCCGTGAGCCATGGCCGCTGAGCCTGCGCGTCCGGAGCCTGTGCTCCACAACGGGAGAGGCCGCAACAGTGAGAGGCCCGCATACCGCAAAAAAAAAAAAAAAAGTTTAGTTGTTTATCAGAAATTGAAGTTTTACTAGATAGCTTATGTTTTTATTAAGTAAATGCAGTAACTCTATTCTGGTCTTCCTTGTCAGGGGCCTCCCTGCACTAAGGAACTTTCTGGAGGAGGCTCTTTACCTGACAGCAGGGACTGCACCACTCTTCAGATTAGGAGCATCATCACGATGATTTCTTCCTTAGGCTGGGAGCTCCTTGGAGGCAGGACTGGCGCTCTCCTCCTCCCACTACGGCTTCAGATGCTCTGGGCAAACCTGTCTGCGTGCAGGGTCTCGAGCTACGGCCCGAAGGCTGGGCCCATTGTGAACAATTTGGGCGAGGGGCTCCCTTTCCTGAAGAGTTACAGGTCAGGGCTAAAACCACCCGTGTCCTGGTGCTGCCTACCTGCACGGGGACTACATTTCCTGAAAGAGGGACTGGCTTGTGAGCAGCAGGGAAACCTGGAGGGGGAATTCCCATGGTCACAGGTCTGGTGATGTCTGCCGGGCTGGGGGATGTGAGCTGAGCTTCCGCCCAGTGGGCTTCCTCCGGGTGCCTTGTGCCATTTTGCAAGACACAGAGGTTCATTTGATACTTTTCTGTGGTATGTGGTTTAGGATAAAGGGCAGACCTGGACTCCCTCCTTTACCCAATGGCCTTTCAGTTTCCTGGCTTGTGCTTCATCTCAGAACGATGGGAACAACTCCTTTGTTATGTGCATGAGGAGAAACCATTTGAGCAGAATTTGGCTCTTTTGGCTGTCCGTCCAGCGCTTAGCACTGGCTGTCTCTCTGGGGAGTTGGCGAAGGAGGGTGCAGAAGAGGATGGCTTGGGGCAGGAGATTTACCCATGCCCCAAACTGGCAGCGGCGACTGGTTGTTGCTTCTCTTCTCAGCAGAGATGACAGAAAGTGTCAAAGCCACATATTCACTGGAGGCAAAGTCTGATCACTTGAAATAAGATTTAGTAACTCATTCCGTCGTGGGCTTGGGACTCTGAGAATCCCTGCGGGTTATATACACTGATAGCTGAGCTAATCTTAGGAAGGTGGACAGGGGCATCTTCTGGTGTTTATATTTTGAAATTTCCCTTTTTCTCCTCCATTCAGGAAAAATAAGTTTTATCTTTGTGTTGTGAAGCTGAGGAGGCCTCTGGAAGCCTATCATCAGTGAATGACAAAGTCAAGGTGTGAACACTAGTGACAGCCTTGGGCTCAAGCAACCCCCTTCCCTTCTCCTTTCTTCCTCTCTGCCCTTTGATGTCCACTCATTTCCAGTAACCTGTGCTGATGTGCAGATCAACCAACGCAGGTTCTCTTAGAGGCACAGAGGTTACCCCTACTGTCCCCTGCCTCAGTGGGGCCCATCTGAAAGGGTGTCTCTTTTTTTTAAAAAGTGCAGCTGTTTCTGCTTTAGCTGGAGCTCTCCTTAGTTCATTACCCCCACCTCCCATCATTATCATTGTCTTTTGCTACATTTCACATCTCTAAGTGCCCCTTAGAGTCCTCTGTTGGGACTTGCCCAGTCCTCTGGCGGTGGAGGGCTACTCCTGCCAGTTGGTATTTCTAAACGGCAATCCCTTCCCTTGGGCTCTTTTCCACTTCCCCACAACCTCTTGCCCACCTGGCAGCTCTTAGGGGTGACTGATGGTGTTGTCTCCCATTATGTTGCCAGAGGGGAGAAGGTGAAGAGGCTGAGTGAAAGAGAGGGGCCTGGGTCTAGGGGTAGGTGGGCTTGTTTCCCTGAAGGGGCCTGGAGGTCCTTTTTTTTAAAATAATTAATTAATTAATTAATTTTTGGCTGCATTGGGTCTTCATTGCTGCGTGCAGGCTTTTCTCTAATTGCGGCGAGTGGGGGCCACTCTTCGTTGCGGTGCACGAGCTTCTCATTGCGGTGGCTTGTCTTGTTGTGGAGCACGGGCTCTAGGCACGCAGGCTTCAGCAGCTGTGGCACAGGCTCAGCAGTTGTGGCGCACGGGCCCAGTTGCTCCGCGGCTGTGGGATCTTCCCGGACCAGGGCTCGCACCCGTGTCCCCTGCATTGGCAGGCAGATTCTTAACCACTGTGCCACCAGGGAAGTCCCTGGAGGTCCTTTTTAATACCTTAAATTTCATGCAAGGGCTCTCTGTGGTCAATAACGTAAGTTTTTATTTAAAAAGCAAGTTTTAGAAAGGACTGCTCCCCCTCCCCCCAGCATTGATGTTCTGGCATGAGAATAGTTTATTCTTAAACAAGACATAAAAAGAATTTACCGTAACGTTGATTATATTAAAATAAAGAATTTATGTTTATGAAACATGTTAAAGACAAGTTGTACACTGGGAGAAGATATTTGCAATACATGTAACTTGCAAAGGATCAGTATCAAGATTATACATGCAGAATTCTTGCAATTCAATAAAAGGAGAATGAACAACTCAATAGGAAAGGGATAGATGACATGAACAGGGGTTTTACAGAAAAGGAAATTTATATGGCTAAGAAACATGTGGAGAGGTATTGAGTCTCATTAGTTACCAAGGAAAAATAAATTAAGACAACAATGAGTTAACATTTATCTGACTGATTGGCAAAAATTACAAAGTCTGTTAATACAGGGCATTGGAAAAGATGTAGACATTCATTCATTTATTCAATAAAAATTAATCCAACCCTACTTTGCACTAGTTACTCTTTTAGGTGCTCAGGACATGGCAGTGAACAAAAAGACAAAAATGCCAGTTCTTGTGGTGGCTTACATTCTTCTGGGAGGAGATGGGCAATAAGCAATAAATATAATAATTAGCTAGTTATATAGTGTGCTAGAAAGGGAGATGTAGAAAGAGGTGAGGATAATTGAGCATGATGTTGGGGCTGGTGAGGTTAATTTAAATTTAAATGGAGTAAGTCAGGGTATACCTCATTGAGAAAGTGACATTTGAGAAAGATTTGAAGGGAGTGAGGGAGTGAATTGTGCAGTGCCTGGGGGAAGAGCATTTCTGGCAGAGGGGTTAGCCAGTGTAAGAGCCCTGAGGTGAGAGATAACAGGATTTCTTATACCTTGTCAGTGGAATGTAACTTAGTACAACCTCTTTGAAAAAATGGTTTGGCATTATCTTGTAAATTTGAACAGCAATTGTACTCCTAAGTATATACCCAAAAGACACTCTTTTAGATGTGTGCTGGGGGAATGTACAAAAAATGTTCATAGCAGCAATGCTTACAATTGCAAAAAAAATGAAATAATTCAAATGTCCACACATGGGGTTTTAAACCATACCGTCAAGGTATAAGTTCCAGTTATATACTGCTGTAAAACAAATCATTGTTTAGTGGCTTAAAACAATGAGAATCATTTTGTTATCTTTCATGGTTTCTGTTGGTCAGAAATTTGGATAGGTCATAGAAGGAATGGCTTGTCTCTCCTCCACAACATCTGGGGACTCAGATGGAAAGACTTGAAGATTGCCGTGATTCAACAGCTGGGATCTAGAATTATCTGGAGATGTCAGGAGTCACGTAGTTTGTGGTTGATACTGGCTGTTGGCTAGGATCTGAACTGGGCTGTTGGACAGAAAACCTACACATGGCCTTTCCGTGTGGGATAGTTTGGACTTTCTCATAGCCTGGTGGCTGGGTTCCTAGAGTGTGTGCCCCTGAAGAGCAAGGCAGCAGTGCATGAACTTTTTATGATTTAACCTTTAAAATGACAGTGTTACTTCTGTCTCACTGTATTGATAGAGGCAGACACAAAGGTCCACCTAGGTTCAAGGGGAAGGGACGTGACACCACCACTCAATGGGAGGAATATCAGGACAGCATTCTAAGAAAAGCATGTGGGATGGGAGACACTGTTGTGACTATCTTTGAAAAATACAACTTGCCACAGTCTACCCTCTGGCCACAACAATTCAAATTGCTCTCATACACAAAATACACTCATCCCCTCCCCTGAGACTTCCAAGGCTTATCCCATTATAGCATCAGCTTGAAATCCATGATCTCATCATTTAAATCAGGTTCAAATGTGAATGAGGCTACTCTGATGAGGTCCTTAAGGATCAACTTGAGTATATTCTTCTCAATCTGAAGAACTGTGGACTAAAGAGATGTTTTCCACTCCCCACATAGGCAACATAGAATGGTAGGTTAGGCATATGTTCTAGACCCTTCGGTTCATAAAGAGGAAAATAGGAGGCATATAGCAGTCACTGGTCCCTAGTAATTCTGAAATCTATTTGAGTGCATATTGCAAGTTCGTTTCATAATTAGGGCTCAATTCTGCTCTCTGGGAATTATTGTACGTGGGAATTATTGTATGTAACTCTTGGCTCTCCCCTCTGGGATCTTGGGATTTTGATCTTACCTTCTGGGTCATCCTTCTTTTTACATGTAAAACAGCTCATGTTTATAGCCGAGTGATTTTCTGAGCCTACCTTCTGCTTATAGAAGTTTGGGGGTTCAAAGCCCTCTTCATTTTGTATTGTCTGTCTCTCTCAATTGAAACTGGTATAATCCTTTGAAAACTTTGTGACCTTTTATGTACCAGTTTATAATCCATTCCATTAATCAAAAGCCATGTCCACAGTGATGTTTGAGATAAGGTCTTCTCTACATTGGGCTCCCAAGGAGGCTGCTTTGAAACAATGCCTTTGAGATATTACGAAGCTCTGTTTCTTAACAGAGAGAATCTGCAAGACATGCCCTTCAAATCATTATAAGGGAGGAGGCATTTTGGAATGGTGGAATAAGGACCTCTGAAAATCAGTTTCTCTATAAAAGCAGCTAGAACACTGGAAAAGAAATGCCAGAATCAGTTTTTCAGAATTCTGGAAATTAAAAAAAGACTTGTAACAATTAGATGATTGTTTATTTTAAGAAGCCATCTTAGCAAAAACAGCAAGCTTTGTGATATTTTAACTTGCTCTTTTCCCGTCCACTCTCCTCAGCTCTGTGGTAGACTTGAAAACCAACAACCTTGGAACTATGGAACCTGTGAAAACCAGTAGCCTAGCAATCACTGAAGGGGGCAGAATGGGTTTGTAGTGCCCCAAGAAGCCCCATCTCCAAGAATGAATAGAGAATTGTCATCCCTTGACCAGTCTGGCAGCTTCCTGGAAAAGTCCCATTCATAGCACTTATCTTGATTTGCCTGACTCAGAGTAGACTTAGTGAGGAAAGCTCTGTCCCTTGAGTATTTGTTAAAAGCAGTCAGCTGCAGTTGTTTAACATCATGCTACTTGAGGCAGTGATACCACTTAGGGCAAGAGACTGACCCAAAACTTGAAAGAAATATCTGAGGAATGAGATGTACATAGAGGGCTCCATCCAAGAAACTCAACAAGCTCCAAGTAGGATAAATTCAAAGATATCTACACACGTCATAGTCAAACTGTTGAAAGTCAAAGACAAAGAGAGAATATTAAAATAAGAGGGAAACAACTTATCATATACAAGTATTCCTCAATAAGAGTAACAGCTGGCATCATGTCAGAAACTGTGGAGGCCAGAAGGCAGTGAAACAACATATCAAAGTACTGAAAGAGTCATAGTGTTAACCAAGAATTTTATATTGAGCAAGACCCTCCTTCAAAAAGGGAGAAATTATGGCATTCCAAGAGAAACAAAAAATTAATAAAAGAAATTACTAGAACTTCCCTACAAAAAATACTAAAGGGAGTCCAGGCTGAAATGAAAGGACACTCAACAGTAACTTGAATCCACATAAAGAAATAACATTGTAAAGGTAACTACATAAGTAAATATAAAAGGCAGTATAAATATATTTTTGTTTGTAACTCTGTTCTTATCTGACTTAAAAGAAAATGCATAAATCAATAATTATAAAATTGTGTTGATGGGTTTACAATGTATAAAGATACAATTTATATGACAGTAATAGCACAAAGGAGGCAGGGAGTGAATACAACCATATTAGAGCAAAGTTTTATACTATTGAAATTAAGTTGGTATTAATCTAAATGAGAATGTTTTAGTTAAGATGTTAATTATAATATTCCACCACTAAGGCAACCACTAAGAAAATAACTAAAAAAATGAAAGGAAACAACAAGGGAATTAAAATGGTACACTAGAAGATATCTGTTTGACCTAAAAGAAGGCAGTGATGCAGTAATAGAGGAACAAAACCCATAAGACATATAGAAAACAAATAGCAAAATGGTAAGTGTAAACTCTACCTTATTAGTAGCTACATTAAATATAAATGTTCCCCAAATGGGAACAACCCAAATGTCCGTGAACTGATGAATGGATAAATAAAATGAGATATATGCATACAATGGAACATTATTCGACAATAACACAAAATAAAGTACAGATACTATTAGATACCAATAGATACCGATACTATTATTGTCTTTTTTTTTTTCTTTCAGAATTGGAAACTAGGTCATTAGAGAGGTTAAGTAAGCTGCCTAAGATTACACAGCTAGTAAGTGGTGAAGCTGCGATTCTCACCAAGGAGGAGACCATCAAGGCTGGAGCTGGTGGGTGAGGATAAGAACAGGTAGGAGATGGGGCTGGAGGCATGTGGAGGGTCTGGGTCATGTCTAGCCTTGTAGCCTATGGGAAAGGAGTTTGAATTTTATTCTGTGTGCATGAGAAACTATCAAAAAGATTTAAGCAGGAGAGTGCATGATTTAATGTACATGTAAAAATGCAAGTGATGAACTTTGTTTTCTTAAAAAATTATATTTTATGAGTTTTAAAAAATAAATTTATTATTTTTAGGTTTGGCTGCATTGGGTCTTCATTGCTGCGTGGGCTTTCTCTAGTTGCAATGAGTGGGGGCTACTCTTCGTTGTGGTGTGTGGGCTTCTCGTTGTAGTGGCTTCTCTTGTTGTGGAGCACAGGCTCTAGGCACATGGACTTCAGTAGTTGCAGCACGCAGGCTCAGTAGTTGTGGCTCGCGGGCTGTAGAGTGCAGGCTCAGTAGTTGTGGTGCATGGGCTTAGTTGCTACACAGCATGTGGGATCTTCCTGGCCCAGGGCTCCAACCCGTGTCCCCTGCATTGGCAGACAGATTCTTAACCACTGCGCCACCAGGAAAGTCCCATATTTTATGATTATAAAACCTAAAATTGTTCATTTGGAAAATACAGAAAAGCATGAAGTCGAAAATAAAAATCACCTCTAATTCCACCCCTTGTAGACAATAGGTAATCACTGTTAACCTTGGAATATAGTAACCTTGGCATATAGTTTTCTAATCATTGATAAATATTTATATTTTAGCATAACTGGAATGATTACCCTACACATATGGTTCTGCCAGCCAGCACTTAAGAAAAATAGTGTGTCAAGTGATAGTTTTGTTCCAAGGTTTTGCAGGAAGAAATGGGCATTGGCAGGAGTGGTAGGAGAACCTGAGGAGTGGGGTAAGGGGACGGAAAGAAAGAAGCCCATTGTGTTCCAGGGGGATTAGCCCAGCAGCAAGATGGATCGTGTCTGGGGCATGGGCTTAGGTTGTCAAATTGGAAGGCTGCTTTTGAACCACATGTGAGCTCACTGAAAACTCCAGTTTCTTTGAGTTCTCTAAGAGCCAGACTAGAGACTACACCTCTTCTTCCCCACAGGCCTTGGCCACAAAACCCCAGCTCTCCTGTGCAGCTCCTAAAGTGGAGAGATTGTCCTTCTGTGCTGTTCTGTGTGCCTCCCTCATCCTCATCTTCCCTCTGCTTTCACTAGATCATAATTCTGGAGTGAGAGGGTGGGTATGTCGTATGCTTCAGCCTGCCTCTCTTGTTCACAATTGCAGTACATCACCAATTCTGTATCAGGCCCAGGGATAAGTACTTTTTATATATATTGCTTAAATTTATTTATCCTATCTCCTCCTGTTCTCTGAGGCAAGTCGTATTAGCTCTTTCACTGGTGAGGAAACTGAAACCCAAAGAAGTAACAACATCTAGAAAGTGGCAGAGCCAGTTGAACTTGAGTATGTCAGACCCCGAATTCCATGTGTTTAACCACTTCTTCATACAGCCTATGTCCCCTCCAAACCCTCTATCATCAGTCTGTCTTGTTGGTGGCAGAAGTTCACTCTCCATCTCATGCTAGGTTGGGGCTGGCCTGAGGTATGAGCACAGGTTACTGGTGGGGCCAGCCAGCCTTAAAGCCTGGGGTATTTAAGATGTGCAGATAATAACCCAGGCTGAAGAACTACCATGAAGATCCAGCAGGGAGAGGAAGGTGGTTTGGGGGAATCAGGACCGCCTCCTGTTTAAAAATCAGGGCTGCGCGAGCCACAACTACTGAGCCCGCATGCCACAACTACTGAAGCCTGCGTGCCTAGAGCCCGTGCTCCGCAACAAAGAGAAGCCACTGCAATAAGAAGCCCGTGCACCGTAACGAAGAGTAGTCCCCGCTTGCCGCAACTAGAGAAAGCCCGCACGCAGCAACAAAGACCCAATGCAGCCAAAAATAAATAAATAAACAAACAAAAAATCAGGGATGAAAGTATGAATGCTCACACCCATCATGGCGTCCGCCACAGCTGGACTGGATCAGGTTGGAGTAACTTTCCCAAAGCCAACTGGGAAAATCTCCAGGATGCCAGGCCACCAGGCAGCGTTCCCGGGGAAGCCGACCCTGCTGCGGCCCCCTCCCTCCATTCATGGAAAAGTACAGGCAGTGCTGGTGCCCCGCAAATGTCTGGCTGCACTCTGGACTCACAACTGCAAGCTCTGATTGGTTTGTCCTTGGTCCAGGGCTGGAGGAAAATAGTTTCCCAAAAAAAACAGTTTAAAAAAAATGTGGAAAATATCCACAGCCCATGTGTCTGAGCCGGGGCGGGAAGTGTTCTAGACAGCCTTGCAGAGAAGATTCCGAGGTCCTCATGCGAAGAGGTAGGAAGGAATGTGAAACCGTATCACCGGAGGAGAAATGCACAGTATGCCTTTCACTTTCTGCCCGCTCTAGGAAGGAGTCGGGTGTGGATCATGCTGGCAAGTCTCAGCTTCCTGAGAAACTGCCTCAGCAGTGGTTCAGCGGGTGGGCCAGGCAGGATACCTGTCTGTGGAGAATCGCCCAGGTGCTCAGTGGGGACCTGGAACTCGCATCAGTTTCCTCATGGACGCTGGGGTTGCTCAAGGCTCCCAGTGCTAACCTAACTCTTGTTATCTCTTCCTCACTTCCTCCCTTTCATAGGGATGCACAGTTTTACATATGACACTGCAGCAGATGAGGAAGTGGGGAATAGATACGGATATTACTGGACGTATTGCATCAAAGAAGAGATAAAGTTAAGGGAGGCCATCTTCCTAGGGCCACATAGACCTCAGTCTTCTGTGAATCCAGTGTCCTCACGCTAGACCATGACGTGCCTTACAACCTTGTGCCCTAGACGCTCTGTGGGCCCCTGCCGTTGTTATTTCAGAAGCAGGAAGTGCTGGGGAGTGAGTGCTCTGTATTCAGGAGGCTGGCCTTCTGTGGCATTGCACCTGACCCGTAGTTGGCTTACTGATTGTGTGAAAGAATGAATGTGTGAACTTGGGCAAGGCACTTCACCTCCTTGTGCCTCAGTTTCCTCACCTGCACAATGCAAGTGTGGAGTTGGGTAACCTCTAAGTCCTTTCCCATTCCAGAGTTTTGAGGTGCTTGCTGTACTTTCTGATGAAACACAAACTTCCTAGGCCCTGCCAAAGGTCTTCGTCCTGGTCCACTCAGCCACGTTTCCCAGCACAGACTCTGCCATGACCTTCCCTGATACCCACCTTGCCCTGGAGCAGTGGGCCAAGTGCAGACTGAAAGCTCAAGGCCTGCTTTTGCCTCTGTATCTTGACACAGAGCACAGGCCAGTTTGCACACAGATGCGTGTTTGATGCCCTGAATGACTCAGCCCTGGGACTCCAGAGTGAGGCTGGGGCTTGGGTAAGAAAGTGAAAGGTGTGGGAGAAATTCATGTGTCTCAGTGCTGGGGGCGGAGTGTGAGGCATTCAGCCAAGGATCAGGGTGAGGGGCTGAGGTTTTTGACCAAGAAAGGGAGAAATGCTGTGACTCCATCACCCTGAGTCAAATGTCTTCTGGATCTAGATTGAATGTTGTGGTGTGTGTATATTTCCTTTTTGTGGTCTTAGTAGCTGGGTGTCCTTGGTGGGACTAATGGTATGGGGCACAGAAAGGCAGGTGATGGGCTCCGACAAGTGTCAAGGAGCTGAGTCCCTGAAGCCCCTGGGGTGCTCAAGGGCCTTGGAGGGCTTGTTTTTCACACCCTGTGGTTGGCTAAGCATCGTTCGTCTGGAGGTTCTGTGGACAAGGCTCCTCTGCATCCTGGCCTGAGCTGGTCCAGTGGTGCTGGTGGTGTGGGGAGAGCATGTAGAAGCTCCCTGGGAATGGGAGGGCCGGCATGGGGCTGAGGGTGGGGCTGCATTTCTGTCTGGGCTGGAACGCTTACTTCTGTGTGTGTGCAGATGGCAGAGGGGTGGAAGGCGGCAGTGTGGCTCCAGGCTTCCTAAGCCCAGCCACCATGTTGGAAATCCAGTTTATTGAATTTACAGTAAAGGTTTTATGGGCCTTTCCTGGAAGCCTCTCAATATGCTGGCAGTTCGGTGGCTGGTATCTGGTTTGCTTGGGAGAGGTTGAGTCAGGCCTTGCTTTGATGGAAAGTTCCTCTCCCTGGGTCACTGGAGAGGAGCAGGCTGGGGGCCTGAGCGGGCCCGCCAGGTTCTTGGAGGGGATGACTGTCCTGCAGCTTGGTCCTGAATGGGCCCCCACTTGTTTCCTGTCTTCTCAGGGGAAGCTGTGATGCAAAGTCACCACAGTTAGTAAAGCCATTTTCATTATTTTCCACATGGTTTTTTTTTTTTAACATCTTTATTGGAGTAAAATTGCTTTACAATGGTGTGTTAGTTTCTGCTTTATAACAAAGTGATGTGAACAGCTATATATATACATATATCCCAATATACATATATCCCCATATCTCCTCCCTATTTTCCACATGTTTGAAAAGCATGAGGTGCTGGTCCACCAAGCAAAAATAAGCCAACTCCATAAGAATGGATTTGCTGATTATAAACAGCAGGAACATACAGACACAGGGCCACATCTGGATTGAGAGTCCTTCGGCCTGGCATGAAGTGCTACCCGCTGCGCCTTACCAACTTCTCTGTCTGGCTTTTCCACCATCCTCTTGGACTCGCACTTTATGCCTTCCTCGCCACGAAGCGCCCATTCTGACCCCAGGACCCCTGATTTCATGGGGAGAAGAGCAGGGGCTTGGGCTCTAGGATCTTTGAAGGTCCAGAAGTCCAGTCCATGAGTGTGGGTGGCTCCATCCTGCCAAGGCCCTGACATGGAAACGGATTCCCAAGTCAACAGCCTTCCTTTGGCTTTTCATGAGACTATTGGGTCCTGCAGTGCTGGCTCACTAGTCCTTTCCTATGTACCTTTTGTTGAAGCATTGATGTCACTGATGCTCTGTTCTTTACATTCATAAAACAGAGCATGCTGCCTGGCATTTGAATGACAATTGTGAAAATCAGTTAGGTTGTTAAGGTGTCTCTGGGCACTGATGTGTGTCCCTTTCTGTGAAGCTGTCAAGGAAGATTCTCTAGGAGTGAATATTGGCCCTCCGCAGCACTAGTGGTCAGCCACCTTTCTGATGGTCCCAGGTCCGGGACCCAGCGAGCTGCCCACCATCAGAGAAACCAGCTGTGGTTTTCATGACTGCTCTGAAGGGTGATTGGCCTGGGTCATCTCTAAGCTTCCTAACCCGAGGTTCAAGGGGGAAGCCATTTGGAGTGAACGAGTATCAGCTTTGGAGTTCAAGTCCCAGTTCGCTTACATACTTGTTTTCCTTCTCTGCAGAAAAGGAGGTAGTAATATCAAGCCTGCTGTGAGGAAGAAATGAAACAACGTGGAACTGGGATGGCAGTTCACTATTATTCTCTTCTCTTCATTTCAGGTCAATCGTGTGCTTAGGGTATGGGCTCCACACTGTAAACAATCCTGCATTTAAAAATAAACAACCACTTAGCTTCATTTGATACATGATTATATACACACATGAGTGTTTGCATCTTGTTTTGATTTCTCCCCACTGTCCGTGTTTCCGGCATGTATGTCTGGGTGAGTGTGTCTGTCCTGGATGGCAGAACCCCGAGGGACTCTGAGCCACACTGGGCACAATTATGTGCCTCGTGATGGTGATGATGCTAATGACACCTGTCTTATATTTATAATTACATTTGACTTTCACAGTAACCCTGGGAGGAAGGAAGGACTAACGAGGTGAAGGTCACGGTTGATTAGACTGCCTAGGGACACACAGCTAGGGTAGCAACAGGACCAGGCCTAGAACACAGGCCCCGCTGTGGATTGAACTGAAGAACTTCTTAGGATTGACTTCTCTTTGCCACCCTCCAACCCCTTCCGAGACATTCTTTTTTTTAATGTGCTCCTGACCCCCTTTTTTCTGGGCTGGGCTTGAGTTCCAGTAATCAAATAAATGGCTCATTTTCCATGTGGGCTCTAAGCAGCATAATCTAAAAGACAGGGAAGACTTTTCCTCAGACCCTCCGGGCCTGGGTGTTTGGGGTAGCTGAGGGTTAGTTGCCTGCAGCCTGAAGGCCCTGGGGAAGCAGAGCTGTGGGCCTTGAAGCCAGAACTGCGCAGAGGAACATGGCGCTTTGTCCAGGGGTCTGCAGGCTAACTGCTTTAGACAGTGATGGTCAGCGGGTCAGTCTTTTTTTCTCCGTAAATTAATTAATGTGATGGTTCATTCACGCCTCTGGCACGAGTGGCATGTTATACTCAGTGTTTCGTCATTCACAGGAAAGGTGAGGTCCTCCCTGGCCTTGAGGATTTTGCAGTCCGTTGATGAGTCAACTAAACAATGGAAATAGACAAACAGAAGCACCAGAGAATAAAGATTTATAAAGAAAAACATTGTTGGCAAAACCAGGGTTTCAATCCTGGCTCAGTGTGGGAAGCAGGGATTTGGCTGAGAGGCTGGGAGTCCCGGGTGTGAGATACAAAGGGCCTGGCTTCCGGTCACCTGTTTGGGGGAAAGGCGAGGTGAGTGTGAGCGACTCAAAGCTTTCCGTTGTGCGCCAGCCTGGCTCCTGATCGGACAGGGCATCTACCCTAAGTGCGACTAACCCATGGGCCTGCCAGTGACTTGGTTGTTTGAAATGGTGAGCCAGACCAAGTGAGATGCCCCTCTAACTGTTCTGAACCAGAAAACACTGAGAGAATGAAATAGCCACGGGAGCTGAAGCTACAGATCCACGACATGCGAGGGGAGGGCGGCCAGGCTGGCCGAATGCGAGCCTGCATTCGAGAGAAGCAGGTGCTCTGACAGCAGGAGCCGTGAGGTGGGGAAAAGCTCAGCTTCGGGAATCAGAGAGCTGCTCAGCGAGAGGCGAGAGGAAGGCACAGAAGGAAGTGAAGCCATGTTAATGGTGGAAAGTTATATGGGAGATGTACAGACTCTGCTGTTGAGCGCCCCAGGGCTGCTGCAGGTCCAGAACCAACCTCCAGGTGCTGTGCCCACCTCCGATGCCAGGCTGCTTGGCTTCCCTGGGTCCCTGTGTCCATGGCTCTGTCCAGAGATCCCCACGACCAGAGGAAACATTGGTCAGTCTTAGGCTCATGCAAACCAAAGATACATTAGCCTAAATAACATCTTAGATCCCTGGAGAATGAGGATCGGTGGAATGGCCATGGGTGCACATACACACATACTCATGTGTGCACACACGTGTATCTTAATTTAAATGGACTTGCAGGCTCAGTTTCGATATGGAAGTTCTGTGAGTGTGGAGCGGCCGGGCTGTGGGGAGTGCCAAGCGGTGGGACGTGGGCTGGATCAGCAAGGGAAGCCAAGCGTCCCGTCCTGGGGAGTCCAGTTGGAAGAACTAATGGGTCATGGCAATAGAAGCTGCCAATTTTAGTTTCCTTCAGGATGTAGATGTCATTTAAAGTCAAACTATTTCCTAATACTTGTGCCCAGAAAATGATTGATTGGAGAATGCTAATGCTGTTCTTTGCGTCCGACGTGGGCAGCGTGATTCTGTCCCAGAGCGGAGGACATGTGGCCTGATGGGAAGCAACTCAGTGCTGTCCCTAGAGGCCACTTCTAGGCGGTGCTTATCTTGTCTGCCCCCAGACCCTCCACTGTGGCCAACTTTCCCTCATGTTAATTCTTCAAATACCTTCAATGTGTGTCATCTGTACATATCCTTTTGGTACTCATCACCTACAATTTTGTCTATTGCCCTTAGAGGTTTGTGTTTGGGGGTTTATTGTTTCCTCTGCTTCCCTGAACCCTGGATCCGGGGTCAGGATTCCCTGTTCTGGCACTCTGTGCTGTGTGACCTTTGGCAAGGCATGAACATCTCTGAACTCTAAAGTGGGAACAATGATATCACAGCAGGCTATGTTAAAGGGACAGGGATCAAATGCCAATGTTTGAGAAAGCTTTTAAACTCTGAATTAGGGTGCTAAGTGAGGAGCTGATATTATTTTCTTCTTGTAAGGCCTGTGCTTTATAGTTTTTCATGGTTTTCTCATACCCCAACCCCAATCCCAAGAAAATTAGCACACTGATGAGCAAATAGGAGGAGCTCAATGAATAATTGTCGAATGTGATCATCGCTGTTTTCATCTTCACAAATTCCTTATTATGCCTATCTGGTGCTGCACAGAGAACTCACCCTCCCTGTGATGTTGACAGATAAGCATGGACACACACATGACCATGGGAAGGCATCAGGAAGTTACATAACTTGCCGGTAGAGAATAAACGTCAGTTACACATAAAGGTTAAGAGTACTTTGGAGGTTAGAAAAAGCAGTGAGTGAATAATTGAGGTAAGAAAGTAGCTTGTGGGAACAGCTTTAAGATACAGATTGAGGCAGGGTGGAGCAGGGGAACCACTCTTACGTGATTAATGTAAGAAAACCTTCGGGAGGAAGTGGGTTCTCAGGAGCAGGTAGACTGGAGGAAGGGATGGGCTCAGTGAAGAGGTGGCCAGGGAGCATTCCAGGCACTTGAGTGTCACTTCTGCAGGCTGAGGTGCTGAGGTGGCTTGGGGATGGCTCACTCCTTTCCACAGCCTGCAATGTCTAGAGGTGTATATGCATGTATGTGCACATATATGTGTGTGTGTGCATATGTGTGTTTGTGTGTGTGTGTGTGTAGATGCTAGGGTAGGAGGAGGGCAAGGGACAGTGAGAGTGGGTGAAAGGAAAGGAGGACTTGGTGGGAGAGTTGAAGAACATATGAAATTGATAAGCCGTCGCTGTGAGATGTTAGAGGAACCCCATAAAGAGATTTCTTTACACTATATCCAATAAAGATGCCCCACCTTCTTTGTTTGGGTTCAGAACTTGGACTTGGGACCAGATTAAAATCAGAGGAAAGGATAAGGTTAGGGATGACGGCAGAGTAAAGAACTCAGGTCCTGAGATTCACACGGTGACGCGCAGACCTCACTGGAGTTTAGTTGAGCCTTGGCCAGTTGATCTGGCACCTTTCCTTTTGAAGGTTTATCATTGGAATTGAGCTTTTATTTACTTGCTGCTCATTTTGGAGAACCGTTGTCGAAACCCCCAAGTTCCCATTTGTCCTAGGCCTCAGGCATGAGTGATGTGATCAGGCAGGCGCTACGCCGTTGGTCTGGACTTTTGAATGTGCACATCCCCTTGAAGTGAGGAGAAGGACTGGGCTTCCCTCTGCCCAAGCCAACAGTCAGACATGATCTCAGCACGGCCACTCCTTAGAGGGAGGGGGGAAGCGCAGGACTATTTCATCCCATTTCCAAATGCAGAAACTGAGGCCTTGAGCAATGAGAGGAGCTTCGTAAACACGAGATAACGAACTAGCTGCAGAGCTGAGAAAAAAATTGGGCTTTGGCTCAGGGTGTCCAGTGCAGTTAATGGGTGTGGGTGTACCTGTTCCTCTCTGGTCCTCCTAAGTCTTCAGATGGGACATAGGAGATGACTTGGTTTAAAAACACTGTTTCCTAAGAAAGCATGTGTGGCACTGGGAGAATTACATACTCTTTATAAGCCCAATGTCCTCATCTGTCAACAGGGAATAATGGTAATAGCTACCTCATACCACTGTTGTGATGGGTCATTGAGGTCAGAATGGATCTAAATCTCAGGATCCAATTTCTGACCCCCTTGCTGAACACATGAGGCACTACAATGCCCACTTGGTGGAGATTATGTCCACTTGACCTGAGCCCACTCTCGGTTACCCCGTTCAGTGGTGGGAGCCATGATGCAGTCAGCCTAGACACCAGCTGACCTAACGTAGGTCTGTATCCTGTTGGATTTACTTTCCTAGTTATCACAGTACAGGAGGGAGCTAGCTTTGAGTGTCTACTGTGTGCTGGGCAATTTCTAGGTGCTCTCCATAAATGATTTTATTGAATTCATATCACAGTCCTGTGATGGATGTTATCAAACCAAGGGTTTGCATTCCCCAAGAAATTTTTTACCTGGGTAGTCCTGGATGCTGAGTGGTAGAAAGAAAGGAAAGACTGGTATTTTCAGAATCCACATCGAAGAGGCCATGAAGCCGAGTGTCTGTAAAACCCACACTCGTTTTCTCAGCTCCACATACTCTTCAACTTACTGCAAGGCTTGTAGTCTTGGTACTCATTGGAGGAGGTTGACCACACCCTTCTTTTTTTTTTTTTTTTCCGGTACGCGGGCCTCTCACTGCTGTGGCCTCTCCCGTTGCGGAGCACAGGCTCCGGACGCGCAGGCTCAGCGGCCATGGCTCACGGGCCCAGCCGCTCCGCGGCATGTGGGATCTTCCCGGACCGGGGCACGAACCTGTGTCCCCTGCATCGGCAGGTGGACTCTCAACCACTGCGCCACCAGGGAAACCCGACCACACCCTTCTTGAAGCTCTCTTCCATGGCTTCAGTTCGTTTCTGGTTCTCCTTCCACCTCAGTCTTTCCTCTTAGTCTCTGTGGGGGGCAGCTGTTCTTCTGCCTGCCCCTTAAAAATTAGCTTTCCCTAAGGGCCTGCCCTCAGCTTTTTTCTCTCTTCATACTGAGTACTCACCTTAAAAGACATTTTCTCTTCCAATGCCAGACATTGCTCATAACCCCACATTAGCTCCCAGAGCTCCAGACTAAATAGTCAGCTAACAGTCACCTCCCAGAAATTTCCTCTTGGTTGACCCTCAGGCACATCCAATCCTACGTGCTCAGAATTGAGCTCACTATCTTTCTTCCTCATCAGCTCCTTCTCTCAATTTCTGGTTTGATGAATGACATCACTATCAAGTTAGCCTCCCAAGCCTGAGGCTAGGAATTAGTCTAGATTCCCCTGTTTCCTTTAGCCTCCACACCCAATCTGTAACCCGGGCCTGGAGACCCTGTTGCCTTCACATCTCTTCCTCCTTGCCATCTGGATCCTCAATTTAGACCCTCAGGATTTTTGTATGCAGTTCAACTTCTGTTCCCTTTGCCAGAGAAATCCTTTTAAATCTGTAAAACAGATTTGTGCCTCTGTGGCTTCTTTCACCTTCAGGATGGAGGCCAAACCCTCCATGATCTGACCCAATTTACTCCCCCCCAGCTAGCTCTCTGGCCATGACCCCATCTTCCCCCTCTCTCCCAGATGGGGCGAGAACACTTCAAGTCTGTGCTATTCTGTCTGGAAGGCCTGCCTCCCACTTATCTGTCCGGCAAACATCTCGGCTGGAGGGTCACCTCTCTTGGGAAGACCTTCCTGACCCACCATTTCTGCCTCTGCACGCCCACCGTCCTTGACACACACATCTACCACGACTGGTGGGACTTCCTCAACCAGGCTGAAACCCTCTTGAGAGAGCGATCATGTCTTAGCCACACGTCTCCCTAGTGTCTGTCGTGGTGTTCAGCACATGATGGGAATCCAACCAATATTTGTTGAATGAACTAGTGCGGAGCCTAACGGAACGTTGAAATCCGTGCGGCTCTACGCAGACGTGAGGGGCGGTGAGCGCTTGTTCCTGCCGCTAGAGGGCACCCTCGCCGTGTGCTTCGCTGGAGGCCGAGCCAAGTAGGGCTCCTCCTCGGGCGGCTTCTCATTGCGAGCTACAAGCCTAGCCACTGAGTGCTCCCTGTGGGCTGTGCTGTCCCCTTACGAGGCTCCTGTCATTCCCTTTAGATGCGTCCTTTATTTCTTCTCATTACGCCTGCCTCACCTCGTGCTCCCCCTGGACGTACACCACCTTACACTGGGGCAAATCCACGCCTTTCCGTACTTCCTTTAGCGGTAGCCAGTAAAATCTCACCTCGAGCTAAGACACTGATAAATAACAAGTTCTGAGGGTATCATCTTCCTGGTGACACAGCTGCGTCTTAACAACTGCTTTTAATGCCTTTGAGTAACATGTGTGCTGGTGGTGGGACATATTTGGTGGGAGAGGTGGGGATGCCCTCAGAGGCCCTCAAATCACACCGTTCAGGGGCTTGCCCGTGAGTGCTCAGCCCCGGCTTGACGTGCGAAGGCACACATCCATCCGCATGCCACTTACATCACACCTCACCTACGGAGTGTAGTGGCCACCTCTGGAAGTGTGTCCGGTTTTGAACTGGGCTGTACTTTCATTTTGTAGAAAATGTTGTAAAAGTAATGCATTCTTCAGCTTCATTAGTAAAGTTTCTTCCTCATAGAAAGTTTTACAGTGCTTTGTGTTGTGAAACCACGCTTGAATTATTGTGTTCAGTTATGCACACACCTTTTTAAAGAGAATGGGAATTATCCAAGAATAATATAAAAATGGTGAAGCTCTGGGAACTGGGCCATTTGAGGGTCAGATGAAGAAATGGGGACTGTGTAGACTGGAGAAGAAAAGATGTAGGGAAAGTGTGATGGCTTCGTGTCATGTGGGTGCTTCTGTTTCCACCAAGGTATAATAAAAGAATAAAAAATCCTTTTTCAATACCAAGGAAGCTCCTGGGCCTTCTTTTGTAGTGCAGAATCTGGGGAGTGAGGTAAGGGAGAAAATAACAGAAAATTTAAAAAGCTAGAAAGGCTAAGATTATCCACAGTAGTTGTACAATCAGAGAGCAAGTGGTGGTGGAGCCCTGTGGAAAGAGACTGCTGTCTGCTTGCAGGCTTGGTTGGAAATGGTTAAAAGAGGGAAAGTTTTGGGGATCTCTGCAACTGAGTAGAAGGTCAAAAGAGAAATATGGGGAAAGAGGATTGTGAGAAGTTGTCTGTAGTTTATTATTTGATTGACTTTTAATAATATTTGAGAAATTCCAGGACATTTTTGAATTGCATCTTCACCTATTCTTGGTTGTTAGACTGTTTAATTAGAATGAGACATTATTGAGACAAGAGCGCAGGGAACGCTGGGATTATCTGGGTAAAATGAGGAAGCATTTTCTAACAACCAGCCAAGAATAGGATAGGCTCCCTCATGCTGTGATGAGTCCCACTGAATTTGGATGAGCAATGGTCAGGGTTGCCGTGTTGAGATGCTCTGCCCTGGTTGAAGTTTGCGGTGGCTTCTAGGATTCCTTTCAATTCTGAGTCTACAACTTAATGAAAATGACATTGCTGGGCAAGTTTGAGAAGCCCATCTTTGTACCTGTCCTCCCACAGTCTGGTGTGGAGTTCATGGAAAGTTGGGAGTTTACAAGGAGATGACAGTCCTCCAGTCTATGCTGGACAGTTCTTTTCTGGCAGCTAATTTAGCTCTACGAGACCCTGGTTCCCAAAACACTATTGAGGGGTCACAATCAGAAGACTTAATAAAATGCAAGTGGTCAGCTTCACAAACATTTGTACAGATAGTCTGTGTCCATGTACAGTCCTAGGATCTGGGGTACGAGAGTCACTGAGACACAGGCCTTGTTCTCGAGAAATTTACCTTCTGTGGGGGAGAGCCGCATAAGTCAGTGGCTACATCCGGTGTCCCGGGCATGGAGAGCAGTATGCACGAGAAGGGGTGATAGGAGATGAGGACAAGCTTTGCTAAAGAAGGTCATTCTAGAGCAAGTTTTAAAGGGTGGATAGGGGTTTGCCAAGTGAGCAAGGGGAGGGAAAGGGCATTCCAGGCAGACAAAGCCCCACGGGCTAAGGAGCAGATATGTGAGGTTACACGATGTAGTAGGGGAGTTGGGGCCGGGGAGACAGCGGCATGGCCAGGGCCTGAACACCTAGTTATAAAGTTTGTGATATGAGACTGCAGAGTTATGAAGGTCTTTCTCTTCCATGCTGAGGACTTTTAGCTTTATCCTACAGGGACTGTGGATCCCAGAAGCATTTCCGTCCTGTCACCTTTTGGTAGCAAGTGGAGGATGGCTCGGAGGGGTGTGATAGAGTGTGCACGCATGTGAATACGTGTATACGATGTACATGGCCAGATGCAGTTAATCAAAAAGCCCAAGGATGTGGGGCCTCCCCCAGCAGACATCCTCATAGTCTGCTTTGAAACCACACTTCTATCTTCAAATTGTTTCACTTGCCTCTCATGGAATAAAAAAGTCATTCAGCTCGGTTCTCTCATTTGACAGAGGAAGAAAGTGAGACCCTGAGCAGGGCGGTCCCTTGCCCAAGATCACAGAGCTAGGAAATGGCAGATTCCTTGGTTTCTTGACTCTTAATCCAGTGTTCTCTTCATGATGTCATTCTGCCTTCTGAGAAGCTCCAATACCCACAGGGCAGACCTGGAGCTCTGGAGGATGGTAAATAAAGCTTTGGCAGTCAAGACACAGCTGTCTTTCCTTCCCAGCTAGGTCCCCAGCACATAGAATGCCCAGGGACACCTCTCTGCCTCACTTGAAAAGCTCCTGCTTCGGGGACTTCCCTGGTGGTGCAGTGGTTAAGAATCGCCTGCCAATGCAGGGGACACGGGTTTGATCCCCGGTCTGGGAGGATCCCACATGCCGCAGGAGCAACTAAGCCCATGCACCACAACTACTGAGCCTCCGCTCTAGAGCCCGCGAGCCACAACTACTGAGCCTGTGAGCCACAACTACTGAAGCCCGCATGCCTAGAGCCCATGCTCTGCAACAAGAGAAGCCACCGCAATGAGAACCCCGTGCACCGCAATGAAGGGTAGCCCCCACTCGCCACAGCTAGAGAAAGCCTGTGTGCAGCAATGAAGACCCAAAGCGGCCAAATAAATAAATTAAATTAAAAAAAAAAGCTTCTGCTTCCCACTAGCTATCTATTTTACATTTGGTAGTGTATATATGTCCATGCCACTCTCTCGCTTTGTCCCAGCTTACCCTTCCCCCTCCCCGTGTCCTCAAGCTTTGTGACCACCTTGGGGGGGGGGATAGGGAGGGTGGGAGGGAGATGCAAGAGGGAGGAGATATGGGAACGTATGTATATGTATAGCTGATTCACTTTGTTATAAAGCAGAAACTAACACACCATTGTGAAGCAATTATACTCCAATAAAGATGTTTTAAAAAAAAAAAAAAAAGCTCCTGATTCTCTTCTTCCTAAAGAACTCCTACTCCTTCTTTAGGTCCCGGCAAATGTCACCTTTCATCTGACGGAGTCTGTTACCTCAACGCCTTTGGGCAGAACCAATCATGTTTCCTCTCTGTTTGCACAGCACCTAATATGGCAGGTTTACAAGCCTCCTGCCCCACGAGTCTTCAAGCTTCTTGAAGGAAGGCACCATTTCTGTCTGGCTCCTGGTTGTAGCTTCAGTGCCTAGCACGGTACCTGGCAATGAGTAGATGTCCACAGGATATTTGTTGGATGACTAAATTGGTGAATGTATGAATCAGGAGTCTGACCCTGAATCCTCCTATGTGGATCTATTGTGAGACTGTCAGGGGTCTAACAGAGCACATGGTTTTCTTATGCTATAGTGGCTGGTGCTGGTATTCTAAGCAGAAATGCATTAGGGCTGGAAAGTCTTCTATGTGTTTCTTTTTCCTAAAGCAAAGTGAAGGTGGTGACTCTGGGTTCATTTTTCCATTGTAATTCCTCTGCATTACCTTGACCCCAGGAAATTAATTTCCCCTGGACACTTTCAGCCTGGAAGATTTATTTGTTTATTTTTTAGCTGCTAAGAACTAAAGCTGTTCTTACGGTTTAGACTTGTTTTCTGTCTTTTGGGAAGAAAAATTCTCTTGCCCTTCTAAAAAAATTTTTTTCTTCCTTCTCCCTCTCAAATTCCATGCTTGTTTAATCTTGTTTAAACAATTAGATTCACCTTAAGGGAGCCAAAAATGGAGGCACTTTGGGGAGGGGGCTGGGGCTTGGCCAGCTTTCCTTCTCTTTTCAAGAAGAGCCTTTCCCATCAGCATTCTTCTGCCAACTGATTAACACCTTGTGATGAAGCACCGGCTGTGCATCTACAAGGGATTAGCTCTTTCCGTATGGAGAAGACTTGTTCTTTGTTTAAGGAGAACTATTTACATTTTTTTTGCATTTGATTAAAACTCCTGGGCCTGGTGCAGGCAAAGCTGTGAGAGGGTGACCCTGGGGCCAGGGTGGACTGTATCTGGAGAGCTCTGGCCTCTTTACTTTGGGGGAACCGCAGGGCTTGGCCTGGGCAGGAGAGACCCCCTTTGGTTGTAGGTGTACAGATACCTTCTCTCTCTCTCTGGCTTTATTTTCGCCTGAGCCTCAGATCCCTGGGGCTTTCTGGGGGCTGTTGGTGGCTATTGTCAGCTGGTGGCTCTGGGCAGGAGCTTACACACAGCCTTGAGGCCAAGTGGTGTGAAGCAGGGGCACATGTGTCTTCCTGCAGCTCAGAGGTCTGTTATGGAGTCACAGCCCTCTGGGATATTTGGAGAGTGATTGGAAGGAAAGTGAAAGGAAGGGCATTTGTGGATCATCTTGCAAGTGTGAAGAATTGAGCTAGGTATATTTAAAATGTTTGCTCGATTAGTCCTGGGAATAACAATCACTAAGTGTACCGAGTGCCTCCCTCACGCCAGGCAGGATACATACACGATCACGTTTAGTTCTCAGCATGTTCCCCCATGAAGTGCTTACTGTTATTTCTCTTTTACTCATGTGGAAACTGAAGCTTGGAGAAGTCAGGTAAGTTAAAGAAATTGCCCAGGGGTGGGAACCAGAGCTGACTCAAAATCCCCTTCCGCAGTGCCTTGTCATGGAGCCTACCGGGGTTGGGGGCTGGGGCCTAAGAGTCATGAGGCTTTTCTCGGAATGCCATAAAACATGATCTGTTGAATTCCCTCAAATGAGAAAGGAACAATTTCCCCAGCAAACAAATGATCATATTAAACCACAAACATAAGCAGCCCAGGCCAGGAGAAAGCAAACTGTTGAAGGATGTGTGAGTGTTTTTTTCTCATTAATAGTTTCTACTCATTCATTTATTGTGTCTTATGCTCTCTCTGGCTAAAAGGCAAGTGGTAACAGGCACTAAGGGCGGAACAGAAATTTATGGAAGAAATGCCTACAAATTGAGAAAAGGCTATACGTTCACATTTTTTTAGTGCTTTAGGAAAGCTGCTAATATTTGATTTAAGCAGTGCACCCCCCAGGCATGCTTCCAGAGCACCAGCCTTCACAGAAGTATTGATTCTGAGCCATACTGAAGATGTGTGGTGGACATGGGTGTGTGCAGGGGAGGGCTCACCGCCAAGTATGGATCTGCTCCTTTGAGCCCTGAAAGACGTTGCCTACCATTTTACAGGCAGACAACTCACCTTCCACGTCCTTTTTGCTTAGGTCACCATCAAAATGATTGGAAATGCTCAAGTCACTGGTGGGCCTGTGAACTTGACCTGAGAGTGCTAGAGCAGAGGTGGGAGTGGGGAAGGTGTATTTGCTTAGAATTTTAGAAACAGGGATAATGCTGTAAATGGGCCACTGCCCTTCAGAAATCAGCTAGGTGATTATCCTTGTCCTTCCAGCAGGCGCAGACTCACGGACCATCATTTTCCCCAACTTGCAAACATTCTCCACAAGAGAGAACGAGAGCTTTCTGTGCGTCTTCTCATAATCATTCCTCACTGGGGCCTGAAGGTGTGAGTATCACAGATTCCCACACTCTTTAGAAGGATCAGAGCTCTCTCTGCTTTTGCTGCACTAAGTAACTATTATTGTCATGCACGAGGTCAGCTCTTTTAACAAAATCTCACATGGATATTTGGCCAGTCCCTCCATTTGGATGGCAAGGATGGGTGGATGGGTTGGGTGGGGGAATAATATCAAGCTACAAGAATGCCAATATATTTCTCCAACTCACCTCTATCTCTAGTCTCTGCAGTGAACAGGGACTGGGCTCCAGATGATAAGATACTAATGAAATGATTACAGCGTACTTTGCACTATAAAAAAGAACAAATGTTAAATAACAGCAATAGTAGTAATAAGATTTTGATTTGGGGCTGGGGCCTCAGAATTTCAGAGATGGAGCACATATGGAATACATTCGTAGCTCTGTGTAATGCCCTGTAAACTGATTGGGTTCAGGTGAGAAACATTTGTCAGCAAAGTTCCCATTATGGGGCGTGGTGGGGTCTGGCCTGGGCTCTTACTGGAGGGGCTGCCTTAGGAGACCAGATGCTGTTGTTAGCTGTGATAGTGGGATATGTTCTGCAGGGAATTCTCCTTATCTTCCTGTAAGTTCCAAGCCAAGGAATGGTTGATCTGGCTTGAATTGCTCATTTCAGTCTGTTATACAGAAGGTATGATGGATCAAACAGGAAATGCTAAGCACACACGAGGAGACCTGCTGAAGTCATAGGCCGTGAGAATTTCAGATTTCAAGTTCATCCTCTTAAGGACCTCACTATTCTGGTACCAGTAATGGGACGTTATTGGTGAAGTTATTGCAGGTTTGGATAACCTAGAAGACCTTGGATGATGAGTCCCAACATACCAGTAGCTGTTTGTGGTACACTGCAGCGCCACTGGGGTAGGGCATACAAAGCCCCTGCCCTTCTACTATTGGGGCTGGGCACCCCTTTCATGATAAGATAAACAACCATATGACTATATTTTCGTTCTGGAAAAGAGGAAACCAAAGGTTTTCCCAGAGGGCTCTGTCCCCGGAGTTTCCTGATCCTCTGTGGTTTGGCTTCCCCACTTGGGTGGCCTTAGTGGTCTGCTGTTTTTATCCAGTTTCCTTGCTGCTATTTTGATCATCGTTGCCCCTAGTCACTGTTGCATGTTCTAGTGGAAATTTTACAAATATTTAAAATGAGACTGAGTTAGAGGTGTATCAAATAGAGATCTTCACCACACTTAGGGAGTAGTTCTAACATATGGGGAATATTTAAAAAGCCAAAGTCTGTTTTAAGAAAATTTCTCCTTTGAAGCATAAATCAGTTTTTTAAGTTTTGTTTTATAAAACTCAGTTTTTGCTGGAATTTATCAGGGGTATGGGTAGATGAGAGAGCTTCAAGGAGCTGGGGAGGAAGGAAGGGTGTTGGGAGTTGGGTCTGAGGAAGGAGGTGACAGTGGGAAAATGGGCAACTAATGGAGGGGAGATGTTCAGATGGGTGATGGAGTAACCATCAGTATCATCAGAAAATAATTATTAAGTGCCGACGTATGCCACTAAGAGAAACCTTGGGATGACCGATATGCCCAAATCTAGGAACCGAGACAGGTAAGCTAGTGTTTCTCATCTTATCAAAACAGGAGGGCTTCCTGAAGGAGGTTGGGCATTTGGAATGATGCATGGGAAGAATGCTGGCTGAGCAAATAGGGCAAGGGCTGGCCTTGCCCTTGGGGGTAGCCAGTGTGGACTGCTGGTCTTGTCCTAGTCACTTTTTCTATTTTTAATATCTTTGCCAGTCCTTGGTCTAGGTTAAATATTCCAAAGCAGTGGTAGAATTTTAGCAGAGAGCTGTGCTGACTTCCAGCAAGGCAAGCTCTGGCTCCACAGCTTAAACCATCCCCTCTCTATAGACTCTAACCTCGGCTCCTGCCTGAGTCCCAGCTTCACATTTCACCCTGCTTGTTGGACTTCTCCAAATGTGTCCAATTGGTACCTCACATTTGAAGAGTATAAAATATAATTTTCTTATTATTCCTCTCTTTTTTCTCTTCCTGACATCCAATTTTACTCTGAAATGCATTCCACATTTTTTCCTATGATTTTCATTCCTATCACCACCACACTCTTCTTTTCAGACCAAATTACTTCATGACTAGTGTACCAGCATGGCCATATTTCCCATCACCATGCCCCCATATTCTCTCTTCCCTAATGTGCTGATGCTAGAGGTGCCTCCCATATATAGTCCAGCTTGATAAATATTGACCGAGTGCTTAATATGTGCACAAGGCCTGTCACTTATAGACCTCGATAAATATGTCCTGAATTATACCAATCTGAAACACTTTTAAGATGCATGTAATCTCTTTAAAGAAGAAAAATACAAAGTCGTTAATCAGAAACAATTGAACAAAGGAGAGGAGAGATTTGTATAGAAGAAGGGGATGGAGGAGAACTTTCCAGGCAGCATGAGATAGTAGACTGTGTACTGAAGGAAGATCCAGGAGCCATTGCTGGTCCATGATAGACTTGCAATCAAGTGCAACCCTGTACTTACTAATTACAAGGCCGTGGGCATTGACTATCTCTGGACCTGTGTTTTCTCATTTTCAGGGTGATAATTAAAAACTGTCATCATCAAGTTCCCTTTTAGGGGACAATTCTTTGATTTTTTTGTTGACTTTTGGTCATTTTCCAGTTCTGCCCAAGGGCTTGGGTTTGGGGTGATGACTGATGATTTAGTTCTGAAATAAGTAACTCAGTAACCTATTTGTTAGCATGGGTCCTGTAAACACCACAACAGGCCTGCCAATTTACGTTGAGCCAACAGACAGAGGCATGTGAGTGATGTGCTCCTGGAGGACTTTCATCTGCGTCACCCTTCTTCGTGGTGGGGGATGATGCAGATGACTGGGTGTGGCTGTCCACCAGGGCGGGTGTGGCTGCAAGTTCTCCACCTGCTGCAGGACTTAGTCACCACCCCCTGCTCCTGTGAGAGTTCACCTTACTCTTTATTCTCTTAGCTCAAAGTCCCACTATAGTCCTTGTTTATAATGATCTGAGCTGTGTTTCAAAAGACCCAGGCACTACCACATGCTGGACCACAGGTAAATCCTGGCACCTCAGATACTTAAGGTCACTAAACTGTATGGGATGCAGGGAGGTTGATGTCACTGAACACAGGCTTCTGAAAATCTGGTTCCAGAGTATATATTAACTCAAATGTTAAAATGTCAGGAGAGAAATTATGAGATCAAAACAACTCCAACTTTAAATATTACTTAGTTTTGTTTTGTTTTTTTCAATTGGCTAATGTGGCGCACATGGCCTAATCAATGGAATATTACTCAGCCATAAAAAGGAATGAAATTGGGTCATTTGTAGAGATGTGGATGGACCTAGAGTCTGTCATACAGAGTGAAGTAAGCCAGAGAGAGAAAAACAAATATTGTATATTAACGCATATACGTAGAATCTAGAAAAATGGTACAGATGAACCTATCTGTAGGGCAGGAATAGAGATGTAGATGTAGAGAATGGACATGTGGACACAGCGGGGGAAGGGGAGGGTGGGACAAATAGGGAGATTAGGTTTGACATAAATACACGACCATGTGTAAAATGGATAGCTAGTGGGAACCTGCTGTGAAGTACAGGGAGCTCAGCTCAGTGCTCTGTGATGACCTAGATGGGGTTGGGGGGAGAAGTGGGGGAGGGAGGTCCAAGAGGGAGGGGATATAGGCATACATACAGCTGATTCACTTCATTGTACAGCAGAAAGTAACACAGCATTGTAAAGCAATTTTACTCCAATTAAAAAAAGTAAAAATAAATGCCAAAATATTAGTTTTGATGAGCAGCACTGTGGGCCTGGGAATGATCTCAGGAAAAATATATCATATATATTTTAATTCTTCCCAAATCTGGGAAGGCTTATTGTCATCAAGGCTTATTGTCATAACTTTGGTCAGCTTAACAAGTCTAGGAAAAGATGAATTTGGGTCCGAGGATAAGATTAATAAAAGGAAGTCATTCACCAAATGCATTCTTTGCTTTGCCAGCCAAGCTCATTTGCTCTCAGCATCCTCTCTGTCCATGCAGCTTTTTATTCCTTCACCTCTATCAGCCTGTGACTCTTACCTGTAATGACCTTCCCCTTCTCTCTGTAGAATTGTATCACTGGAGTCCTCCGAAACGCATTCCTTCTAGAAGTCTTCCATTACCAAGACATCCAACTGGAGGATCACAGAGTTGTGTGGTAGCGGGCAAGACTCTAACCCCTGTGCCTCATTGTTTTTTTAATCTTTGAAATGAGTCAATAAAATGTTAAGCATCTGTCTAGCTCTAAGAGCTATGGCTCAAGGTAACCTGTCTGCATTTACCTTTTTTGTAAGAACTAGATTGCAGATCCAGGTATAAGGAGAACAGAGAGAGATCTGTGGTTCTGTTTGAATAGAAATAAAAATGAAAAACACATTTTATCCCTCTCTGCAAAGCTGATTTTCCTCCTCTCCAGATTAATGTTATCTCCTCCCTTCCTGACATCCACACTGTAGGGACAGGCTTATTTTTGATTCTTCCTGCTCCTGTAGTCCTCCTTCCCATTTAAGGTCATCATAGTCTGAATCCTATTATTAGGTTGAACCACAGGAAATTGCCTTTTATTTTTTTGTATGTCAAAGAAATGGTCTAATATTGGCAATTGCATATGGTCAGCCTAATGCAAAAGCATTTGTAGAAGCTGTCCCCTCAGTCTTGGCCCTCTCGTCTCCCCCTCACCTGATCATAACCCTGTTACTAACTGACAAGCCTTTGCTCCTCTTTCAAGGCTTTGTCAGGTATGAGCTTTATCTCTGCAGCTTTCACGGATCACTTAGGCTCTCCCAGTACTTTCCCTCTGCTCCATGAGGTCAGGGTACCAGTGAGAAATAGATGGCATGTTCAGGTGGGGAAATCAAGGAGAGCCTAATGAGGATACCACTTATAAAGTTACGGGCAGAGTGAAGGAAAACCAGACTGGACATTGAAGCACCTGGGGCTGGTGACAGCAAGGAGCCATTACCCACCCCAGGCCTTAAGAAGCAGGGGAAGGAGGGATTGCTGCAGCGCCCAGAAGGAGCCACAGGGGAAGCTGGTGGAGGCCCACACTTGGAGATGTGGCCTTCAGCAGAGAAATGCATCCACTTCCAACCTGTAGGCCAACAGGGAGGAAGCCATTTATTTAAATACCTGGTCCTTTCTTCCTGTTGGGCCATCTCTGCTTCTGCCTCCCATTTGCCAAACCCAATCAGAAGCCAGAATCTGGAAGCAGTAAGGACCTGTTGTCCTTACAGGTAAGCTTCTCGGGGCATGGGGCAGGGTGGAGGGGGGATGTCTACAAAGGTCAGGAACGGCCTGGAGAAGAATGGGTGACCCTACTGCCAACCTTTGTTTAGCATAAATTTCCATTTGCGTCTTGAAGAAGGAGGAAAATCTGGCAGAATTAGACAAAGTATCCTTTGTGAGGGAGGCAGGAGCCTGGAGAATTTTTTAAAAAATTTTTTAATTAAAAAAAATTTTATTATTATTTTTAAATTAATTAATTAATTTATTTTTGCCTGCATTGGGTCTTCGTTGCTGCGCGCGGGCTTTCCCTGGTTGCGGCAAGCAGGGGCTACTCTTGGCTGTGGTGCGCGGGCTTCTCTTGTTGCGGAGCACGGGCTCTAGGCGCGCGGGCTTCAGTAGTTGTGGCTCATGGGTTTAGTCGCTCCGCAGCATGTGGGATCTTTCTGGACCAGGGCTCAAACCCGTGTCCCCTGCATTGGCAGGCGGATTCTTAACCACTGCACCACCAGGGAGGCTCTGGAGAATGTTTTAAGAGAAGTAATTCACATTCTTTTCTTTTTCAGTTGGATAATATTTCAAATACAAGAAAGCACAATCATGTAATAGATACTCGATATACCCACTACCAGATTTAAGTAATTGTTACTATTTTATCATATTTGTTTCAGATGCTTATTTAAAAAAATAAAATATTAGAGATTTGGCTATAGCCATCTCCCCCAAGTCCCATCACCTTCCCTTCTCATAAGTAACCACTTTCCTGAAGTGTGTCACTTCTCCATAATTTTGTCACACATCTGGAAACAACATGCCTGGTCTTGTGTGTACATAAATGGCATCCTACTGTACATATCTTCTACAACTGCTTTTTTTTACTCAGCTGCATATTTTTGAGATTTATCCATATTAATAAGTTGGATCTGGTTCATTCATTGTAATAACTGCTCGTCGTGTGACTGCTTCCTAATGTGTTTACCATGCCTATGTTGATGGATTCTGAGGTTGTTCCAGGTTTTTCCCTTCTTTCTCTTTGTGCTATCACAAATAGTGCTACATTAAACATCTTTGTACCTGTGTACTGTGCAGGAGTGCCTCTGAGATATATATCTACAAGTGGAATTGGTGGGTCACAGGGAATGTGCACCTCCCACTCTACTAGCAGTGCCAAGTTATCCTCCAAATTGGTTGCACCAGTTTACAAAGTTGTGGAGCAGAAAGTAGGGCCATGTGAGGATAATTGTGAGTCCTCTCTTAGTCTCGGTCTGGTGGAGCAATGAAGGACTCTGCTTCTGGGTCCCTTCCTATTATCTATAACCTTGGTCCCAAAGGGAGAGGGAGCGGAAGGTCAATAGTTGCCTGTGACAGCTTGTAATTTTCCTTGGAGAGCCCTTTGGGAGAAGAAAGTCTGTTTTATGTGCTCAGGGGTGAGAAGGGTGTTTAGTGAATACTATTTAATAGTGAAGACTATTTTCTAAGTGCTTACTTACATGACAGGCACTTTAATTATTTTGTTTATTTTTATCTGTTTTTGGTTGAGAAATAAAACCCACATACAGAAATATATATATATATATAAAATAAATGTGCTTAATAAATTATAACAAAGCACATAACTGTGTAACCCCCACCCAGATCAAGAAAGAGAACACTGTCAGCACCTCCTTCATGCCCATTCCTCTGTCTCCACACTAGACGCTCCCTCAGAGCTAATCATCATTATTTGACTTCTAATGCTATAGTTTAGTTTTGGTTGTTTTTAGAGGTTATCTAACTAGAACTACACAGTAATTTTTCTTTTGTGTCTGGCTTCTGTGGCTCATTCATATTGTTAAGTGTACCTGGAGTTTATAAATTTCATTGCTGTATAGTATTACATTGTATACATACACCATAATTTAGTTATACATTTTTACAGTCGGTGGACATTTTGAGTTGTCTTCAGTTTTGATTCTTAAAAAGAAAGTTACTATGGACATTCATGACCCTGTCTCTTGGTGCCCATATGCATGCATTTCTGTTGGGTATGTGTATGCCTGGGTTACAGGATATGCGTATCTTTTTTGTTATTGTTGTTGCTGTTTATGGCTGCACTCCGCAGCTTGAGGGATCTTAGTTCCCGGATCAGGTATTGAACCCAGGCCCTTGGCAGTGAAAGCACGGAGGTCTAACCACTGGACAGCCAGGGAATTCCCAGGATATGACTCTCTTTAATACTTAACGTCAAGCTATTTTTCAGAGCGACTGTGCCAATTGATGCAATCACCACTAGTGGATGAGAAATTCCATTGCTCTAAATCCTTACCAGTGGTAATTATTTTCAGTTTTAAAAATTTTGGCCAGGCTGTAGAAATGTAGAGCTACTCATCTCACTATGGTTTTAGTTTGCTTGCTTTCTTTCTTTCTTTCTTTTTTTTTAATGACTAATGAGATTAAACAACTTCTACTTACTGGCCATTTGGGTATTATCCTTTGTAAAGGGCCTGTTCGAATCCGTTTCACATACATCTATTGGGTTGTATTTTTTTTCTTTTTGATTTATGGGAATTCTTTATATTTTCTAAATGCAAACCCTTTGTCAGTTGCATAAATTGCCAATACCTTACTCTATTTTGTGACTTACCTATGTATGCATTGTTCTCTTAATTGTGTCTTTTGGTGAACAGAAGTTCTTAATTTTAATGTATTCCATTTTATCAATCTTTTTCTTTATGTTTTGATGCATATTTACCTCCTAATTAAGAAATATACCCTCTTCACAGTCATGAAAATATTCATATATGTCTAGAATCTTTATTTTGCCTTTTAACATTTAAAGCTGCATTCTTCTTGCAACTGATTTTTGTGTATGGTGTGAGATAAAGAGTTCAGATAAGACTTTTTTTCCATATGGCTATCCAATGAACTTAATACCTTTTATTAAAAATATCATACTTTTTCCACTTCTCTGTAGTGCCACTTTTGTCACAAATATCACATATCAAGTGACATATATGGATTTCTGAAATTGCTCTTTTGTTCAGTGGTATGTCTATCCTCGCACAAAAACCACTCTCTTAATTTTTGTGGTTTTAGAATAAGTTTGATATCTGGAAAAGCTTCTCCCTCTTTGTCTTTGTCAAGAGTGTCTTGGCTATCCTTGGCCTTTGTGTTTTCCTACATATTTTAGAATTAGCTTGTGAAGTTCCACCAAAAAAAACCCCAAAACAACTCTACTGGAATTTTTATTGGAACTGTGTTGAATTTACAGATTAAGTTACAGAGAATTGATAACTTTACAATATTGGGTCTTCCAAGCCATGAACCAAGCCAAGTTTTCTTCAATTTATCTTGATAATTTGTATTTTTTTCCTCTGTGAAAGATTTACACATTTTTTATTAGAATAATTTCTAGGTATCTGATATTGTTAATGGTTTTATAAATGATATCCCCCTTTTAAATTGAGGTTTAATTAATTAATTAATTTTCTTTTTTTTCTTTTTTTTTTTTTTTTGCTGTACGTGGGCCTCTCACTGCTGTGGCCTCTCCCGTTGCGGAGTACAGGCTCCGAACGCGCAGGCTCAGCGGCCATGGCTCACGGGCCCAGCCGCTCCACAGCATATGGGATCTTCCCGGACTGGGGCACGAACCCGCGTCCCCTGCATCGGCAGGCGGACTCTCAACCACTGCGCCACCAGGGAAGCCCCTTTTTTTTCTTTTAATTTTTTTATTGGAGTAAAATTGCTTTACAATGTTGTGTTACTTTCTGCTGTACAATGAAGTGAATCAGCTATATGTATACCTATATCCCCCCCTTCTTGGATCTCCCTCCCCCCTTCTCCCCCCCCCACACCCATCTAGGTCATCACAGAGCACCGAGCTGAGCTCCCTTCCCACTAGCTAGCTATCTTACACATGGTAGTGTATTTATGTCAGACCTAATCTCCCTGTTTGTCCCACCCTCCCCTTCCCCACTGTGTCCACATGTCCGTTCTCTACGTCTACGTCTCTATTCCTGCCCTACAGATAGGTTCATCTGTACCATTTTTCTAGATTCCACATATATGCGTTAATATACGATATTTGTTTTTCTCTTTCTGGCTTACTTCACTCTGTATGACAGACTCTAGGTCCATCCCCATCTCTACAGACGACCCAGTTTCATTCCTTTTTATGGCTGAGTAATATTCCATTGTTTATATGTACCACATCTTCTTTATCCATTCATGTGTCACTGGACATTTAGGTTGTTTCCATGTCCTGGCTATTGTAAATAGTGCTGCAATGGACACGGGGGTGCATGTGTACTTTTGAATTATGGTTTTCTCAGGGTATATGCCCAGTAGTGGGATTGCTGGGTCATATGGTAATTCTATTTTTAGTTTTTTAAGGAATCTCCATACTGTTCTCCATAGTGGCTGTATCAATTTACATTCCCGCCAACAGTGCAAGAGGGTTCCCTTTTCTCCACACCCTCTCCAGCATTTATTGTTTGTAGATTTTTGACTGAGGTTTAATTTATAAACCCTAAAATGCATAGATTTAAAGTGTACAGTTAGATGGATTCTGACAATTGTATACACCCATACAACCAAGGTATAGAATATTTCTATTACCCATGAAGGATCCCTTTTCTCTGAGTCAACCCCTACCCCCTCCCTGACTGGAGGTAACCACTGCTCTATTATGCTGATTTCTTTCACCATGGATTCCTTTTCCCTGTTCAAAATGTCATATAAATGAAATAACACAATATGTACTCTGTCGTGTCTGGATTCTCTAACTCAGCATATCTTTTGAGATTCACGTATATTGTGTGTACCAATAGCTCTCTTTTATATTGCTAAATGATATTCAGTTGAATGAACATACCACAATTTGATTTTCCATTTTCCTGTTGATGAAAATTTGGGCTAGTTCTAGTTTTTGGTTAATATGAATAAAGCTGCTCTGAACATTTTTTAAAATTAATTAATTATTTAGGCTGCGCTGGGTCTTAGTTGCGGCACACAGGATCTTTTTTTAGTTGCAGCATGTGGACTCCTTAGTTGCGGCATGCATGTGGGATCTGGTTCCCTGCAGGGATCAAACCTGGGCCCCCTGCATTGGGAGTGTGGAGTCTTACCAACTGGACCACCAGGGAAATCCCACTCTAAACATTCTTATATAAGGCTTTGTGTGAATGTATGTTTTCATTTCTCTTGGGGAAGTACCTAGAAGTTGAATGGCTGAGTCATAGGGGAGGTGCATGTTTTACCTTTATGAGAAACTACAGACTTAGGTCCAAAATGAATGTCCCATCAGTAATGTCTGAAGTTCTACTTGCTATATATCCTCACCAATATTTGGTATTGACATTCTTTTAAATTTTAGTCATTCCAGTGGGTGTATTCGTATCTTATTATGGTTTGAATTTTATTTCTCTCTTGATTAGTGATGTTGAGCATCCTTTCATGTATCTGTTGTCCATTTATATATAACACCATTTGTCAAGTATCTGTTCAAATTTCTTGCCAATTTAAAGAAAAGTGGATTTCATTTTTATTTTTGAATTGCAAGTGTGTTTAAAATACATTCTTATATATTCTTGGTATAAGTCCTTTGTCAAATGTAAGTATGAAATTTTCTTGCAGTCTGTGTCTTACTTTTCATTTTCTTAATAAGGTCTTTTGATAAGCAAAAGTTTTAAATTTTGCTGAAATTCATTTACCAATTTTTGTCTTTTATGGTTACTGCTTTCGGGGCACTAAGAAGCTGTTATCTACCCAAAGATTATAAAGGTTCTTCTTCTATGTTGTCCTCCAAAAGCTTCATACTTTTAGCTTTACACTTAGGCATATGATCCCTCTATAAATAATTTTTATGTATGGGTTGAGACATGGATAGGCAGTTTTTCCAGCATCACTTAAAAAATTTTTTTTTCCTTTTCCCATTCATTTGCTTTGGTACCTTGGTAAAATATTAATTGATCATATTGTATGGGCCTATTTTTGGACTCTATTCCATGGATCTGTTTGTCTGTCTTTATGTCACTACCACATTGTTTTGATTACAGTAGCTTTATAATAAATCTTGAAATGAATTAGAGTAAGTTCTTCAAGTTTGTTCTTTTTAAAGAATGTTTTGGCTACAGTATTTATGTTTCCATATAAATTTTAGAATCAGCTTATCAGTTTCTACAAAAAAGTCTTCAAGGGTTTTGATTGAGATTGTGTTGGATATATAGATCAACTTGAGAAAAATTGACAACTTAAAAATACTGAGTCTTCCCAACCATGAACATGGTATATCTCTGCACTTATTTAGATCTTTGTTACTTTCTTTCAGCAGTGTATAATCATATTTCATGTGGAACTCTTCCACATATGTCTTCAAATTTATCCTGGAGTATATTATGGTTTTTAATGCCATTGTAAATCATATTTTAAAATTTAATTTTCCATTTTTCCTATAATATATTATATATACAACATTTTAAAAAATAAGTTTATTTATTTTATTTTTGGCTGTGTTGGATCTTTGTTGCTGTGCATGGGCTTTTCTCTAGTTGCAGCAAGCAGGGGTTACTCTTCGTTGCAGTGCGCTTGCTTCTCATTGCGGTAGGTTCTTGTGTTGCAGAGCACATGGGCTCTAGGTACATGGGCTCTAGGTGCGTGGGCTTCAGTAGTTGTGGCTCGTGGGCTCTAGAGCGCAGGCTCAGTAGTTGTGGCGCGTGGGCTTAGTTGCTCTGTGGCATGTGGGATCTTCCAGGACCAGGGATTGAACCCGTGTCCCCTGCATTGGCAGGCGGATTCTTAACCACTGTGCCACCAGGGAAGCCCTATACAACATATCTTTATATATTGATCTTATTTATTAAGTTATCTATTATTGTGTAACAAACTACCCCAAAACTTAGCAGCTTAAAAGAACAAGCATTTTGTAATCTTAGTGTTTCTGAGGTCAAGAATCCAGGAATGACTTAGCTGGGTAATGCTGGCTCAGAGTCTCTTTTGAGTTGTGGTCAACCACTGGTCAAGGCTGCAGTCATCCAGAGGTTCAAACGAGGCTGGATGATCTTCTTCCAAGGTCACTCATGTGACTGTTCGCAGGAGGCTTTTGTTCCTCACCACAAAGGCCTCTCTATAAGGTTTTTCATGACACGGTAGCTGGATTTCCCCAGAGTGAATAATCTGAGAGAGAGCAAGAGAGAGAGTACCCAATACAGAAGTGGCAGTATAACCTAATCTCAGAAGTCATTTACTGTCCCTTCTGCCATATGCTGTCGATTACACAAACTTTTGTCCAGCGTGGAAGCCACAGGATGTGAACACCAGGAAGTGCAAATCATTCAGGACCATCTTGGAGTCTGGCTACCACAGTCTTACTTCTAACCCTCAATAATTCATAGGCCCTACACATACAAAATACACTCCTCCCCTTCCTAGGTCCACGAGAGTTTCATGCCATTACAGCATCAGACCCAATTTCAGAATCTCATCTTCTAAAGCAGATCCAGGTTCTTAAGTGTAGTCCCTTAAATATGGCTCCATGAATATAGTTCCTCTCAGTCTGTAGACTTGTGAACTAAGGAAACAGGTTGTCTGTCCCCTACCCATCCAACATGCAACGGTGGCACACCAGAGGATAACCAATATAGACATTTCCCCCTTTGTGCTTCAGGGGGAAACTGAAGCACAAAGGAGTCACTGGTTCATAGCAATTCTGAAATCCAGCCAGATAAATGTTGTAAGTTCCTTGATTAGGGCTCAGTCCTACTCCTGCCGGAAGCGACTTTCCATAGTTCTTGGCTCTGTTCTCTAGGTTCTTAGTCCACCTTTCAAGTCATCCTTCCTCATTCATGAAAGGTATCGTGTTTGCAGCTGAGTTGCTTTCTCAGACAATTTCCTGCTTGTAGAAGTTTGGGGGTTCAGAGGCCTCTTTTCATTTTATACTGTCCCTGTCACTCTCAGGTCAAGCTGGCAGTATTTCTGGTCTCTCAAAACCTCTGTGGTCCTGTGAATCTCACTGGGGTTTGCTCCATTAGGCAAACCCACACCTAAAAGTCTGAGATAAATCCTGTCTACATGGGCTTCTGCTGAAATGGCTGAGGGACAATGCCCTTAAGCTTCTTAGGACCTCGATTATTTTATTTATATGTTCTGTGAGGCAAAACTTAAAAAAAAAAAAAAAGAAAAGTCACTTTCAAAACTAAAAATAAACCCTTTGGAGGGCCTTTTGTCTGACTGAATGTACTCTGAGCATTAATTAGGAACTACTGTTTAACTTTCTGAGGTCTTAACAAAGGATTTTACAGTTACCCCATTGGCTTTACCTTTATAACATTGTTTCCTGAGAGTGTCCTGGATATGGTCTTTTCTTGGGAGCAATTTCTTATTTTTAGTATTGTTTGCCATCTAGGGAGCCTCAGAATCTTCAAAACCAGCAAATGTTGTCTTCTTTTGATTTAACAGTACTTCCTTTAGCTTATCTCTCTCCTCTAACATTTTAATATAAACAGTAACAGGAAACCATGTAGCACCTTCAACACTCTGGCTGGAAAACTTCTTAGCTAAGTTACCCAGTACATTAGGTACCTTTTCTACCTTTTACAATACTGCGGGAGAGAGTGTTGATAAACTTTCTACCACAACAATGCAAGGATCGCCTTTCTTCAAGTTTCCAACAATATTTTCCTTTGATACCTCGCCAGCAACCTCCTCAAAGTCCGATTCTAACAGTCTGTTCTAGGTGATTTAGGCTTTAATTAGTGCTCTCCTTAAAGTCCATTGAGAAAGGAGCTAATGATTAACATATGAAGGGATCTAGGTCTAGGTCAGTGCTAAGTGTTTAAGAAAATAAACACACACGGAGAAAACCTAAACTGACCTCATTTTACAGATGAGGAAGCTATGATTCAGAAGGGTTAAGGGACTTGCCCAAGGTCACATGGCCAATTGGTGGCACAGAAGGGACTAAAACCAGTTCTTCTAACTCTTTATCCAGTGAACTTTCCAGGTACCATATGACCTCAGATCCCCATCATGTTCCATGGCTCTAAGAAAGCAGCTCCTACCTGAGAATTCTCAGTGGCAGCATGTAAGAAAGCAAGGGGAAGAATGTTAGGATTTTCTGTCAACATATTAATTGTTTTAACGCTTTGTAATAAGTCATCAAACTAACTCTTGGACAGCTAATGCTGCTCATGGGAACCTTTCCATTGTGATTCTGAAGATACGAGAACTTGACAGTGACATCTTCAGAGATCCAAGAGTGAAGGATTATCCCTGGCTCCTCTTGTCTTTGATTTTTTAAAAAATTAATTACTTAGGGCTTCCCTGGTGGCCCAGTGGTTGAGAGTCCGCCTGCTGATGCAGGGGATACGGGTTCGTGCCCCGGTCCGGGAAGATCCCGCATGCCGTGGAGCGGCTGGGCCCGTGAGCCATGGCCGCTGAGCCTGCGCGTCCGGAGCCTGTGCTCCACAACGGGAGAGGCCGCGGCAGTGAGAGGCCCGCGTACCGCAAAAAAAAAAAAAAAAAAAAATTACTTAATGTTTTTTTCCCCCAGCATTATTGAGACATAATTGACCAATACAATTGTCTTATCTTTGCTTTTGTTTCAGGAGTGATGAGTCAGGGATCTTTGAAGACAGTTTTCATTTTCTTGGTTACTTTTTCTTTGGAAATGAAGTTTACAGTTCAAAAAAGTAGATTTTGAATAGTTTGGTTCACCTGCCTCTATGAAAGACTATGAGTAAAAATCAGCCAATTAACTCTTCCGAGGTCCTGATGCATATGTCCAGTTGTCTACTGGACTTTGGGTTACCTCCAACTCAACATATTCCTAACTCAACTCATTATCCTTCTCTCTCAACCTGCCCGGCCTCTTATATTTTTAAAGACCTTAGAGACCTTATTAGTCACTCAATATGGGAACTTTGGATTTTTCCATTTTCTTCAGACAAAATTCTTTAGACTCTAGCCCAGATCAATTTTTTGAATATGCCCTTTTCTCTACATCCCCACTGATGCTGCCCTACTTTAAGTCCGCATTCATTCATTCACCTATGAAGGGCATTTTTTTGCATGCTTGCACTGTGTCAGCCAGTCTTCTCTGTGCTGGGATACAAAAGTGAACAAGACATAGTGCTTGTCCACAAGGAACGTCTCTGTGTGTCTGGGGTGGGAAGGGGACATAAACAAAGAATGACAGTAACATGTGATATGTTTTACTTTCATCATTCCTCTCCTAGCTATTACAAAAGATCTTGACTTCTCTCTCCCTCCTGATCCATTCTCTTCACTGCTATCAGCACTATCTTTCTAAAGTACAGATTTGATCATGGTCATGATTATGATCATCTTTGTCTCCTTGTTGCCTAAAGAATGAAGGCCAAAGTCCTCAGAATGCTGTTCCTTCACAGGCTTTCAAAAGCTGGTCCAAAACTACTTCATCACCTCTCCATCCTTTTGTTCTCTAGCTTTGAATCCTATACTTAGCCAATTAGGCTAGTAGTAGGTCTCCAGATACTCCACATGTAGTCTCACATTTCTTTTTTTCCCCCTATTCCTTTTGTCTCAAATATCTTTCAAATCTCATGCATCACCTGGCTAGCTCTTACTCATCATTTACCTTCCTCAACTTCCCTACCCTGAGGCAGAATCAATTATATCCTCCTTTTAAAGTACCACTATTATTATAGAATTTATTTTGTTTCATTGTAGTTAATTCACAACTTAGATGTTGAGTTTCCTCCTAGCACTTAGCACAATGCTCAATATATATTTTTTGAGTGATTGGCAAAAAAAAGTATAAAGTATTTAAAATATACAATGCACATTGTAAAAGGTGTTTTTGTTTTTACTGGTAATATATTGTGAAAGAGTAAACAGAGTCTCTAAGTGCCTGGACACGGTAATCAAAATTCCTGCATTTGGAAATCAAAAGAAGTTCCCAGGCATAGTTTTCATCCCCTCTCTTTCATGTGAAGTTTGGGGATATGAGTCGGGACATTTCCATTAGGTTATCCTGAGTTTCCAAAACGTAAGATGGGACTAAATGACCTTAGGAGTTCCCACGAGAGAAGTGGTGGTGAGAGAGACTGTTCCTCAGGGACACTGGAGGTCAGGAGAAAGTCCTACTTTCACTTCACTGATGTGACTGAATTTCTTTCACAGTCTGTCTCATGGTTCTGGTAGTGAGGTATATGTGGCTGTGCATGTGGCAATACTTGGAGATAGTTGAAAATCTTAGACATGAGATGACCTATACATGATTCACCCATTGCTGTCAGTGTATCTTCCTTAACTTTATGAGTAAGTGGCAAGATATCTGGCCTAAGTGCTTTTTTCTACCAAACCCTGCCTTGAGAATGCAATCAGGATGCTTCAGAAAAGAATCTGCCCCACATCCAATTGAATAAAGATTTCTCATACATTTGGGAAAAAATCACTCTGAAAATTTTCAGCCTTTATTACAGATTAATCCCCAGAATTTCATTTCATGGAATGTCTACTATTTCAAAACATTTCCCACAGGGAATTCTGTCAATGGATAAGAAGTCTGCAGGAGGTTACAGATAAGGGCTGGAATTCTTTCTTTCTTTTTTTGAAGCTAAATTTCCAAGAGCTAAACCACATGATCCCTAGACCTGGTTTAGGGTTGCACGCTTTCAGGCTCTTAGAATGTTGGAGCTGGAAGGGACTTGAGGGAACATCTGGCTCAGCCCCCTCACTTTATAAATGGTGTCAGGGAGGTTAATGGTTTTTTAAGGTCACATAGCTTGTTGGGGTGGATCTGGGACAAGGACCCAAGTCTCCTGGCTCTCAGCCCAGGGATCTTCCCTCTATACCAAGTTAGACACAGACAAATTCCTGTATGAAATGGATGGAGCAGTTTTTAAGTTTAAATATAGGACTGTAATCATTTTTAATATGGCCATGTCCCCCTGTTTTCCTGAGGCCTGAACCTCACTGTAGGCCGGCTTTCAGAGGCATCACTCTTGGAGGCTTGTGCTGTTGGTCCTCATCTTGGACCTGCTCTTAGAGGAGCAGTAGATGTTGATGATGGATCAATATTTAACCTAGATTTGGGGGGCTGACCAATCCACTTAACTGGTATCTCCTTGTCCTCCCATTACTTTCAGGAATTTCTGGCCCATCCTCAACCTTTGGCCTCCTCGGGCACTGCCTCCTTCCCCCAGTGGCAGGCCTGCCCTCCTCTCTTCTTACCCAGGTCAGCCCCTCCCACCCAGGACCCCTCTGCTCCCCCTCTATGGGAGTCTTCCACTGAGCCCAGAAGAATAAACTCCTTGTTCTGTCAGAATAAACTCCTCCTCCACCTTTCCCTAAAGCCTTCTTCCTGCTTCCTTATCACAACAGAAGCTTGCCTTTCCCCTGGATACTGCCCCTGCAACTTGCTCTCACAGGGGCTTCTGTTTTCCCATTCCCGATGGCTCACGGCGCGGGGAGGCTGAGGAGTGTATATGCCTTCATTTTCCTCCAAATTGTGTTCGCTAGTCATTCTCTGGCCCTCTCAGTCTTTTTACTCATATTTAAAAAATTCTTACTGACTGACCAGAGCTTCCTCAAGGAGTCAGCTTCTTCCAGATCCCTTCTTTTCTTTAAACCTTGAACAATAGTTCCACTTCCTCAGCCTTCATAGATGGCTCCATATCCTTCCTTCAGAGATGCTTTAGGCTTTTTCTTCTTTTTATCTCAAAATTTCTATGTATCTTTCCCCATATTTTTGTTCCTCCTGACTGTTTTGGAGAAAGGAGTCAGAACTTCAAGGCCCACTTCCCCCTGGTTCATGGATTCTGGCCCATCAGCCTGCTCTGGGACATCAAGATCCATATCTCTGAATCGCATCTCTCGGTATTTCCTTTTCACTGAATGCAACCTTTCCTTCCCCATCTTTTCCAAAGAGTGCTGTCCAGTTAGTGCTGTATCCCCAGTACCTAAATAAATACCTTTGGGTCTGGTGCCTAGAATCTTCATTTTGTCTTCAGGTAATAAAATTTGAAACTAGAATCATGTGTAGGCCTCCCTTATTAAAAAATAAGCATCCTGTGTTAGCTACCTATTGTTGTGTAACAAATTATCCCAAAATTTGGTGGCTTAAAACAACATTTCTTATTTCACTGTGTTCTGTAGGTCAGGCGCCAGGACATGGCTTAGCTGAGTCCTCTGCTTCAGGGTCTCACAAAGGTTGCAAAGTGTTGGCTGGAGCTCCTGCCCACATCAAGGCTCAGTCAGAGGAGGACCTGCTTCCAGGTGCATTCGTATAATTGTTCAGAGCACTCAGTTCCTCAGGGGCTGTTGGTTTTAGGGCCTTAGTTCCTTGCTGGCTGTTGGCTGGATGCTGCCCTCAGTTCTTTGCCATGTGGGCCTCTCTGTAGGGCAGCTCATAACATAGAAGCTTGCTTCATCAGAGTGAGCAAACTGAGAAAAGCCAGAGAAAAAAGGAGTGCAAGTAAGACAAAATCACAGTCTCTCATAACCTGATCTCAGATATGACATCCCATCACTTTTCCAGTCTTCTGTCTGTCAGAAGTAAATCACCAGTCCAGCTCATACGCAAGGCGAGGGGATTAAACAAGGGTGTGGATGTCAGGAGGGTGGACATTGACAACATTTTAGAAGCTGACTACCGTATATCCCAACCCCAAAGCTTTTTCTCAAACTTGCTGCTACCTATTTAAGGTGTCAACCTTTTTTCCTCCTTATATTTACCACTCAGCTTCTCAAGAGAGGAGTCTAAATTGGTATCACACTTTAACCTGTGCCACTGTGGCTTCCACGCTTGCCCCTCTATACAACTGTCTTCTTGAGGGTTGCAAGTGAACTGATTGCCAAGTCCTCCTCTCCTCCTCCTCTCCCAGGGCCTCCCTGCAGCATCTGATTGCCCTTCTTTCTTAGGATTCTCTCCTTCTTGGCTTCCATGATACTCTGCTTTCCTGGGTCCTCAAGCTCTTCTGTTCACTTCTCTGTTTATTCCTCTACTGACTCCTGCACCCCCCAACTTTGACCAATTCTTACACTATACTGGACATAATAATTTTGTATTTGAATAGGACATATTATCTGAGAGAGACTGAAGAAGTTTTGGGACCAGCTCAAGATTTCATCTAGGGGCAGAGAAATGACCATTCCACTAAGCCTGTTGGGAGAGACAGTCTAAGAAAAAAAAATAAAGTTGCCTTAAAAATGAATGCTATGAGCTTCCCTGGTGGCGCAGTGGTTGAGAGTCTGCCTGCCGATGCAGGGGACGTGGGTTCGTGCCCCGGTCCGGGAGGATCCCACATGCTGCGGAGCGGCTGGGCCTGTGAACCATGGCCGCTGAGCCTGCGCGTCTGGAGCCTGTGCTCTGCAACGGGAGAGCCCACAACAGTGAGAGGCCCGCGTACCGCAAAAAAAATGAATGCTATCACCTGTCACAGTCACAAGGAACCTAAGGAGACATGATGACTAAACGCACTGTGGTATCCTAGATGGGATCCTGGAACAGAGAAGACATTAGGTTAAAAACTAAGGAAATCTCAGTAAAGTACAGACTTTTGTTAATAATAATTGACCAATATTGGTTCATTAATTGTGACAAATGTGCCATACAAGTGTAAGATGTTAAAAATGGGAAACTTGGGTGTGTGGTATTGGAACTCTGTGCTCTATTCACAATTTTTCTGTAAATCGAAAAATATTATAAAATGAAAAGTTTAATTTTAAAAATGCATGCTATCAAGGTCTACTCTTCCAGGTAGAGGTCACACTAGTATTTGTACATTTACATTTATGTGTCATGCCTCTACCAGATTCTACCTTCAGGTGTATGCTCACCTTTCTACCTCCTTAGGACTAAGTTCAGGGCCCCACATGTTTCATAAGTAACTGTTGAACTAATGAGTGAGTAAATGAATGAATGATTGTGAAATGCCAAAGTGATCTCTGGGACAGGCTGTTCTGTAAGGGCATAATTAACCCAGTTGAAGCCAAGGGTGATGGGAACATTTTACTGGGCTTTGTCTTCAGTTCGTTCAGTTCAACCAAACCTCTAAAGTGGTGTGTTTCCACTTTCTTCTTCAAATTACATGTTCCTGCTCTGTTTTTATCTCTGCCACTTCCTCTTCTTTCTTTTATCTTTTTTCTCTATTATTGTTTTTCTTTTACTGTGGTGTGCTTTCCACTCATTTTGACCCAAACAATGGTTGTTCTTCCTAATGTGTTGTGGTCTAGTGGGAAGTTTCTGGAGTGTCAGTGATGAGCTGGGACTGAAGCAATAGGAGAACAAAGACCTTTGGTTCTGGATGTGTGCCACACAGGTAACCACAGATCCTGGACAAGAAGGCTTGGTGCCACTTCCCATGGAATTAGTCAAAATGAACTTGTTTTTGCTAGCATTAAACAATTAGACTTAATCCCCAAATTTCATCATTTTGAAACAGTTGTTTTGGTTTCCATTAGCTTCAGTTTTAGTGTTTGCTCATGGATATGGTTATCAAATAAAGAGAAAAGCCTCCTTTAATTGTCACTCACAGGGCTCCTATTTCTACGTCATAGCAAACATTTGCATATCTGCCTCCTCCTCCTCCTTGTTCTTCCCCTTCCTCTTCCTTTTCCTCTTCTTCCTCTTTCTTTCCCCCTCCTCTTCCTCCCCCCTTCCTCCTCCTCCTCTTCCTCCTCTTTCTCCTTCTCCTCACCCTCCGCTTCTAGATATATGGCTTGCTAATTCATGGACTTGAACTTTCCTGGGCCTTGCGAAGTGTCTTCTTTCTGTTCTTTCTTCACGTTTCAAAAATAACATGCTATTCTCTGTAAAGGAAACTAGTGCTATTGGCTGATCCTAAAAAAGGATAGATGGGAGTCAGCTGATTTCTGTTGGTTTTAATCAGTTGTTTGGGGTTTAAGTCCAGGATGTGACATGAAAATAAATGCAGTTAATGAGATCACAGACTTTTGACCTCAGCAGCACTATTTTCTGATCCTCTGACCTAACTGGCTATTGATTACAATTGAAAATGCCTTGTAATTTTACAGCGTTTCATGCTCTTCAAATAAGTTAATTTTATTTGATTCTCACACTTTAAAAAAAAAATCTTAAGATATAGTTCTTTCAAGAATTGTAGTTCTTGGGTTCTCAGACCAGCATGGCACTGGGTGGAAAGTGTGACTGAGGGGACTAAGCTTGGGGTGGACTTCCTTAGACTGTGTTTCAGAGTTTGACATCTTAGCAGGGCCTAGGGGGGAATTTATGGTCCTTCATGGAGGCAGGCACTGTGTCTGTCCTGTTAATGCTCTGTCCCCAGTGATTAAAACAGTGCGTGACACGAGGTAGATACCCAGGGAAAGCTGGCTCAATATCTCTTTCTCTTGGTGGAGATGAGAGAAGGAAGCTGAAATGGGCAGAAGATGTGATTCATTCTCATCATCCACTTCCCAAAATAGAGATTTCAGTCAACAGTCTTGGGAAGGTTGTGGTTCCCAAACTGTTCCTATTTGTAAGGCAGGGATGAGCTTAGCTCTATTCCTACTTCCCATTTTGTGTTCAACAGGGAGGATGAGTTAGATTAGTCACAATCCAAGACATAGAGCCATATTTACTAGTGGGTGGGCTTTAAAGGACAATGGGCTGAAAGTTTACCAACCCACACAGGTTTGTGGGAACTCATCTCTTTGGTCTTCTACAATTGACCAGAAAGTGGTAAGACCCTTCAGCCATTCGACTGGGACACATGTGTCATCCCAGCTTACCAGGAAGCTCTGCAGTGGACTTTTAGACCCAAAGCCAGTTAGATGTTTAGAGAGGTATATTGGTCTTGTACTTGTTATGTTTTGTTGTGCTCCCATCTCTTAGGAGCTCACAGGGAGGAGGGCTGGCTGAGCCAAAGCAGGTCTTAAGTACTCCTCGACCCACTGGCAGGATGCCAGGTAAGAGCCCCTGCCTCACCTAGATCCCTCCCTAATGCTACTGCTGGAGACACAGGAGACATTCTCCTTCTGCTGTGCAGTAATTCTTTAATCTGAATGGACCCTGGATGGATGCAAACATCAGTCAGCAATGAACCTCCCTCCCATGTGTAGAAATCTTACAGCCTATTAGTTCCACTTGTCCCTTCTTTTACCCTCATCTCCAGGCTTGTATTCAGTGGCTCTTGTAAATAGCTGTGTATTAGTCTCCTGTGATTGCTATAACAAATCACCACAAAGTTGGTGGATTAAAGAAACAGAAATTTATCCTGTTACAGTTCTGGAAGCCAGAAGTCTGAAACCAAGTCAGCCACACTCCCTCCAAAGGCTCGCTTCTTGCCTCTTCAGCTTCTGGTGGCTACTGGCATTCCTTGGCTTGTGTCTGCATCCTTCCAATCTGTTTCTGTCTTCACATGGCCTTTTCCTCTTTTGTATGTGTCAAACCTCCCTCCACCTCCCTTTTATAAGGTTACATGTGATGGCACTTGGGGCACACCTGGATAATCTAGATGACACCTCCATCTCAAGATCCTTAACTTATTCACATCTGCAAAGATACTTTTTCCAAATAAGGTAACATCATAGGTTCCAGAGATTAGGACCTGGTATCTCTGGGGCCACCATTCATCCCACTATAAGCAGACTCTAGAATCTGGCTTTTATCTATCTTTTTTCCCCCTTCTTCTCTCTTATAGAAAGAGACCGGAGTGTCTACAACTAAATTTCTTTGAGCAGATTAAGCCCCCAGGTTTTGCTCTTGGGCGTGGTGCTGGAAAAGACAAACAACGTCTCACTTCTTCTAGTTGTTGTGACTAATTCCAAATCATAATAGAAAATACAGCTTCTAGCTGTGGCTGCAGGACTTCTAGGCAGGGTCTACACGATACCAACATCTGGATGAAAAGTAAAAAACCAACCCCCCCCCCCAGCCAGTTAACCAGATGCTTGTTTCCAAGCATCTAGATGTTTGGTCCTCATATGGGGGGGGGGGCAGGAAGCATCGTGGAGGCAGTTCTGAGAAGAGGAGGAATCAGTTTACCTTCACCCCAACATGACGGAGGAAGGTCATAGGTGGTGAGGCCAGCCTGTGGGCAGGGAGGCAGGGTGTTCAGGGTCTGGAGTTGAGGCATGCTATACTCTCAGGAGTGGGATGAGAAGAGAGGGAGAGAAGAGGGACTTCTGAATGCAGAGTTGCAGAATTGTGTTCAAGAACTTGGGGTGGAGGCAGAATCAGTGGAGGATGAAGACAGAACGAGCTGCAAATACTGGGATCCTGGCCCCTCCAAGCAGCCATATTAAAGATCAAGGGGACAAAGTCCATGCATTCCAGATGGAATCAGGTGCAAAGCACCACTGTGAAAGCATTCTTGGCCGTCATACCCTCGAGTGCAGTGGGTGGGCTCTCCACACGGTACTCTGTGTTCTGCCTGCAGAGTTGAGAATGCTGCATGTAGTCTTCACAGGGTCTGGGCCTTGACAGTGGATATTTTCAGCGTGATCAAAACAAGATGCTTCAGTGCAGTGGTTCCTGTTTGCTGGGGACGTTTGGGGGCCTCTAGGAATAGGAGGATGAGGGACCCTGTCTCTTTGGTTTCTGACCTTTCAAGAGTGATTGAACACATTCACTTTGAGGCCAGGGCTTTTGGAACAGTCACCTGGTTGACAGCTCCTTTTCCTTTTGGGACCTTCCTGAGAGCTCAAGATTCCAGGATCCTGGCTGGAGGAGAGACTGCCAAGCTTGGTGCCTGACCAGAGTGTGGTTGACAAAAGGCTGGCAGGAAAGTTGCTTGGGTCTGAGTCCCTGGGCCTTTAGTCTGGGGTGGTGATGGGCTTTCTCTGTCCCAAGTCACAGTGACTCTTATTACTTCCCCAGTACCTGGTCAGAATTTTAGATTGGCTAATGGATGCGGGCCATGTGATTTGGCCATAACTCAGCTGAGAACCAATACCCGGATGGGTCCTTCAGAGTCAGTGTAATTGGGGATTAAGGGCCCAAGCTCTGAACTTAGTGACTCTGCCACTTACTAGCTGAGTAACCCTGGACCTCAGCTTCCTCCTTTGTGGAAGTTTGAAGATAATGCCCACCTTTTAGGCTGTTTGTGAGGATTATATGAGGTAGCTTTTGTAAAGCACTAGCTCTGACTGGCCTATAGTGAGTGCTTAATAATGCTAGCTATTTTTACTACTCTTATAAAAGCAGTTCTTCCTTCCTTCCCTTCTCTGCCTAGCCCCACTTCCTTTTCCTTCTAGGGTTGCACATCTGGGAACCAAAAATAGAGAGAGAGAGAGAGAGGAACAGACAGACCATGGATTCTTCCATAGATCCTCTCCCCTTGGCTGGGAGCTTATTTGTCTATATAGTAAAAGAGTTTTGGGGTCACTCATACTCTGAGGCAATTAATAATTTTAAAAATATGTAAATTTCAGTTAAAGAAAAAATTATGAGCCACATTAAGGTTTCCAGGTAGGGCTAAATCTAGTTAGTCCCTTAATATACCTACCAATTCCTGCCTTTCCTACGAGGAGTCATGGTGGGAAGATGTGTACTGTCATCGCTCTCCACTCTGTGTTACCCTGGCTCCTTCCCAAGGCCCAGATTTCCAGACTCTCTGATATTTCAAGCTTGTTATTCATGTGTGGTTCATGCCTACCTGATACAGGAAATTCTGATGATAAAATGAAGTAGAACCCTTGACTCATAGTCAGTGCTCACTAAAATTAGATTGAGTTTGTTGAGTAGTTTGTGTTGCTTTAGAGGCAACTTATCAGCTTTACCAGCAAGCTTCTTTCTTCTTCATGTGAGGTGGATGTGCTCAGGACCAGCCATCAGATTAGTACGCGTTTGCCCAAGTGGCGTGATTTAGAGGGATGAGAGAAGGCCCCTCCCCGCACTTAGATACACAGCCCATTCCCTTCAGCTGGAGTAGAAGAAGTCAGAATACCCTGACTTCTAAAACTATCTCTGCTTTGTACTGTGTGGTCGTACTTATCCCGAGTAACTTAGTCACCCTATCTATAGAATAAAGATCAAATGGTGCCTGTAAAGTTGCAACAAGGTAAAGTAATATATACGTGTGAAGATAAGTGAGGATTTATCCAAATGGGAGCAACCTTGTATTTGAGGCCATACCAAAGCTTTCATATTACAGGGAACTCTCTCAATTACTTTGTTTTGAATAATTGGGTAATGTTTGGTTAAGGGCCAGCCTGAAACAATCTTAATTAATGCCCTTTTGAGGTGTTTTGGAGTTCTTTAGATAGAAACTATGGGGAAAAAAAGGCAGATACATTTAATGTAGATTAAATGATTCTTCCTGGAAATAGGGCTTCCCTCTTGCAAGTGATGCATGTAATTGTAAATAAGCCCTTTGAAGATCATTTTTAGTTATGATAATAATCACCTGTAAGAAGAATGAAAAACATAACATTTCTGTTGCTATAAATTGCTTTCTTTTCTTTTCTTTCTTCCTTCCTGTTATCCTTCCTTCCTTCCTTTCCGTGAGTGTGGAAAAAATTTCTAAAATATTATATTATTTTATATATGCTGTGTTCTAAATATTTTTCTAGTTAAATTTTCAGTTGTAAGTGGACATTTAACTATTTCATCATCAGTTTTCATGTTTATATATTGAAACTGGAGAAAGTACTTCTTGGGTGGTACTGGACCCTGGGAACTGGGAAGTATAAGGGACCTGGGCAATGCATTTTCCTCCCACCTCTGCTTCTGTGTGCATTTCAGCCTCATCCTGCCCTCACTGTGGACCTGCTTTCTAAGCTTTCCTGGTCATGTTATGGGAAAAATGGCTCCCCACCACTCCTGAGTCTTTACAACTTACTTGTTTAAGCCTTTAGCCTAGACAGAGACTGAATGAAGCTTTGGACCATCTATTCAGAATTTCCCAGGAAGAGATTCAGACTGGCCCAGGTTAGGTCAGGGGCTCACCCCTGGACACTCAGCTGTGACCAGGGTCACATGGTACAGACATGGCTGCCAGGAGCTACTCCCTCTTACCCTACATGTGGCTGGCAACAAACTCTACAGTGTTAGGAAGAAGACATTTTTACTGAATTTGGTATGAGATGGGAGTTTTTGAGCAATGAGCTACGTCTGAGGAAGATTAATCTGGTAATAATATCAGGCATGATTTTAGTGGCAAGAAGAATGATTTACTAGAAATTCTTTTAGCAGGGTCGGGGAGGGGAATTGGGAAGGCTTTGGGGGTCTTCAAGAGTTTTCTAATCATAAATTACAATAGACGGGGAGGGAGCTGCCTTTTTTGTGGTTATCCTCTAGCAGCTGATGCAGAAGCAGGTGACCGCAGGAGGAGAAGAGGGGCAGATGAAGAAGGGCTTTTGGAGGACAGGGCAAGTCCCTGGTGGGGCTTGGGGTAAGCACTAGTGCTCAGCCTTGGGCCAGGGCCCGATTTCATCGGGGTGCTCACAGGGAGCCTGGAGACACATGGCTCCTGAAGACAGAACCTGGCTAGTAAGCAGATCGCATGGCCCCTGCCACACCATGAGGCATGCCGAGCTTCACCTCTCTTGGAAGGCATTTCTCCTGGGAGAGGACAAGTAATCAGTGAGTCACTGACACTATAGCCCAGTGACATAGCTTAAATAAAACGTGAGAGAAATCTTGACTCATCCTGGCTGGTGGTGCCTGCTGAGCGTGTGGGTATAAATACAAACACACAGCCTCACACACACACGCCCACGTCCCCTCACACGTGAGGCAGGCCCACAGGGGGTCAGGTCGTGTCTCAGAAGGTAGCAGCATGGGTAACCCACTGACTCACGGTCTTACATTCCTCAGCTCCCTCCTCAGACAGGTCCTGGGTTTGAAGCACAGGTGACTCACAGACTGCCCCTCTCTCTGGTCTGGCTTTTCCAAGTGCTTTTCTTAGTTCTCCAGGTCACCCCAACCTCTGGGGCATCCCTAGTCTGGAGGCCAATCCATCCATATTAGGTCCTCAGCCCCCTACTTAGTTTGCTCACTGGGATTTCTGTTCCATCAGCCTCTCCATTTGTAATCATTCATCAGTTAACAAATATTTAGTCAGTGCCCGCAATGTGCCAGCTCCGTGCTGGGTGCTGAGGATCCAGCAGTGGCACAAGAAATGAGCCCTGCCCCAGGCAGCTATAGCCTTCTCTTGGGGACTGTTCTTACTCACTTTCTGTGGAAGTTGGTTCAGTCAGGAAAGAGACACCACTTCAAACCCCCCTCTCTATTGCCCCAGGGGGCTCATACTTCTGGGTGGTGACTGGTGGGTTCCTAAGTCTGGCCCAAGTGGCTGGACCCTCTCCCATGTTCCTACTTCATATTTCTTGCCACCTGAAGGGAGTGATTCCTCTTCCTCTCACCAAGCATTTAGCAATTTGGGACTATTTTGTAGGCAAAGGGTTGCCTGAGTGTGTAATGAGCTTCACATATATAGTAGCCCCAGCCTTGCTCCTAGACTCCTGGTCACATTGCCCATGGGTGCGCCCCGGGAACGGCAACTGCTTATCTATGGAGCCTTAGAGTTTTGTATGTAATTTGATCATCACAGTGACGCTCTGAGATAGGCTGTTAGTCATCAGGTCACATTATCATCATCATTATTTGACCTGTCAGGAAACAGGCTCAGAGCAGTGAAATCCCTTAGATCACACAGCTTGGAAGAGACAGTCCTGGTTCACCTGGATCCCACTGCTCTCCATGGCTACACAGATTGTCTCAGACCTAGGGCGAGTTCTCTGCCTTCTGGGGGCATCTTCGTTTTGAGGTTGGGGGCTCTTCATCTTTTGGCTTCTCCAAGTGCCTGATCCCTGTTGGCCTAGGAGGCTGGCAGTAGAAGGAAGGGACGAAGTGTAGGCGAAAGCTTGTGGGTGCAGAAATAACAAGAGTGGCAATTTCAGCGTTGTGTGAGTCTGGTGTCAGGGCTTGTGATTGGACTGCAGGGTGGTCTTAAGCAAGACTGTGGTGTGGACAGAATTTATCTTCAGGCTCCAACCCCTTTAGTAGTACCTTCTCATGGTCCTGGTTCGGTGGGCTACTCTTTCAGGTGGGCTGCGTCTCTGTGGCCCCATCAAGAATGTGAAAAGAAGCACACTAGAGTCATGATCACTTGCTTTAGAGCTGGAAGCATCTCAGAGGTCACCTAGTCCAATTTCTTCATGTTACAGACAAAGAAAATATGAGCAGAAGAGCTTCTGTGACTTTCCTGAAATGGCAGCAGGACCAGGACTTGAACCCAGGTCTCCTTTCTGTCCAGTGCTGTTTCTCTGACGTCACCTTTCAGCACGCTAAACAAGATCACAGGCAGTTTGAGGGTCTATACGTTTGGCCATGAGATACAATGAAACTTTCATCAGTACAGGTCTACACAGATGGGCTCTTTCTTCTGCAGACCTCCCCTCCCCAAGCCAGTTATCTTGCGTGTCTACCCCAGGCCCCGTGGGGCTCATCCCCCCTACACTTTATGCATGTTGTCTTATATTATAAAGAATCCTCTGCGTAAGAGTTCCTTTCTGACCATGGCGTCTGAGAGCAGAAAGTGTAACCATGAGTTTGGCTGGAAGAGCAAGGATTGTATCCATCTGTAGATGTTCCTTTTCTCTCTCTTTTGGCACTGATAACTGTCTTTGTATTTTTCTTTGTTTCTTTTGCAGAAGAACCTGTGTTTGGCAGAACAGATATGTCAGTGTCCTTGTAAAGTACACTTTTCTCTTTGTGAGAGGTCTTGGATAGTCTGTCCTTAGCTTTCTTTCCCTGGCTCCGACGAAGTATCTCCTCCAGGGAGCATCGCTGTTCCCTTCTGCTCTGCTCTGCTGTGGTGGGTGTTATGGAAAGACTTTGCTCCTGAGATCAAATAGAACCTGGTTTGAGTCCTGGCTCAAACACTTTAATAGCAATGAGACCCTGGAAAAGGTACTCAGCAGCTCTGCATCTTGATATCCCACCTGTGAAATGGGCATCACACAAGAAAACGTGTGTGAAGGGGTCTCGTATGTGAGACAGTCCTGATGCCTTGTGGACGAGGCGGTCTTAGCTTCACTAAGTTGAGGAGAGTTGGCTTCCAGTCATTGCCTGGGAAGGTAACAAGACTTTAACTTCAGCTAAACCCCACAGCAGTGTGTTTGGTACACACACATTTGTGAAATAATCTTTCTCCTGCTGGCCTCCGTGTTATTTCCTCTGGTGGCGTTGTGGGCACATGGTTTACTGATGCTGTGACCTGTCCGTGGGGAGCAGTGGGCCAGAGTGGTGGGAAATGTGGCACGGAGGGTTCTAGTCCTGTCACCAGCTGCCATTTACCAACAGGCAGGATATTTAACTATAGATTTCTCATCTGTAAGGTAATGGGAACACTTACATTGCATTGGGCTGATTAGAGGATTAAATGCGATGGTGCCTGTGGAACGTCAGCACAGTGCCTGGCACATAGTAAGTGTCGCTTTTTCAATTGGCATCATTTCTGAGGATCCTTGTTTTGAGTGTATTTTTATATAATTAATAGGGTGATAACTTCTTATAGGAACCTCCCCGAAGAGGTGATCATTTCCCTGGTTCCCCCTGAAGTTTCTCCAGCTGGTTGAGCTATGTTTCTGATTTTGGAAATGTAGTGTCTCCTCATCAGGAGGGTCCCTGTGCTCAAGGACCCTGGCCTATGTAAGTTACTGTTACTTATTGTCAGTTTCCCCCACTTTTTCTGGAGCTTGGGGCTTCATAACCTTGCCCTTGATGTGAGCCTACAGAACAGAATTTGGTACATGGTGTGTTGTTCATCTTGGGCCCCACCTAGGATTGGGGGAGAGGATAGGGTTAATTTTCAGAGGGCAGCATGGCTTCCTCTGCCTGGAGCAATCTTCTCATTTCTTCTGGTAAATGCCTAGTCACTGTTTAAGAGACTTTTTTTTTTTTTTTTGGCAAAGCCTTCTCCAGCCATTCTCAGCAAATTCCACAGCTCCCTGCTCTGTGCACCACAGCCCTTCTGCGTGCCTCTATTAAGCTCCTGTTGTGTGCTGTATGTGGAGGCCTGCCTGCTGCCCAGCTTTCTCTCTCCCCTTTCCTCTGCATTTTATACTCAGTCTGACTGTGTTCCTCTTAGTTTCATAAGTGTGCTGTGCCTCCTGTCACATGAGATTTTGCATATCCAGTCCCACTGCAACAGCAATGAATGCCCCTCCTCTGTGCCCCTTCCTTGCCCCCCAGCCCTGTGTAGTGACCTCCTGCTCTTTCCGGGTTTTGACTGAACACCCTCTCCTCTGGGAAGATGTTCCTGAGCGCACACGTCTGGGTGGCCCTCCCATGGGCCCCCTTGGCACCTCCTCATACTCCCTATCACACTGCTTTCATATCTGTCTCCCCCGCTAGACTGTGGCATCTGGACGGTTGGGCTGTATATCTTGTCCCTGATTATATCCCTAGCACAGGCCTGTGGTAGCTGTTCATCATATTAAACCATCAAATCTATTTCCACACTTGTCTCCCACTGCAGAAGCCTAGCTCCTTGAGCAGGGAGCTTGTCTTCCTTATCTTCATGTCTGCAGTGGTTAGCCCCATGCCTGGCCCACCAGAGCTTCTCATCAAGGCCGACTTAGAGCATCAGCTCCTAGGCCCTGTCCCAGTGAGCTCCAAAGCTACTTTTCCCCAGCAATCAAATTTCTCTTTTTAGCATCAGAAACCAAGAAACTGAAAGGAGCCCCAGAGGCCCAGCTCCCTCCTCTCTCCATGGCAGGTGGTCCTGCACACCTTCCCTCCCACCACTCTTCACTTCCACTTACCTCCATCCCCACCCCCTAGCCAGCCAAGCTGTTACTGGCAATTAATGTAATGTTTCTGGGCTTTTCTTTAGGCCGAGACTCTCTGGTTGTACTTAAGAACGTGAGTTGGTGTTGTCCAGGCTTGGCCTGCCAGTGTTGGTAAATGTTCCCCCACATCCGGTCGTCGCAAACCTGTCTCTGTCCTCTTTATTTGATCAATATGCTGAGCACCCAGGTCAATGGGAGTCATCCCATGGATTCCTGGCCCATTATTACAAATGTGGAACAGTTTAAGTTCTTGCCGCCTTGACTGGAAGTCATTGAGCACATGTTTCCAGCAGGCTCTGGGACTGGGAGGTCAGGTTTCAGATGCGACTAATTCAGTGCATAGGTGAGCCTTCCAGGCCTGGAAGAAAGAAGAACTAACAGCTGATTTATGATGTGGCTTTTAAAGAAATCACCCCTAAAACCCAGCTCATTTCATTATGGAAGGGGCTCAATTTGTATTAAAGTGTCATCCTTGGACACTGAATGCTGCCCCTGTAGTCAGCAGCTGGTGGACTAAAATGGGATTTCAGTGATTCCGAAAACTGTCTCCATGATGTTTGGCAAAAGAAATGCCGGTGTGTTCAGGTCCCTCTCATGACAAAACACGCTGTTGGTGCCCGGGGCTGCGTATGACTGTAACGGAACAGCTCTGTGAGGCCCATACTTGGGGCCAAGGGTGACCCAGTTTGTGGGAACACCCTACGCAAGCTGCCCTTGGCATCTGTGAACTGTTGTGGTTTCTGTCCCCAGAAGTGAATGGGATCAGCAACAGTGACAGGTCCCGAGAGGAAGCTGCTCTGTGTGTTTGGGAAGTGATGCCTGTCTGGGAGTGTTTACAGGGATCCTCTCCTTAATTAATGTGTTTCAGTTTACTGCATTCTATGAAGGAAACAGAAAGCCTACATTAGTGCTGAGTAAATAGAGAATGTGACTAAAGCCTTCTTCGTAGGTCTGGGTAGGGGGGGCGGACTTCCAGGTATTTTAGTATTTTGGTATTTAATGACAGACCGGCTTGATTCTCTTTGTCCTTTCTGTTCCAAATAAGAAAAGGAACATTTTTTTGCCACCATCCAGGAACACTGGGCTCAGGTGGAGCCCTGAGTGTGGCAGTGTAGGGAGTGGCCCTCACCACCGAGACATGCGCTTTCATAGGTTTTGGTCTTCCCGTCCGTCCCAATAACAATGACTCAGCGGCAGAGAAAGCGGAGTCATTTCTGAGTCCCAGACATGCTGCCACAGGGACTCCTCATTAGTGGTCAATCCAGGCAGGAGCTGGCAGGAGCTGAGAGGGAGCCATCTGTGTGGGTAAAGTGGGAGGGCAAAACTTAGAGCCAGAGGCCCTGACAAGTGATGTTGACAATGGAAGAAAACCTCTCTGTGACGGGGTGCAGATGTAGCCAAGTAGCACCGGGTAATAAGCATGCTTACATCCTGGGTTTCCAGGCTGAGCTCTGCTCTCTGTTCAGACTGAGGAAGACCTGTAATAGAAGACTGCTCCTGGAATGGGCAGGCCTCATTCTGGGTGGTTGCAGACAAGTGTCTAATGAATGGCATCTGGAGCCGTGAGATGCCAACTGCTTTTGGTTGGGCAAGTGACTTCCTGGACTTTAGAACTGCAGTCCATAAAAGGAGAATTTATGAACAAACAAGGATACTGGTCTCTTTTCTGGAACATTAAAAAATACATTTTCAACATGAGGTCCTCATTACTGCTGTTTTCTGGGAAACCAGTCAAATTTAGTCAATATACTATAGTTTCACATTTCTGTCACTTACCACCCACCTGCTGAACTCCTCTGGCAAGCTGTTTGTACTTCTCGTCTTGCATGCATCACTTAGTGCCCAGTGTTTTGGGTATTTATACATTGATCTACATTCTCAGTATGGCTTGATGGAAAGAATTTGAACTTTGGGACCAGACAGATCCAAATTTAGATCAAAATCCAACTTTTCAGTGGCTCTGTGAGCTTGAAAAATCGACTTAACTTTTCCTAGCTTGGTTTTCCTTCTCTGTGAGATAGAGACAGCTCCTCTTTCAGGGTGTAGTGAGGATTAAGTGGGGCAATGCATTATAATTCCCATGTGTTAGTACCCATCTCTCCACCCAACCAGACTGTAATTTCCTTAAAGGTAACATTGTATCACATTTATTTTTCTATCTCTCTTAACCCTTAACCAATTGTCTTGTCTATAGTAGGAACTGTAATAAATAGTGAATGATCTCATTTTACTTTAAAGTCAAAGTGGGGTGAGAAATGGACCAAAGAGTTATTGGGTTAGAGCCTCCCTAGTCAACGTGTCATTCAAGGACCAGCAGCAGCAGCATCACCAGAGAACTAATGAAAAATGCAGAATCTCAGGCCACACCCCGGGCCTACTGAACCAGAATCTGCATTTTAACCAGATGCCCAGGTGATTCATGAGCACATTAGAGTTTGAGAAGCCCTGGTCTAGAGTATTGTGCCAATAACCTTGTACTCAATAAATAAACAAAGGAGTAAGATTAGGAAGCTAGAAGAATAATTTACTAGGACACTACTGGTTTTGCTTAAAAGGAAGAGTCTATTAAAAACGAAACAGAGTACCAAGAATTCGAAGTCCACCAGCAGTTTTACTCCATTTCCAGCAGCCCCTGTCCCTGGCTATTAGTCCATGGCCACAGACACTGAGATGCCACCTGGACTTCCCTGACTCGAGTTCCCTTCCCCCTCTGGGCCCCCGCGTGCATGTGCCCTGTGTTTCTGCTCTCAGACAGCTGTGTTGTCCCTTTGGCCATCTCCTCTCCCCAGCTCTGTGAGTCTGTTCGCTGCTCGGCACAGTGTCATGTCTCAGAACACCATGAGTCACCGCGCTGCCTGTCTGACTGTGAGTGCCAAGCGTGGGGATTGTGCTGGGCCCTCCACAGAACACCTACTGTTCCTGTTTGGATCACTGCCCTAAGTCTGGGTTCGTTCGAAAGCGCTTGAGAGATTCCGGCTCTCGCATTCACCTTTCAGAGTCGTGTGTACCTGGAGAGCAGCTCAGGGACTACTGATTCCAAGACAGAGCATCTCTTTGTGTCCGTCTGTCCTTCCCACCGGTACGCGCTGTGGAAGTACGTGGTCCTTCTTGCCCTCTTCCTCTGGATTTATGCTTTATCCGATGGAGGTCTAAATCCTACTGCTTCGATGGTGGTGGGAACAAAGTTATGAGCACCTGTCAATTCTGCCTCTAAAATACATTCAAATCACGCTCCTTCTTTTCATCTCCACGGACACCACCTGTTGGGCTACCACCCACTCCTGCCTGGACGACAGCAACGCCCTCTTAACCGGGTTCCTGCAAGCCATTCTCCTCACAGTCAGTCAGACGTTTTGTCCTAAAACAGAAATTGGATACTGTCTGTTTCCTGCTTAGAGTCTGGCAATGTCCCCCGCACTGCACTGCTCTCCCATCTCCTTCTGGTGGCCTCGAGGGCGCTGCCCATCTGCCGCCCTCACCTCTGTCACCTCTTCCTCATTACCTCTTTTCTAATGATGCTGGCCTGCCACTGTCTTGCACCCACCCAGCTCTTTCAGGACTTAGCTGAGATGATTCCTCCTCAGACCGACATTCCTATCACCCTAGCTAAAATAGCCACCCATTTGCTATCCTCCAGATTTTCCCTTCCTATGGCTCATCACTTTTCTAATTGCTTAATTCATTTGTTGGCTTTCTTTTTTGTCCATCTCACCTGCTAGACTCTAAGCTCCACGAAGGCAGGGAGGATGTCTGCTCACCCACTACTGTGCCTCCTTTGTCTGTAATGGGGCCTGATATACACCAGGCACTCATTGAACGTCTGTGGAATTGGATGAATGAACCCATTGGGTGCTAAGCGTTTTCACCCCAAATTCCCTTTCTCCCAGTGTCCACCCATATGGATCTTCTTTACTCCTCTGGGCTTTCTCCATCAGGGGGGTGGAATCAGTCTTGCTTCATGACTTCCTACCCCACTCTAGCTCAGAAATCATCTTCTGTCTTGGCATCTACTTTGGTACCATTCACCAACAAATCTCTCATCTCACTGAAGTCAGTTACCTCCCCCCAAACACAGGGCACATTCACATATACACACATCTGTTCTTTTTGTTTTAACCAGACATCATCCTTCTTAGAGAGGAGGTAAGGGATAGTGGTTAAGGGCTCAGCTTCTGCAGCCAAACTGCCTGAGTTCAAATCTTGCCTCTTTCATTTACTTGTTTGGGCAAGTGATTTAACCTCTGTGCTTCAGTTTACTCATCTGTAAAGCTGGGACAATAACAGAACCTTCCTTACCTGGTGAGAATTAAATGGATTAAAACATATAAAAATATACAGAACAATGCTGGACATGTAGTGAGTACTATATACATGTTAGGTGTTGTTATCATTTAGTTGAAGAAGAAATCAAGGACCACAGATGTGGTTTTGCACTGTGAGGTCCTTGTGAAACTAGGCTTTGAACCCAGATTTCCCCTAGACCGAGAACCTTTCTACCTTCACCATGGCTGCTAAAGGCTTTCTTTGGGACAGAACTCCCCTGAGGTCTCCTAGGGCTTGGTCATAGATGTAGCTGGGTGAAAAAGAAAAAGGAATTCAGGTATTGAGCAAAGACGTGTTTATTTAGCAACTTAGGTCACTTTGCTGCCCCGCCTGACCCTCAGCTGAAAACAGGAGGACAAGGATGGTCTGTGGCTCCCAGGATGGGCTTGCAGGCAGAAGTGAGCACCGCCTCAGCAAGTGATGCCCCTGAAGTTAGGCTCCCCCCAGATGCACTGTGTGCATCTCCTCCCATCTCAGGAGCAAGTGTGAGCCAGGATTCCGTCTCTCCTGGAGCCTTCCTGCCCTCCATCTGTCCTGCAGCCTGCTGACTTCTTGCTGTCCCTGCCCGTATTTTGGAGTTAAGTCTTCTTTTGGTATTTGTCTTAATTTATAAGTCTCACTTCCCTCAATCCCTTTCAGCACATTCTCTGCCCTTTCCCTCCCCTCTCACAGCTCACAGAAATTCTCCGCAGCTGAACTGTCTCAGCCTCTGGAGCTGACTCAGGCTTCCCATGCTCCCAGCCTTCCCCACGATAAGGATCACCTGGAGCACAGGTTAGATACTTAGTTTACCAGGCCTTTTCCCTGGAATTCCCATTCAGGATTAAGTCCAGGAATCCGTATTTTTAACAAGCACTCCTGGTGACTTGTCTTTAGGGAAGTTGAGGACTCCACACCCAGGGCTGGCTCGTGTTCCTTCCCCACGAAATCTCCATGGCTCTGTCCCAGCCTAAGATGCATCTCCCGCTTTGACAATGATGACAGCTCTTGTTTTGGTACCCTATGTTGATATCTAATCCTCAGTAGCCTATAGCTTTGCTACTCAAACATGATATATTTCTTGAGAGTAAGCATCAAATTTTTTCTTACACAGGAGACCCTCAAATATTTGGTTAAAATTTTACTGTTCTCCTCTCATTATATTCATTTTGGAAGAACACTGGAATTGTTTTACCTAAGCACCATCAAAAGGCAATGAGGGGGCTCCCTGGTGGCGCAGTGGTTAAGAATCCGCCTGCCAATGCAGGGGACGGGGTTCGAGCCCTGGTCTGGGAAGATCCCACATGCCGCGGAGCAACTAAGCCCGTGCACCACAGCTACTGAGCCTGTGCTCTAGAGCCCGTGAGCCACAACTGCTGAAGCCTGTGAGCCACAGCTACTGAGGCGGCATGCCACAACTACTGAAGCCCACGTGCGTAGAGCCTGTGCTCCGCAACAAGAGAAGCCACCACAATGAGAAACCCGTGCACTGCAAGGAAGAGTAGCCCCTGCTCGCCGCAGCTAGAGAAAGCCCGCGCGCAGCAACGAAGACCCAATGCAGCCAAAAATAAATTAAAAAAAAAAAAAGAAATATAAGAAAAGGCAATGAGGGAAGAGACCTAGAAATATGCTAAATAAAAGAGGTGTGTTCATTTGCAGTTAAACACATCTCATACACTCGAAGTTTGATTGAGTGAGGCTACACGAAAACATCTCTGCTGTCTGGGGTAGTTTGCTGCTGTCTACAGGACATGACAGGTGGACAGAGCAGGGCTGGGTTTCTTATCTGAAGAGTGACTCCAATTCCTGGCTCCACCGTGGGCTACATGGGTGACCTTAGGCGAGATGTGTCAGCAAACCCAGCCTCAGTTTCCTCACTGTAAAAAGAAGGTTAAATTCCTGTCTCATGGGGTGATGGTGAAGTTAAATGAGATATCACATGTGGAATCATTTTGTAAACAGTAAAGTGCTCTGCTGACAGTAACAATTACTATGAGTCATCCTTACACTTCATTTTTCAGCTCACCTCTTTTTCTTCATTACCTCACAGCTTTCCTACCTGAGGCATGTAACTAGCATTTAAATGCCATGCTAAGGAGTCCAGAAAATCTACTTCCCAGCAAGAGCTATAAAATATCCCATTCTAATTGAGAGAGACAATGGGGAACAGTGACTCAGAGGCAGCTCCAGGGGAGTGGCCAGCTCAGACAGGAGGCTTTGAAAGAGACTCTTCAAGTCTTAAAAACGTCTTCTTGCATGGGTGTGCCAGGGAATGGGAACAGACCCACTGTAAGCTTTGGTTGTCCAGGAGAAATTTGTAACCAAACTATGACTGGATGGATGTTTAACATCACTGAGAATGGACAAGATTTTCAGATGGTAACACAAAGTCTGAACAATAACAATAAAAAAAATGATAAAGGCATTACAGCAAAACGGGACTGCTGTCCTGTCACTGAACTCTTAGAAAATCAGATTTTCTGAATTTGATAAGAATGTATTACAGGAGGCAGTTTTCAGAGTTCTGTAAGCTTTGGCAGGGATGGGCTAGTACATGTGAGAAGAAAGCAATGGATTTAAAAAATCTGTACAAATACCAATAGAAATAAACTTGTGACTTGTTGCAACGTACCCACATCGTTAGAGATTTTGCCCTTAACACCTCTCTTTTAAATCTGACTCCAGGAAATAGATTTGGAACCTGATCAATCCCGTCCTCGACTCTGCCATCCTTCTCTCAGAATTATAAACAGAAGACTATTGCAGTGCATTTCCTGCATGTGCCTTCCATGTGGCTCCAGTCTCAAACTCACACATGCAGCAAGTAAACACTCTCCAAGAGTAGTTCTGAAGTGTCACCCAGATGGGTCTCTGCTGATGGGGGAGGGGCTGGGGAGGCGGGGCCCAGGGACTGTCTGCACTGGAGGCACCACTTCAGGGAGGGAACCACCTTCTCCCGGTGGCAGAAGAGTCGCCCTTCCTTTCCTGCTTTGCGTGTTTGGTTGGTGTGGGGGAGCATGACAATATTTTCCTTTCTTTCTTTTTTTAAAAAAGCCCATTTCAGTCCATCCCATTCCTGGAAAAACCACAATCCCCCAACAGTCTCCAAGTCCTTCGGCTTTGAAAAACATGTATCTTCCCTGCTATCCTTTACTTCTGTGGATTGGGTTTGAGCAGCAGTTAATTTCAGTGTAAATGAGTCTGAGGCTGGGGCTTTCATTAGTGTGGTTTAACACCACTTAAATACACAAATTGTTAACTTCAAAAATTTTCCGCAATTTCTCCCCATCTTCCAAATCTCATATGAAACTCATTTCCCAAGGAATTGACCAAGGACCCCTGACCTCTTGCCTCAGTTGCTTTAAGGCCCCCAGTATTTTTTCTTGGCCTGCTGCTCTTGATATGAGAAGGTGAACTGAACTTCAAAGGGCAGCAAGCCAGATGTCCTCTTCCCCTACACGAGTGGCTGACTTCCTCTCATTTGTCTGCACTCTGTGTGCATGAATTCAGGTTGGCGTCCATTCCCCCTGGGCCTCTGCCTGTCCAGGGTGCTGCACCTAGATGCCTGGGTGCAGGGCTGTAACTTGTGTTTTTTGCTGGCCCTGATGCTGCAGGGATTTGATAAACTTCCTTGATATTTGTGCTGCTCTGGGTTGAGTGTGTGCATTTATATGGGTCAGCACGGTCCAGTTCAGCAGCCATGATTCACATGTGAGCACTTGATTTATGTTGATTCCTATTGAGAACTTGAAATGTGGTTTCTGCTTTGAGATGTTCTCTAAGTAAACTACACACCAGATATCAAGGACTTAGTATGAAAAATAGAATGTTAAATATCTCAATAAATTTTCATATTGATTCATGTTGAAGTGATAATATTTTGGAGGCACTGGGTTAAACGAAATATATTATCAATATTAATTGTACCACTTTCTTTTTACTTTTTAAGTGTGGCTACTAGAAAATGTAAACTTATGTATGTAATTCACTCTGTGAATCTTCATGGTCTCACGTTAAGATCCCTCAGGTGGTACCTCTACCCTAGCCAGGTTGATCTCCTGTGTGTGTCCTCATGGACAGAATAGGGAGATGTGCTCACCAGTCTGGGGGCTGGAAGGGGACTCCTGATGACTCAGACCTGCTTGGTGGCCCACGGTACACTGTAGGTATATTTGTCCTGGACAATATCCAATCACTTCCCACAAGTCTGTGCTGGATCATTTCTCTTTGACCTTGACATGTTTAGTATATAGCTTAATGGGAGAGGACTTTAAAGATTATATAGTCTAATCTTTTCATTTTACAAAGAGGGCACTAAGGTCCAGCTGTACAGTGCTAGAGGGGGGTGATTGTGAGCTTAGACTTTGGCAGAGGAAGTTTCAAGTTCAAATCCTAGCTCTGCCACTTCTTAGCTAGGAGAACTGGGTAGGTTCATTGAATGTTGCTGGGTTCAGTTCAGATTTCTGTCTATTAAATGAGAATCATTATATTTCTCTCACTGAATTCTTGTCAGAATGAAATAAAATGTGTGTAAATACTGTGGACTAAATATGTGTGTCCGTCCAAATTCATATGTTAAATCCTGACCCCCAATGACATGGGCCTTTGGGAGATGATTTGGGCTCCCCCCTCATGAATGGGATTAATGCTTTTATGCAAGAGACCCCGGGGAGCTCCCTCATCCCTTTTGCCTTGTGAGGGCACAGTGAAAAGATAGCCGTCTAGGGCTTCCTTGGTGGCGCAGTGGTTGAGAGTCCGCCTGTCGATGCAGGGAACATGGGTTCATGCCCCGGCCTGGGAAGATCCCACGTGCCATGGAGCGGCTGGGCCCGTGAGCCATGGCCGCTGAGCCTGCGCGTCCGGAGCCTGTGCTCCACAACAGGAGAGGCCACAACAGTGAGAGGCCCACGTACCGCAAAAAAAAAAAAAAAAAAAAAGATAGCCATCTATTAACCAGACACTGACTCTGCTGACACTTTGATCTTGGGCTTTCCAGCCTCCAGAATTGTGAGAAATAAATATCTGTTGTTTATAAACCAGCCAGTCTACGGGACTCTGTTACAGCAGCTCGAACAGACTAAGACAGTAAATTACTCAGCGTGTGATCTGGCAGAAAGTGAGTGCTTGATGAATAGTGATTACTGTAATTTAGATAACTCTTGAAAGATCCTATGGCCAATTAGTGGCTGAGGTTGGGTTTAGAGCCCAGATCTGGACTTCCTACACCAGTGTCCTTGTTCTATCGGAGGCACCAGGGCTCAGACAGAGATCAGTTGCCCACAGCTCTGACAAGTGCTCCTGCAGCTGCCTGGCCTGCCGCCAGCGCAGCCCTCGTGTTCTGTCCTGCCTGTTTGCTTGAGTGTGTCCTCCTGGGCACTGAAGGCTCATTGAGGGCAGCATCTGTATTCTCATTCATTATCATAGCCCTTTCATTCTTCCAACAGTGTGCTGAGTAACTATTATGTACCAGGCCCTTTTCTAGACTCTTGGGGTGCATCACGGAATACAAAGAAATATCTTGCCTTTAGGGAGCTTATATTCTAGCTGGGGCGATGGATACTGTGTTGGAAGATCATACAGAACTCAGTTTATATACATCCAGATCCACACACGGACCCTGCCTGGCTAGAGCAGCCCTGGCAGCAGCTCAGTCTGCGCCTTCAGTCCTGGAGCCGCTGGTGCTCTGTCAGCCACTGCCACTCCTACAGGCAGAGAGGCCACTGTGAGCGCTGCCCTCATGCTGCTCACATGTGGGCCCCATAGCTCCTCCCCTGGCGCTTGTGCTGCATCTCTTAGCTCCCACCTTCCACGCTGGGGCTTCCCTGCTGCTGCTAAGGTGAGGGACCTCCTGTGTGCTAACCTGCATTTTCATCAGCTGGAAATATGAGGGAGTTAACCCCCATGCGGCAGACTTTTACCAACAGGAGACAGATGCTGAAGGACACGTTCTTTTCTCCTCCTCTGGGCAGATCGTTTGGGGTTGCATTAGCTTCATTCAGTGCCTCTGAAGATGTCCTGTGGAACTGAGCTGTCTCTTGTTACAACACTGAGGTTCTTTGTAAACATACTCCCTTAGGTTTGCTCTCTCTGCTTCTATGCTTCACTCTCCTTTTGCCTCATTTCTGCTTCCCTGGAATTGCGTTCCTTCAAGCTGTGTTTTCTAGGGAACTGGGCCAAAGCAGTAGGTGATAAGTGCTGCAGAAAAAGAAAATTTAGGGTAGGGCAGGAAGGGGGATCAGACATGCTGTCGAAGGCGTGCCGTTTTCAACAGAAGAGTCAGTTTAAGCCTTGTTGAAAAGTAATGTTTGAGCAAAGACTTGCAGAAGGTGAGGAAGTTAGCCACTGTGGGGAAAGGGCATTCCGGGTGGAGAAGAGGGAACAGCCAGTGCGAGGGCACTCAGGCAGAGGAAGCAGCGTGGTCACAGGAGAGCAGTGAGGCCCAGGTAGCTTTGGGGAGTGAGTAAGAGGGAGAATTACAGAAGAAGAGGTCGGAGAGGTAGGGGTGGGAAGGGGGTCGTTTTAGGTCTTGTAAGCTGTTGTAATGACTTGAGCTTTTACTCCAAGTGAAATGGGAGTCTGTGCTGAATTTTGAGCAGCAGTATGATGTGGCATCTGGCAAGTACCTGATGGACAGCACAATGCTTGGCACCTAAGAGGCACTCACTCAGTGTTTTTAGGTTTGAAATAAGACATGCAGCTGATCGCCCACAGACTGTTCTCTGGAGCTACACCCTGCGGAGGACCCCCAGCCCTGGAGAGAGCTAGAGCTGGACTTGCACGTTTCTAACCAAGACTTGAAAACAGATGGAAACAAAATGCCAGCATTAATGCAAAAGGCATGTGGAAGAAAAATCAAATGGGAGAAGAGGATGAACGTGTTTTCAGCAGAGCTCCATGCTTCCTGCAGAACCAGATTTGTGGAAAGTCGGCTGAACCAACCCGATGCCTCGTGGCAGAAAGTGGTTTTCACTGGAGCCCTGGCGTTGGGAAAGGTGCATCCATCTTCCTCAAAACACGGTCACAAGGGGCCAGCTCTCCACTGAGAGCCAGGCAGGTTCTGTGAGCTTTGACTTGGAAATGTTGTGTAACAAAGTTTGCCATTGTTGGTGCTGTGAAATCCCTTTGGCAGGGTCCTTTCAGGTTTGAGTTCTGTGGTTCACTCACTTTTTAGGTCCTGGGTGGATCTAGTGGCTGGCTCCTTTCCTGGTCATCAGGGCAGCTAAGGGCAGGAGGAGTGTCAGGAAAAAGAGCTCCCCACATGCATCCTTATTTTCTTGAGGCTTGTCTTCTTTTCTTTGATCCCATCCTTTTATACCTACTTCTAAAAGACTGAGTGTCAGAGAAGGAGAAAGAGTCTGGGGTGGTAGCTGGGAAGTTAGAGATCTTGGAGCATAGATAAGGGAAGAGGTCAATGAAAGCATCCCAAACATTCTCTCTAAGAAGGAGGTATAAATGCTTACAAGGAACAGAAAAGAAGGGAAATGTAAGAACATGAATCATTTTATTCTAGGAGCAGTGGGTTGGGGGTTGGGAGAGAGAGGAGGGATTTAGTGGTTTTAGAGTCTGAATTTGATATGATATTGATTTATTTTTAAGAAATCTGAAGCCTTGTGCCCAGGCCAAGGAAAATGGTTGGGCTCTTTGTCAAGAATCATGTAAGTCAGTCTTCCTAATCATCTAATTTTGATGCACAGCTATCCCTCAGCTATGCTTCTAGGAGAAAAGACAAAGCCGGAGGGTTCTCAGTATTTTCCAAGCAAGACCACATAAATCTTTGGAAACTAGAAAAGATCATTTAGTACCTAACAAGGGAAGAGACTGAGAATTGGGAGGGTAAATAAAACACTGTGCATCTGTAGGTGATCTGAGAACCTTCCAAGCTGGAGCAGCCAGCTGGGCAAGAGTAAGTCTCAAAGCTTCTTAGGAGGTTCTGCCCATTTCCCAGATGGGCAGCTGAGGCCACAGGGAGGTCCAGCTGCTCATGAGCATGGCCCCACGTGTTACTTGGCTTTTTTAGTAGCCAGAGGAGTGTATTATAGCCAAAATATGTGTGGCTTTTGTTTTACTATTGGATTTTTTGAATACCGTGATATGGTTTATAGATATGTGGGAAGCAGTATTTCAAAATTTAATTTATATAAAAGCAATGCAAAACCCCATTACTACATCCTTACTTATGGGGAAAGGGGTGGTATAGTCCACTACTAAACAACTTATTGCTAGCCAGGGAAGCGCCCGTGAAATCTAGAAGAGCATAGAAAACAGTTCTTTCCTTCAGTTTCAGCCCTATATCTCATCCCATCCAGAACCTACAGGAGTATAGGTTTGAGGGAGGCTTCTCTGTGCTAGTTGACCCATCCGAGCTCTTTATCTGGGATGAGACCCTTATTCTAAGCCAGGGAAGGCAAGCCAGACTCCACAAACCATACCCAGCCTGCTGCCTGTTTTTTGTATGTGAGCTAAGAATGATTTTTACACTTTAAACTGGATGAGAAAAATCAAGAATATTTGTGACACGTGAACATTTTATGAAATTCAAATCTCAGTGTCCATAAACGAAGTTTTACTGATACCTAGCTCTGTCTGTGAGTACTCTCGTGCTAAATGGCAGAGATGAGTACTTGAGGCAGAGAGCGGATGTCCCAGAAAGCCTGTTTCCTCTCTGACCCTTTACAGAGCAAGTTTGCCGGCTCCCATTCTAACCCTGAGCACCTCTGTGACATTCAGGTTGGCTAGGGAACCTTTCACCTCAGACCCTGTCTTTCTCCCCTTCCCCCTTGTCCCCTAGGCCACTTTAACATTTCTTTCCCCATGCTCCCCTATCTTCTCTTCTCCTTGACACAGCTGGTCGGTCAGTCACTTCTGCCTGCCACTGGATGGCAAGGAGTGGAGCTGGGGGTGGGGAATGAGAAAGCTTGTTTGGTCACAACCTGGAGTCACCTCAAGACCACCAGACCTTTCTTGCCATCAGGAGGGACTCTGTCTTGTCTTTTCTTTTCTGGGTTATAGTCTAGAAGAATTTCTGAATGTTTTTCCACCTTGAGCTCCTTGTAGCCTCTCTTTATGCTTCATCTCAGAAAAGCAGGGGTTTTGGGGAGAAAACAATCTATCCTTCACAAATGCTGTCCCTATGATGGGGATGAGAATTTATAATGTAGAGGGCATGATAGAGATCATATGTTCTTATTCTCAACTCGTCTATTTCTGTGAACACTACCTACATATTACTGCTGCTTTGGCCTTGTTAATTACACTCCCTCCCCCTGGGATTTGCCCATCTTCACTACCTGTCTTCTTTTTCTTTAAAAAACTGCTCATATCCTACCTCCTCCACGAAGTTTCCCAGACTGGGTCTGTAACAAAATTTTCGTCAAAGCTTAAGTAAGTACTTCCTTTCTGCTTCTCACTGGGCTCTTGGGAGTTTTAGGACTTGTCTTGCCTTCTGGTTTCCCTCGCCCTGGTCTCTGTGCCCATGATCACTGTCTCTGTGCAGACTCATCTTTCTCCTGAACCCCAAGAGTTCAGACTCCTAACTGCAAACAGGCTGTCCCATTCACATCCTTCCTCTGCAGGTGCAGCTCTTCCTCTAGAGCTTTTGTCTGAAATGTTAAGCTGACTACCTTGACTCCTAACTCCCTGGCTTCAAATCCTTCACTGCTCTCTGGGTAAGGTGAACAAACCCCACTATTATCTGGTTCCTACCTTCCCCTTCAGTCTCATCCCCTGCTTCAAATTCTGTGCTCTGGCAAAATTGAACTGCTTGTTGTTCTCTAATACACGGTTCTGTATATCTTCCTCTCTGCCCGGGATGTTTTACTACTGCCTCACCCAGGCCCTTTTCCTAATTAACTCCTGCTTATACTCAAAGGTTCAGCTCCAGGTCAGTGCTTCCAGAAATGCTTCCTAGACTTCCCTCATCTTCCCTTACCAAGTGGGATTAGGTGTTTATCTATTTATGCTGTAAAATGCCTAGCTTTGTGATAATGCTTTCCACATTATATAATATTTATCTGTTTCCATGGTTGTTCCTCCCCTAGTGAACTATGGTAAGAACTAAGTCCCATTTAACTTTTATACCACTAGTTCTTCTTTTAGTCTCTGACTTACAGGAAGTGTATGATAAATGTTTATTGAGTAGGTAAAGAGATTGATGGTTTAGGACATCACCTTTAGGACAGGTGATGTTTAACACGTTTGTATCTTGAAGACCTGACTCAATATGTGTTTTTTTAATTTTTTTTAATTTATTTTTTTATTTATTTAAAAAATTTGTTTTTTAATATGTGTTTTTGCTGCTGGTAAGGATGATTCCACATTGCTGTTCTTTGGGTTAAAGATGCCACGGCAGACCCTTGACCAAACCTGTGCCTCACAGCAGGTCTGCAGTGCCTGCCTGTTCTTCAACACACATCTTGGTTTACATTGAATAATAATAATAATAATTACAAGCTGAGTGGTTGCTCTGTGTGTATTACGTGTTCTAACACGTAACCACTAATCCTCAGCAAAACACTGCGAGGTTAACCTTATTCTTTGGCAAAGAAACTGAGGCACAGAGGAGTTAAATAACTCTCCCTAGATCATACAGCTAGTCTTTGGCAAAACTGGGATTTGAATCCAGGTCTGTCTGGCTACAAAAGCTTTAATATTTCCATAAAATTATCTTTTTCCTACCTATAATTTATATTTTAGCAACATCAACAAAACTATAGAGTAAAAGGAAAAAGAAGGAAAGAAAGAAAAAAGGGAAATTTCAGCCACAACCCTGCCACATGAAGAAAATCCAGGTGTTTAAATTAAATTTGCCCATGGTCTTGTCCTGTACCTGTCCATATGTGTATCAAGTGAACATGGGTAGACATACCATTAATGCTCTGCTTTTTTAAATTTTTTTAACTCAGTGTTACATCAGAAACATTTTTCAGTGTCTGGTTTTAGTCTTCATAATTGTAATTTTAATGACTTACACTTCACTTCTGATCTCAGTGTTAATAACAAGACTCTTCCAACTCCAGTGGCACCTCTGTCCTGTCCCCTTTCTACTCACTGCTCTGTAAATGCATCTGGCCTTTATTGGAGGCAGCTGTGAAGACAGTGATGAACTTGGTGTCAGAAAAGTTGGACATAGTCCCAGATCTGACAGTAAATAGTTGTATGATTTGGGCAAGTCAAGTTTGGTCAATTCCAAGCTCCTCCCTTGGTTTCCCAGTAGGGCAGGAACTGTTTTATTTCTCCTTTGTAGGCCTGTGTCTGGCACAGATTATGAGATCAATACATGTTTGATAAAGGTTCTCAACTTTCTCATCTGTAAAATTGGATAATTAAGCCTATTACATAAGGGTATGGTAATTAAATGAAGTTGTATACACACATACACTTACACATATATGTACCCTGCAGTTGTAAATCATTATGGAAATATAAGTTGGCATAACTATTTTAATTGATAGATTTATACAATTCGCATAAAAGTCTATTCAATTATATGGAAGAACAGTGAGCTTCCTGACTGAATGTTGCATCTTCTATCCAGATGTTTGGCATCCTGTAGGCATAGTAGACCAGAGAGAAAGGAATCACCATTCAGTGTTTATGCTGAATTGTCTGTATTCCTTCTTCATGATGTTCTCTGCTTTGACAACAGAGACTCCATGTGCTTAACTTGCTGGGTACAGCACTGTGCTCAGTCAGGACCCTAATAAGGACACTTTGGTATGATTAAAATGAAGGACATAGAATGTTAAATGTTCAGGCCTAAGGGACAGAGTTTGCAAGAACTAATTTTAGTTGGTGCAGTCATTGCCTGGGGGCAGAAGCTGCTAGGGTGGGTTGGTTTTATCCTTGAGGAAATAGAACAAGATTGTGGGAACAGTTTTCCGTTCTTCCCCAGGTGTAAGGAGCATGACCTTACACACACACACAAAAGAAACAGTGTAGAGGCTTGCAAAGTAATTCCTGTTCATCTATTCTTATTATAATCCCCTTTTCACCACAAAGTCCTGAGAGCCATGTTTTCTCATCATTTACACAATATCAGCATTGTAATTCTCAGTCTTAACAAAGATTAAGTTGTTTTCAAGGTTAGTTGACTCAAAAAAAACCTGGAAACATGTTGGCTACATATAACACCTGGAAAAAATAAAATGAAAATTCAAAACGACCCTATACCTAGCTAAATTTAATTTAAAGATCAAAGAATAAACAGATACAAAGCAAAGTTATTTTTAAAGGTACTTCTGCTTAAGTGGTAAAATGGGCTTAAATTGTACAGTAAAAATATTTTCTAGTGTGTTAGAAAATAAAACCAAATGTAAAAATCACGAAACATATTATTATTTTTTTAATTTATTTTTTATTTTTTTTTTGCGGTACGCGGGCCTCTCACTGCTGTGGCCTCTCCCGTTGTGGAGCACAGGCTCCGGACGTGCAGGCTCATCGGCCATGGCCCACGGGCCCAGCCGCCCCGCAGCATGTGGGATCCTCCTGGACCATGGCACGAACCCGTGTCCCCTGCATCGGCAGGTGGACCCTCAACCACTGAGCCACCAGGAAAGCCCAAACATATTAGTTTTTATGGAAAGTTGTTCAGGTGTGCAATACAAAAATATTGTTTAATCTGATTAGTGTAGTTTAAAAGAAGTTATAAAGGAGTGTGCGTCTAGTAATGGTAAAGTAGCTTCTATTGTATTAACCCTCCTATGGGTAACAATGATACACTCTGAATTAAAATGTTAAAATCAACCATTTAAAGGCACTGGAGAGTGACCAAAAGATAGTGCAAACTGGAGGGATGTCATGCCATGAAAGAGGGCAACCAAGCAAGGTTTTCATACCCAAGCATTCTACCTAGTCTGCATGGTGCAGGATGGCTGGGCCTCATGCAGAAAGCTCCATTATTACTGCCATAAAGTGTCAGAGGACAGAGTTTGGGGTTGCCAAAATTGTTGCAAAGATAGGGAGAGAATCCTGGAAAGGAGAGAGGTGCAGAAGGGGGAGCCCAATTTCTGTGTGTAAGCTTTACCCAGTTTTTTGCTAATTACTAATTTATGCAACTGGAGGGGAAACTCCAGGGAACCAGGTGGAAAGGAACTGCTGGAAGACTGAAGGAACTAAGTGGATACTTCAGCTGCTGCCCTAATCTGTATCCTAGAAGAAAAATTAACCCCTCTCTGAGGAAAATAACAGTCTCCAGAGACTCTGAAAGGTATCATATACAATAATTATACAATAAAAAAATCACTAGATATGCCAAGAAATGGGAAAATGTGACTCATAGTCAAGATAAAAAAATCAGCCAATAGGAACCAGCTATGAGATGACTCAGATGTTAAAATTATCAAATAAGAACTTTAAAGCAGAACTTATAAATATATACAATGACTTAAAGGGAAATATGATTATAAAGAATGAGAAGATGGGAAATCTCAGCAAAGAAATGTAAATTATATAAAAGAACGAAATGGAAGTCCTGGAACTGAAAAATACCATACGTGGAATGAAAAATTCAATGGATGAGCTTAACAGCAGATTGAGAATGGCAGAAGAAAGGGTCATTACATTGAACTTAGATTAACATAAACTATCCAATCTGGAGGACAGAAAGAAAAAAGATTAAAGAAAAATAAGTAGAGCCTCAGTAACCTGTGGAAAAATATCAAGTGATCTAACATGTGTAATTGGAGACCAGAAAGAGAAGTAAGAAAGAATGAGACAGAAAAATGTTAAACAAGTAGTCCCAAATTTGATTAAAAAAAAAAAAAAATATATATATATATACACACACACATATAGATCTATGAAGCATAATGATCACTAAGCAAGATAAAACACATCAGGAATAGTGGAAATAAAAGATAATGGAATAACATCTTTAAAGTACTAAAATAATAATTTAAAAACTCCTGTCAAGCCAGAATTCTATACTCAGCAAAAATACACTTCAAAAATGAAGGCAAAGTGAAGACTTTTTCAGATAAACAGAAGCTGAGAGAAACCAATGTCAGTAGACATGACTACAAGAAATTCTAAAAGAAGTTCTTCATACAAAAGGGAAAAGGTCCCAGATGGAAATTTAGATCTACAGGAAAGAATGAAGAGACCTCAAAATAGTAAATATGTAAGAAGTATAAAACATGCTGTATTTTTGTTCTTTCAGTTTCTTTAAAAGATACCTAAGCTCCAGTTATGATGGATTAACAAGGACCAGACTTGACTTCCCATGATAAATGACCAGAAAACAGAACAAATATCTGAAGCAGTGTTTTCAACAATAGACTACAGGCAGGGTGAGCCTTTGATCCCTAAGAGAAGAGAAATGTATGAGATGAAGTCTGTGATAGCCGTGACATTCTACTTGGAGACACACTCTAAATCAAGGTATAGGGGGGAGGATCTCAAGCAAAATATAGTAGTCTTGCTAGATGATGATATAGAGTTCTAAGTTTAAGGAGGCTGAGGTGACTGAAACCTGCGGGCCAGAGTTTTGTAATGGAGGGAGCTAAACAGAAAGGGAGATACAAAAATCTGTATAGGTGTCTGATGGAGTCTTTGCTGAATACTAAGCTGCACGTGTGTAGAGTGAAGTTGCATAAGGGTGGGCAAGGAAAGACTATGAAGCTATAAGCCAAACAACTACTAGACCTCACATGGGGCTGGGAGGCAGTCGTGTCCCAATCAGCCAGAATAGCGTCCTTATTAATCACCCAGGGCACAAAGAAGAGACTCCTGCAGGGTCACACTTTATTAGTAAGGTGAGAATATCTCTATAAACGTATTAACTCTAGAGTCATACTAAGAGAAAGTTGGAAAACAAGCTCTGAAAGGATTAAGCTCATCTGCAATTTAACTTCCCACAAAGGTAAAGCACAATCCTATTTTTATGAAGGGCAACAAATTGAGATACTCAGCAACATAAAATTCACAATGTCCAACAAATATTTTTCAGCTTCATTGAGGTATAATTCACCAATAAAATTGTAATTATTTAAATTGTACAACATGGTGATTTGATATATGTATACACTGTGAAAGAATTTTCACCAGTAAGTTAATAACACATTCATCACCTCACATATTGGCCCTTTTTTGTGTGTGTGTGAAAACACAAGTTTTACTCTCTTAGCAAATTTCAATTATGCAATACCATATTATCAATTATAGTCACTGTGTTATACATCAGATTCTCAGACCTTACTCATCTTATTAACTGAAAGTTTATACCAATTTGCCAGCTTCTCCCACTTTCCCCCATTCTCCAGCCCCTGGCAACCACCATTCTATTCTCTGTAGACATGCAGACATATTGTTGTGCAGTATTATTATTGTCTTTCTTTGTCTGGCTTATTTCACTTAACATAATGCCCTCTCGGTTTATCCATGTTGTCATGAATAGCAGGCTTTCCTCTTTTTTTTTTAAGGCTGAATAATATTCCATCACACACACGCACATACACAGTTGACCCTTGACTTGAACAACATGGGTTTGAACTGCATGGCTACACTTATATGCAGATTTTTTTCAATAGTACATACTACAGTTCTACAAGATCTGAGGTTGGTTGAATCTGCAGATGCAGAATCTCAGAATTGGAGGAACTGGGTATATGGAGGGGCAACGATAAGTTATATGCCGATTATTGACTGCACAGAGGGTCAGCACCCCTAACGCCTTAGTTGTTCAAGGGTCAACCATACAAATGTCACAGTTTCTTTATCCATTCATCTGTTGAGGAACACTTAGATTGTTTCCATACCTTGGCTATTGTGAATAATGCTGCAGTAAGCATGGAGCACAGATATCTCTTCAAGAAAGTGATTTTGTTTCCTTTGTGTATATACCTAGAAATGGACTTGCTGGATCTTATGGTAGTTCTATTTTTAATTTCTTGAGGAACCTTCATACTGTTTCCATAGTGGTTGTACCAGTTTACATTTCAACCTCAGTGTACAAGGGTTCCCTTTTCTCCACACCCTCACTGATAATCGTTGTCTCTTATCTTTTTGATAATAGCCATCCTAACAGCTAAAAGGTAGTATCTCATTGTGGTTTTGATTTGCATTTCCCCGATGGTTAGTAATGTTGAGCATCTTTTCATGTACCTGCTGGCCATTTTTATGTCTTCTTTAGAAACATGTCTATTCAGTTATTCAATTGGGCTATTTATTTATTTATGCTATTGAGTTGTATGAGTTCCTTGTATATTTTGAAATATTAACCCCTTATTGAATATGTGGTTTACAAATATTTTCTCTCCCATTCCATAGGTGCCTTTTCATTTTGTTTGTGGTTCCCTTTGCTGTGCAGAAGCCTTTTAGTTTCATGTTGTTCCATTTATTTATTTTTGTTTTTGTTGCTTTTGCTTTTGGTGTCAAATCCGAAAAAGTCATTCCCAAGACCTATGTCAAGGAGATTATCCCCTATGTTTTCTTTTAGGGGCTTTACAGGTTCAGGTCTTACTTTCAAGTCTAATCCATTTTGAGTTGATTTTTGAGTGTGTGGTGTAAGGTAGGGATCCAATTTCATTCTTTTCCATGCAGCTGTCCAGTTTTCTCAATATCATTTTTTGAAGAGACTGTCCTTTTCCACTGTATATTTTTGTCCTCCTGTCGAAAATTAATTAACCATATATGCATGGGTTTATTTCTGGTGTCTCTATTCTGTTCCATGGGTCTATATATCTGTTTTTATGCCAGTATAATACTGTTTTGATTACTGCAGCTTTGTAATATAGTTTAAAATCAGATGGTGTGATGCCTCCAGCTTTGATCTTCTTTCTCAAGATTTCTTTGTGATTTGGCATCTTTTGTGGTTTTATATGAATTTTAGCATTTTTTCTATATCTGTGAAACATGCCATCAGAATTTTTATAGGAATTTCATTGAACCTGTAGATGGCTTTGGGTAGTATGGACATTTTAACAATATTAATTCTTCCAATCCATGAACACAGTACATTTTCTTATTTATTTGTATTGTCTTCAATTTCTATCATCAATGTTTTATAGTTTTCAGTGTATAGATCTTTCATGTCCTCGGTTAAATTTATTCCTAAGTGTTTTATTCTTTTTGATGCTGTCATAAATTGGATTGTTTTCTTCATTTCTTTTTCCAATAATTTGTTGTTAGTGTACAGAAACACCTGATTTTTTTTTGAAAAATACTTGGTATGTAGTAACTGGATTTTTTTTTTTAATGCTTTAAATATAACATTTTAAATTAATTAATTATTTATTTTTACAGTAGGTCCTTGTTGGTTATCCATTTTATTTATTTATTTATTTTTTAGACACATATATTTAAAACAAAATAGGTAATATTCATGACAGTTAGAGTCTTTGTTTTTGTAACTGTTCACATAGTTATAGCTGGTATTTATAACTGCCTTCTTCCACTTATACCTTCTGTGTTTCTTTTGCCTTCAGCAGGCACCTCAGTTGGTCTTGGTTCTTTAACTGGTGAAGTGACTCCAACTTTCATTCCCAAAGGGTCTGGACCATTAGTAGTCTTGCTTGGATTGGATTGCTGTAGTTTTCCATTGACTTCCATTGTGGAGCAGTACTCCAGTTTCCCCTTGGTGATCAGGATGAATCACCCTAGCAAGCACATTAACTCCCTTCTTTGCTTGCCTCTGGTGATTGACTGAAGCTACTTTGGTTATCCATTTTAAATATAGCAGTGTGTACATGTCAATCCCAAACTCCCGATCTATCCCTCCCCCCCAACCCTTGCCCCCTGGTAACCATAAGTTTGTTCTCTAAGTCTGTGAGTCCGTTTCTGTTTTGTAAATAAGTTCATTTGTATCATTTTTTTTTAGATTGTGCATATAAGCAATATCATATATTTGTCTTTCCCTGTCTGTCTTACTTCACTTAGTATGATAGTCTCCAGGTCCATCCATATTGCTGCAAATGGCATTATTTCATTCTATTTAATGGCTGAGTAATATTCCATTATATATATGTACCACATCTTCTTTATCCATTCATCTTTTGATGGACATTTAGATCGTTTCCATGTCTTGGCTATTGTAAACAGTGCTGCAATGAACATTGGGGTGCATGTATCCTTTCAAACCATGTTTTTCTCCGGGTATATGCCCAGTAGTGGGATTGCTGGGTCATATGGTAGTTCTATTTTTAGTTTTTTAAGGAACCTCCATACTGTGCTCCATAGTGGCTGTATCAATTTACATTCCCACCAACAGTACAAGAGGGTCCCCTTTTCTCCACACCCTCTCCACCATTTATTGTTTGTAGATTTTTTTTGATGATAGCCATTCTGACTGGTTTGAGGTGATATCTCATTGTAGTTTTGATTTGCATTTCTGTAATAATTAGAGATGTTGAGCATCTTTTTATGTGCCTCTTGGCCATCTGTATGTCTTCTTTGGAGAAATGTCTACTTAGATCTTCTGCCCATTTTTGATTGGGTTGTTTGTTTTTTGGATATTGAGCCACATGAGCTGTTTGTAAATTTTGGAGACTAATCCCTTGTTGGTCACATTGTTTGAGAATATTTTCTCCCATTCTGTGGGAACAGCTGATTTTGGTATATTTATTTTGTATCCTACAACTTTGCTGAATTTATTTATTAGTTCTAACACTTTTTTTTTTTGGTGGAATCTTCAGGATTTTCTATATGTAATATTGTGTCATCTGCAAAGAGTTACAGTTTTACTTCTTCTTTTCTGATTTGATGAATTTTATTTCCTTTTCTTGCCTAATTCCACTGTCTAGGACTTCCAGTACTATATTGAATAAAAAAAAAAGTGGCAAGAGTGGCCATCTTATTTTTATTTTTAAACAATTTTTTAAATTATTATTATTTTTTGTGGTACACGGGCCTCTCACTGTTGTGGCCTCTCCCATTGCGGAGCACAGGCTCCAGACGTGCAGGCTCAGCGGCCATGGCTCACGGGCCCAGCCACTCCGTGGCATGTGGGATCTTCACGGACCAGGGCACGAACCTGTGTCCCCTGCATCGGCAGGCGGACTCTCAACCACTGCACCACCAGGGAAGCCCCAAGAGTGGCCATCTTGATCTTAGAGGAAAAGCTTTCAGTTTTTCACTGCTGAGTGTGATGATAGCTGTGGGCTTGTTGTATGTCACCTTTATTATGTTGAGGTACATTGCTTTTTTACCCAGTTTGTTGTGAGTTTTTATAATGAAAGGGTATTAAATTTTGTCAAATGCTTTTTCTGCATCTATTGAGATGATCCTATGATTTTTATCCTTCATTCTGTTAATGTGGTATATCACATATATTGATTTGCATGTGTTGAACCATCCTTGTATCACTGGAAGAAATCCCACTTGATTATAATGTATGATCCTTTTAATGTGCTCTTGAATTTAGTTTGCTAATATTTTATTGCAGATTTTTGCATCTATGTCCATCAGGGATATTGCCTTTAATTTTCTTATCTTTAGTGTTCTTGTCTTGTTTTAGTATCAAGGTAATACTGGCCTTATAAAAGGAGTTTGGAAGTATTTCCTCCTCTTCTATTTTTTGGAAGAGTTTTGAGAAGAATTGGTATTAGTTTTTCTTTAAATTCTTGGTAGAATTCACCAGTGAAGCCATCGGATCCTGGACTTTTGTTTTTTGGGAGATTTTTGATTATTGATTCAATCTTCTTAATCGTTATTGGTCTGTTCAGATTTTCTGTTTCTTCTTGATTCAGTCTTGGTAGGTTGTATGTTTCTAGGAATTTATCCATTTATTCTAGGTCATCTAATTTGTTGGTGTATAATTTATCATAATAGTTTCTTATGATCATTAGTATTTCTGTGTTATCAGTTGTAATATCTCCTACTTCAATTCTGATTTTATTTGAGTCTTCACTCTTTTTTTCTTAGTCCAGCTAAGGGTTTGTCAATTTTCTTTATCTTTTTAAGAAACCAGATTTTAGTTTCATTGATCTTTTATATTGTCTTTTTAGTCTCTGTGCCATTTATTTCCACTCTGATTCTTGTTATTTTCTTCCTTCTACTAATTTTGAGCCTAATTTGCTTTTCTTTTTCTAGTCTTGAAATGTAAGGGTAGTTGTTTATTTGAGATTTTTTTCTTGTTTTGTTTTATTTTGTTTTTATTTAAGTATAGTTGATTTACAGTGTTGTGGAGATCTTTATTTTTCTTAAAGTAGGCATTTATTGCTATAACTTGTCCTCTTAGAACTGGTTTTGCTACAACTCATACGTTTTGGTATTTTGTGTTTTCCATTTTCATTTATTTCAAAATATTTTTTGATTTCTTCCATGACCCATTGGTTGTTCAGGAGCATGTTGTTTAATTTCCACATATCTGTGAATTTCCTGTTTTTCTTGTTGTGATTGATTTCATAACATTGTGGTCAGAAAAAATGTTTCATATAATTTCAATCTTAAATTTATTAAGACTTTTTTGTGGCCTAACATATGCTCTATCCTGGAGACTGTTTCATTTTTGCTTGAAAAGAATATGTATTGTGCTGCTGTTGGATGGCCTGTTTTGTGTGTATGTCTGTTAGGTCAATCTGGTCTAACATGTAGTTTCATTCCAGTGTTTTCTTATTGATTTTCTATCTGGATCATCTATCTATTGTTGAAAGTGCATTATTGAAATCCCCTACCATTATTGTATTGCTGTCTGTCTCTCCCTTTGCCTCATTAATGTTTGCTTTATGTATTTATTTGCTCTGATGTTTGGTGCATATAAATATTTACAATTGTTATATCCTCTTGATGAACTGACCTCTTTATCATTTTATGTCTCTTATTACAGTTTTTGGCTTAAAGTCTATTTTGTTTGATATGAGTATAGCTACCCCTACTTTCTTTTGGTTTCAGTTTGCGTGGAATATGTTTTTCCCTTTCAGTCTATGTGTGTCCTTAAAGTTGAAATGAGTCTCTTGTAGGCAACATAGAGTCGGGTCTCGTTTTTTATCCACTGAGCCACTCTGTATCTTTTGACTGGAGAACTCAGTCCATTAACATTTAAAGTAATTATTCATACAAATGGACTTAGTTTTGCCATTTTGTTCATTGTTTTCTGGCTGTTTCCTAGTTCCTGTTTCTTTTTTCCTTTCTTCCTCTCATGCTATCCTCCTTTACGTTTTGATGATTTTCTACAGTAGTATTCTTGAATTCCTTTCTCTTTCCCTTTTGTTTATCTACTGGAGGTTTTTGCTTTGTGGTTACCATGAAGCTTACATAAAGCATCTTATAACTATCCATTTTAAGGTGCTAACTTAACTTCAAATGCATACAAAAGCTCTACATTTTTATATCCCCAAAATTCACATTTTAGATGTTACAATTTTCATCTATTTATATTATATATCTATAACAAATTATTGTAGTTATAGTTATTTAAATACTTTTGTGTTTTCACCATTATGCTACAGTTGAAAATGATTTACCCTCAACCATCATGATATCGTTGTATTCTGAATTTAACTCTATATTTACCTTTTCCAGTGAGTTTTACAGTTTCATATGTTTCATGTTACTAATTAGCATCCTTTTGTTTCAGGTTGAAGAACTCCCTTGAACATTTCTTATAAGGCTGGTCTAGTGGTGATGAACTCCTTCAGCTTTTGTCTGGGAAACTCTTTATCTCTCCTTCAGTTCCAAAGTATTACTTTGCAAGGTAGAGTATTCTTGGTTGGCATTGTTTTTTCTTTCACCACTTTGATATATCACCCACTCCCTTCTGCCCTGCAAGGTTTCTCTTGAGAAATCTGCTCTTAATCTTATGGGGGTTCCCTTGTATGTAACATGTTGCTTTTCTCTTGCTGCTTTTAAGATTCTTTCTTTGTCTTTATGTGTCTCTTTAGTTCTTCTTATTTGGTATTTGGGTTTCCTAGATCTGAATATCTGTTTCTTTCTTCAGGTTAGGAAAATTCTCAGCTATTATTTCTTTTTATAAGCTTCTGTCCATTTCTGTGTGTCTCTTTTTTCCCCCAGGACTTCTATAATGCATATATTCGTCCTGTTGATGGTGTCCCTTAAGTCTCTTAAGTATCTTTACTCTTTCTCATTCTTTTTTCTTTTCGCTTCTCTGGTGGGATGAATTCCACTGCCCTGTCTTTGAATTTGATGATCTTTTATTTCCTGCTTGATCTAGTCTGCTGTTGAACCCCCCTATTGAGTTTTCAGTTCAGTTAACTTATTCTTCAGCTCTATAATTACTTCTTGGTACTTTAAAAAAATATTTTCTATCTCTTTCTTGAAATTCTCACTTTGTTCATTCATCGCTCTCCTGACTTTGGTGAGCATCTTTATGAATTCTCTTTGAACTCTATTAGGTAAATCACTTATCTCCGTTTCATTAAGATTGGTTTCTAGAGATTTATTCTTTCGTTTGGAACATATTTCTTATTTCTTCATTTTCCTTGACTCTCTGTGTTGGTGTCTGTGTGTTAGATAAAAGAGCTGCCTTTTCCAGTCTTGACAGACTGGTCTCATGTAGGAGATAAACCTCATCAATAAACCTGTCCATAGCTCCTAGTTGACTCTCAGATTTTTGTGGTTGTCCAAGCTGCTGTCTTTGTTCTTAGTGGCTCCCAGCAGTTGAGGGTGTGCTAAGACCTGTCAGTGTCCCACAGGGGAGGGTCTCAGTCAGCACCTAGATGCAGTTTGATTGGAAAAAAAAAGTTGGGACATTAAATGTTGGGTCCAAACCCTTCACTCAGGGAGAAACTGAGAGTTGTGAGTTCCCTTCTGCCTGTGTGTTGCTGCACCAAGGGGGAAGTTTATGAACAGACTGTTTCTGTCTCTTCCACCTATTTCAGTGTTTCTTTTTTTTTTTTTTACCCCTCATTTGCCTGATGTGTAGGATTTGCTCAGCTAGTTTCTGGATTTCTTTCCATATGTGGCTGTAGATTTGTTGTGTCTGTGGGAGGAGGTTAGTTTAGGAGCCTCCTATGTTGCCATATTGAACCAGAACGCCTCAGTACTTCTTTTCAACATTTTACTGGAGACCACAAATGATAATCTTGCACATGAAAAGCCCTACGGAATTTACCAAAAAATTGCTAAGAGTAATAAATGAGCTTAGCAAGATCACAGGGTTAAAAAGTCAAGATACAAAAATATATGCCGTTCTATATATTAGCAATGAAATAAAATTAAAAAACAATACCACTTACAATAATGTCCAGAAACGTAAAATACTTAGGGATAAATTTAACAATTGTGTACCAGACTTGTACAATGAAAGCTACAAAGCATACTTGAGTGAGATTAAAAAAGACTTAAATAAATTGAGAGATAAACCATGTTCCAGGATCAGAAGACTCAATATTGCTAAAATTGCAGTTCTCCCTAAATTGATCCATAGGTATAATGGAATCCTAACAAAAATTCTAGGGTGTTTTTTCATTAAAAATTTTACAAGCTAATTTTAATATTTTATGTAATTGAAAAGGACTTAGGCCAAAATACTTTTTAAAAGAGGAGGAAATTTAGAGGATTGAACTATTTGATTTGAAGACTTACCAAAAAGCTGTAATAAACAGTGTAATATTGATGTAAGGATAGACATGTAGAGCAGTGGGATAAAATAGAGAGTTCAGACCCACGGAAACATGGACAATTAATTTTCACCAAATGTGCCAAGGTAATTCAGTGGGAAGAGTACAGTCTTCTCAACAATGGTGTTGAAACAATTGGTTGCCCATTTTGAAAAAATGAACCTCAGCACTTGACTTATTCCTTATACAAATATTATCTTGAAATGAATCATAGATCTAAAAGTAAAGGTTAAAACTATAAAACTTCTAGAAGAGAACATAGGAGAATATCTTTGCAAAGTTGGGTTAAGCAAAAAAATTTGTGGATAGGACAAAGAAAAAACCTGATGAAAATTTTTAAAAATTGTTTTTCATAAACATAAAAACCTTTTGCTCTTTGTTACCATTAAGAAAATGAAAATGTCAGGCCCTAGACTGGGAGATAATGTTTGTCTTACATGTATCTGACAAAGGACTTCTACCTGGAATATATAAGGCATTCTTATAATTCTACAATAAAAAGACAAACATTCTAATATATATTTTAACGAAAGGTATGCAAATATACTCTGAGGAAAGTTGTATGAATAGAGAAAAGAGAGCCATTTCATAATGATATAATGTGGGGGATTTCATAATGAATTTATCAGGAAAACATAACAATCACAAATGAGTATTCACTTAATAGCAGAGCTTTTATATTTATAAAGCAAAAACTGACAGAACTAAAGGAAGACACAAATACACATCACTGATGGAGTTTTTTAAAGTCCTCTTTCAGAATTCCTCACCTTACCACATTTCTACACTGTGCGTAACCCTGGATGAGCCTCCCTGGCCTCAGGGAATGTCTGTCAGGCACCAGGGCACAATGGAATGGGGGATCTGCATCCCAGGACTGTACCTGACACCGTGTTTCCCTGAGAAAACTTCATTCAGTTATTCAAAAGATATAGATTGAGCTTCATGCAAGTACCAAAGAGTTCCTAGATGCAGCAATCCAAAGGCAGTCTGCCCTCAGGTTTATGGGTAATGAAGCACACAGGTAAGTACACCTCTCTGAGCCTCAGATTTCTATTTATGAAGTGTGGGTAATGGCAACAACATGGAAACATCATAAATGACCATCAGCATATGAGCACATCACTAGATTGTGGTATAAGTGTGAGAATTCTATAAAGCAGTGAAAGTGGATGAATTAGAACTACACTTATCAATATAGATAAATAAGTTAAGTGAAAAAAGCAAATTGAAGAAGGATACATTAGTAGGATTATTCATATAAAGTTGTAAGATATGCAAAGCAATAATAAATTATGGATACATATCTTTGTAATAAAGGCAAGAAATTATGCATGGGAATGATATGCCAAATTTGTAAAAGAGTCTGGACTTTTATGTTCAGAGAGCTCTTGAAAGTTTAGGATATAATGGCAGAAATTAAAAATTCAATAGAAATCTTGGAATAAAGTTGAAGAAAACTTTCAGAAAGCATAGCAAAAATCCAGAGATGAAAAATAGAAGTGAAAAGATATGAAATTGGAGGACCCATCCAGGAGGTTCAATAACTGAATAATTGAAATTCAAGAAAAAAGCCAGAGAAACCTAAGGTGAGGAAGTTAACAGTGATAAAGAATTTCCTAGAACTGAAGGCTATGCATCTTCAGGACCCAGTTACTAACTTGTATAATGGTTAAAAATAGAATCACATCAAGGCATATCCCTGTGGAATTTCAGAATATTGATATATTTGTCAGGGAAATTAATGCTGGAACACCCCCCCCCCCCGCCACGCCAGCAGACAACCCTCAAAAATCTTAGTGGTTTAACAAAACCAAAGTTTGTCACTTATGCAAAGCCTGATGTACTTCAGGAGGTCCAACTCCACCTTATAATTATGTCACCTGGATTGCGGGTCTCCTGAGGTAGTTGTGGGAAGGGAAATTAGGGTTGGAGGAGGCATACTGGCTTGTAGCCTGGAGGTGACATGTGTCACTTCTGCTCTCAGGCCATTGGCCAGAACTAGTCATATGGCCCCTGATCTAACTGTAGTCAAGGCTAGAAAGGCTGGAAAACCTAGAGGAGTGCATGCAATACTTGGTGTTTTGCACACCAATAACTGGAAACAAAAAGAAGATCCCTCACCACTGGTCATATACAAAGGATCAGGAAGCAAGATGGTCTTGCACTTCTTAGTGGTAATACTGGAAACTAGAATACAGTGGAGTAATGCTTTCAAAAATTTCAAAGTTAGTGATTTATAACTTAGAATTCTATCTAGCCAAACTATCAATCAAGGATCAGTGTAGAATAAAGGCATTTCAGACAACAGTGTATCAAATGATTTACTTTCCATGTACCCCTTCTCTGGAAGCTGCCAGATAGATAATGTGCTCCATTAAATTGAGAGAGAAGCAAGAGGAAGGAAAAAGATACAAGACACAGGAGATCCAATACAGAAGAGAGATGAAAAGAGTTCTTAGGACTACTATGGAGGGAGATCCCATGATGTGAGCTGGGCACCTGGAACACAAGGAGAACAGAAGCAGGTGAGAAGATTCCAGGGGGGCTTCTTCAAGAAGATGTAATCAACAGACTACCTGAACTATCTGAATATATTGAGAAAAAATTTAAACAATTGGCCATGAATTTGTTGAATTAATCATAGTTACTTAGGAAATAAAGAAAATGGAAAAAAGATAATTATTAAGTACAGAGAAAACAAAAAGTTGTGTGGGGAAGGAATTTAACTATAGCTTACTACAAAACTCAGCTGTGAATTCCAGAATAGTCACCATCATGTTTCCCAAATACTGACCTAGTTAAAATTGTGCTGTTAAGTATATTGGGAGAATGAAATGGTGGGAAGAATACATGGAGGAGAATGAGGTGGGAAGGAGGAAAGAGAGCCAAATTTCACCTTCTGTTGTGCGAAAGTAATCGATAATTCCTAAAACAAACAAACAAACAACAGTAGCAAGCATGTTATTGAGAGGTAGGAAGTCAATACCAAAAGAATCATCCAGAGGAATTGCAAGTGGTTGCCTGTGGGAAGAAAGAAATGGGACAGGGAGGCGGAGGACCACTGTTTTGACTTAATAAACTTGATTGATCTAGTTGACTCTAAATTATGTGCTTGTATAACTTTGCTAAAAGTAAAAAGATAATAAAAGAAAAACCAAGCTCTAGACTGACGGATATAGCATGATACAATTTTTATAAATGCCCCCACACTGTATAGGAACATACAGGTTTGTGTGAATGACTTGAGAAAGACTGGGATAGTCACCAAACTGGAAACTCTTATCTCTGGGGAGATGAGCCTGACATTTGAGGCTTATGTATAGTGGAGAATTTGGCCTTATTTTCATAAAAATGTATTTATGTGTTATCTATGAAATTAAGTGTAAATAAATAATAAAAAGCAAAAAAATATTCTAGATCTGGAATGTAATGGCCTAATTAAGAAGTCATTTTTGAACTTAACCTCACTTTCGCACAGCTGATGGTAGAAATATCAACAGGGAGAGTCAAGCTGAGAAAAGGGGCAACCATGAGAGTTACAAGAGTGGCACCAAGGTGGGGACAATGCAGGAGACTTTCATTTAATCTCACTGAATGTAACTGTGTGACACTTATCCAGTCCAAGGCCCCAGAGAGATCTGCACATTTTCTACCCCTCCATCCCCTATTCACTATCCATTCAATATCCATCTTCATTCATTATCCATTCACCATCCACTTGCCATCTATCCATCTTGCTCCATGATACATTAAACCATCCATTTACCGTCACTCATCACCTACCACCCATCCACTATCTCTCCACCGTCTACCCATCCACCATTCACCTGCTACGAATCCATTTTCGAAGATGTAGCTATCTGTCATTTACCCATCATCCACCCATTTATCACCTAATCATCTATCCATCCAGAATCCATCCATTCATTCTATCCACCATCCACCTTCTATCTACACTTCCACAGTACACAACCCATTATCCGTCCACCTAGCAACCATCCATTTATTTACCGTCTATTCCCCATTCATGCACCATCCAGCCACCATTTACTTGTCCACCATTTTCAATTACAAAGTCCATTCAAGGTGGAAGCTCTTGTTACTATCCTCAAATTCTAGCCAGTGAGAGAAAGCTGAGATACAGGGTGTAGGTGAGGGGCCTGCCTGGCATCAGGCACTGAATCAGGAAGAGTGCTGAGTTGTCCAGGAGTTTACTTCCTCGTTACAGCTTCTCCCTGCTGAATACTCAGGCAAAGGGACCTGGGTTTGAATAATGAACTCCCTACTTATGGTCATGTGAGGTTGGCAACTTCTCTGAGCTTCAGCAACTTCACTTAAAATGGTAATAATGCATGTAAAATCCTTAGTGACTATGTATTATATGCCTGGCACATAGTAAGCACTCAGTAAATGTTGATAGTAGTAATTATCAATAATAATTGGGAAGTCAACCTTTTATCTACCCTTCCTCAGAAATAAAATGGAATGTTCCAGGCCTAAATAGATATGCTTAGGGTTATCTGTTGTTTGGGTTATTCATACTACTGTACAATTGACTGATCATAAGGATTAAAAAACTAATTATCTTTCCAAGTTCAATGTAGCATTAAACTTTTATTTCGATATATTTCAGGCATACCAATAAAAATAATATAAGAGACACCTGTGTACCCTCTAGCTCCCTGAAAAGGTAAAGCATTTCAGGTTAAATGAAAACTCTTGAGCATCTCTTCTGGCAAACTCCTGAGTGTGCCTTCCAGTCCCTCTCCCTTTCTCCCCAAAGAGAACTGTTTTTCCAAATTTAGCATATCATTCCCATGCATAATTTCTTGACTTTATTACAAAGATATGTATCCATAATTTATTATTGCTTTGCATATTTTACAACTTTATATGAATAATCCTGCTAATCTATCCTTCAATTTGCTTTTTTCACTTACTTACCTATATTGATAAATGCAGTTCTAGTTCATGTCCATTCACTGCTCTATAGAATTCTCACATTTATACCACAATCTAGTGATGTGCTCATATGCTGATGGTCATTTATGATGTTTCCATATTGTTGCCATTACCCACACTTCATAGATTGGAATCTGAGGCTCAGAGAGGTGTACTTACCTGTGTGCTTCATTACCCCATAAGCCTGAGGGCAGACTGCCTTTGGATTGCTGCGTCTAGCAACTCTCTGGTACTTTCACGAAGCTCAGTCTATATGTGTTGAATAACTGAATGAAGTTTGTTCAGAGAAGCACAGTGTCAGGTCCAGTCCCGGGATGCAGATCCCCCTTTCCACTGTGCCCTGGTGCCTGACAGACATTCCCTGAGGCCAGGGAGGCTTGTCCAGGGTCAAGAACAGTATGCAGAAAGGTCTTAAGGGAGGAATTCTGGAGGGAGGAATTCCTTTCCTTCCTGCATGTGACTGGGTCAGGACCTCTGTCATTCACAGGACTACCCAGACAGGACAGGCAGTACTGCTGGCTTCTTGACAGGAAGTTGGTAAAGCAAGGGGACTGTGAGAGGGACCTGCTTTACCAGGAGGCAGCTCACATGACTCTTGACCATGGTTTACTTCCTGCCGATTTCTGCCCACTTGCTGCCACCAGGAGACGCCCACTGTCTGGCCTAACTTGACTTTTTCCTAAAGAGTGCAGGGATACTTCTCTCCATTCAGGCGGAAGCTCCAGGGAGGTTATCCTCTCCAACAAATTCAGAGTAGAAGCTGGTACCGGTGCTTCCAGGCACAGCCATATCTGTGACATGTCAAGGCTTAATTTATTCACCCAGAATTAAGACCCACTTGAGCTGGCCAGTTAACCGTCTCTGCTTGTCCAGTCCTGCTGTGCCGCTGGCCTTCATGCGGTAGCCCTGCCCCCACCTCCTGTGCAGAGGCCTGGGTGGTTCACAGCAGGCCCGTGCCCCGTGGCCTCTTTGTGACACACCATGCTGGGCTGGTGTCCTCTGTGGAAACCTCTTGAGTGCAGATGGCCCCTTTATGACAGAAACATGACAAGAACATTCCCCAAGGATGCTGTTTGCTGGGGTAGTCATCTACAGATTTTCCCACCAGGATCCTGGAGCAGGTCCAGTGCAGAGTTGCCACTGTCCTGAGAAGGGAACAGATGACCCCTTCCCTCTCCAACCCTTTGATTTCAGAGGCTCTGCGCTCATTGTTAGTGGTCAGGAGTCCTGCACCTCCTTTGTGAACTAGGAACACATGGGAATGAGAGGTTTTCTGGGCTCTTAAAAGCAGCAGCAAATAGCCCACAAAACCACTATCTGCAGCTTTAGCAGCCCTTGCTACAAACCTCCCTGGAGGACAGCCAGGAAAACAGCCAAGCCGGCCCCCAAAATAGGCTCCTCGTAGGCACTTTCTTAAGGAAAAACAAAAAAGGAGAGAGAGAGAGAGAAAGGGAGGGAGAGCGAGAAAGGGGGGGAGAGAGAGAAAACTAATGTTCAGAAGTAGTAATAATATTTGTAGAATGCATTTTTTTTTACTGTCACTTACTTGGTTTAAGTCTAATTATGTGTGAAAAAATATGTTATCGGCTGACAAATAGCGTGGCTGTCAAGAAATTCGTCACCATTTTTTTCCAGAAGCAGCCAAGTTTAGGTTCAAGTGAGGGCTCTGTAGAGTGTAGATTTTGCCTTTACCAACACTGTCAACAAAAAGATCTGTGAGGTGTGGAGAAGATTCCTTTTGAGGGTGATCCCCATATTTTTCTTTGCCTTTTTCTAGAAGGCCTTACAGATTGAATAGAGTAGACAGCCATTTACTGAAAGAGGCCTCCGTTGTGCTAGATACCCTACTAGGCACTTTTGCAAATGTTGGCTCCTTTGATCCTCAGAACAACTCCTCTTGGTAGGTATCACCACTAACTCTATTTGACAGACAAGCACAATGAAGATTGGAGGTGGGGGATCGACTCGCTCAGTTAGTGGCAGATCATTCTGGTCTTATGAGGCTGAGTTAGTGTTCTTTACTCTCCTTACAACTACTCATTCATTTTCTCATTTGACAACTTAATGAAAAGAGTTAATAACAGATTACACTGACTCACATCCGTGTCCTTCCAAATTAGACTTGTGCCCTGCAAACCTGAACGCGATCAAAATTCTGGACTCATTTCCAGCTGTCTACTCAACACCTCCATTGGATATCTGATAGTCTTATCCAACTTGATGAGATCAAAATAGATCTTTTGAGTTTTACCACAAAATCTGCTACTTCCATAATCTTTCCCATTTCTGTAAATTGTCCCAGCATCTAGCCACTAGCCAAAGCCAAGATCTCATCCATTGGAAATCCTATTGAAAAATACCCCAAAATCAGTCCACTTCTTTCTTCTCTGCTGCCACCCTAATCCTTCTATCTCACCAAGATTACTGCAGTAGTCTCTTTGCTACTCTTCTTATTACTCTTGCCCTCAAACTCCTTCTCCATTTTCCATACACAAATCAGATATAGAGATACAAATCTCTACTCAAAGCTCTTCAATGGCTTTTCGATTAAAATTCAACCTCCTACAAGGGTTCCTTACCTGACCCTCAATTCACATCAGTCTCCCATCACCCATGAAGCTCCAGCTACTCTGGTGTCCTCTCTGTTTCTTAAACACGCCTCAGGGTGTTTATATCTCCCTTTTGCCCCTGATTTTTACCTGTCTGTCTCCTGCTTGTCATTCGGATCTCAAATTAAATGTCACTTCCTCAGAGAGGTCTTACCTGATCACCCAACTTGAAGAGACCACTCAGTCATTTTCTATTACATCACGCTTTCTTCATTTCTCTTTATAGTATGTGTTGCTATCTGGTTATTTTCATATATTTATATATTTACCTGCCACCATAGAATGTAGGTCTGGACTGGTCTTTCTTGTTTATCTCTGACACCCAGGATAGTTGTTTTCAACATCTAGAATAATGTCTGGCACATAATAGGCACATCATACACATTTGTTGCTTGAATGAATGAATGCTTTTGTGAGTAGCAGCAAAGGATGGTTTCCGCAGGAAGATCTTTCTTTGTGTTCTCTAGGACCCGGTCCTCAAAGGTAGAGGTGTGTACTGTTTTGTGTTATCCATGTCCAGATAAAAATATGACAATTCCAGAGATCAGTGCAGCATCCAAGAACAGTGGTAGAATTACAACTAGTAATTCTAGTCAGTGGTAGAATCTAGTCAGTGGTAGAATTACAACCAGACTAAAGTTCTCTTTTCATGAGACTACTATCATCCTTCTAATCTCACTCTGCCTCTACAATTCCATGGGCTTGCTTTGTGAATAGTAAAGTCCTCTTCACCTTCATCAAATACAGGTATTTCTTTATTCTTAACTCAGTTTATTTAATTTACCACGCATTCATCAAAAATATATACTCAGTGTTAAATATTTGCAAGCACTTTGCTATGATGGTGGAAGAGGGTCTTTATTTATGGCCTGAGCTTTCTGAGAAAAAAAAGTCACTGATTGTAGCTTCTGGGAGGTTTCTGGCCAATCAGAAGAAATACTTGACCAAAGAGGTGAGTCAGCCCCAATGAGACTGAGAGTTGACCTATGGGGAAAATGCTCAAAGACCCCACTGCCCCACAATATCTTTTTCTTTTTTTCTTTTCTTTCAAACAAAATCCTTAATCAATATCCTAAAAATATACATTCATTTTGGAATACTGTACTTCACAGGCCATTGAATATGAAATGAAATGTTTTGAATGTTTTCTCTTTTTTAATTTTATCTTATTTACTTTTTTATACAGTAGGTTCTTACTAGTCATCAATTTTATACACATCAGTGTATACATGTCAATCCCAATCTCCCAATTCATCACACCACCACCTGCACCCCCCGCTGCTTTCCCCCCTTGGTGTCCATAAGTTTGTTTTCTACATCTGTGTCTCAACTTCTGCCCTGCAAACCAGTTCATCTGTACCATTTTTCTAGGTTCCACATACATGCGTTAATATATGATATTTGATTTTCTCTTGCTGACTTACTTCACTCTGTATGACAGTCTCTAGATCCATCCGCGTCTCAACAAATGACCCAATTTCTTTCCTTTTTATGGCCGAGTAATATTCCGTTGTATATATGTACCACATCTTTATCCATTCATCTGTCAATGGGCATTTAGGTTGCTTCCATGACCTGGCTATTGTAAATAGTGCTGCAATGAACATTGGCGTGCATGTGTCTTTTTGAATTATGGTTTTCTCTGGGTATATGCCCAGTAGTGGGATTGCGGGGTCATATGGTAATTCTATTTTTAGTTTTTTAAGGAACCTCCATACTGTTCTCTGTAGTGGCTGTATCAATTTACATTCCCACCAACAGTGCAGGAGGATTCCCTTTTCTCCACACCCTCTCCAGCATTTGTTGTTTGTAGATTTTCTGATGAAGCTCATTCTAACTGGTGTGAGGTGATAACCTCACTGCAGTTTTGATTTGTGTTTCTCTAATAATTAGTGATGTTGAGTAGCTTTTCATGTGCTTCTTGGCCATCTGTATGTCTTCTTTGGAGAAATGTCTATTTAGGTCTTCTGCCCATTTTTGGATTGGGTTCTTTGTTTCTTTAATATCGAGCTGCATGAGCTGTTTATATATTTTGTAGATTAATCCTTTGTCTGTTTGCAAATATTTTCTCCTATTCTGAGGGTTGTCTTTTCGTCTTGTTTATGGTTTCCTTTGTTGTGCAAAAGCTTTGAAGTTTCATTAGGTCCCATTTGTATGTTTTTGTTTTTATTTCCATTACTCTATGAGGTGGATCAGAAAAGATCTTGCTGTGATTTATGTCAAAGAGTGTTCTTCCTATGTTGTCCTCTAATAGTTTTATAGTGTCTGGTCTTACATTTAGGTCTCTAATCCATTTTGAGTTTATTTTTGTCTTTGGTGTTAGGGAGTGTTCCAATTTCATTCTTTTACAGGTAGCTGTCCAGTTTTCCCAGCACCAATTATTGAAGAGACTGTCTTTTCTCCATTGTATATCCTTGCCTCCTTTCTCATAGATTAGTTGACCATAGGTGTGTGGGTTTATCTCTGGGCTTTCTATCTTGTTCCATTGATCTGTGTTTCTGTTTTTGTGCCAGTACCATATTGTCTTGATTACTGTAGCTTTGTAGTATAGTCTGAAGTCAGGGAGTCTGATTCCTCCAGCTCCGTTTTTTTCCCTCAAGACCGCTTTGGCTATTCAGGATCTTTTGTGTCTCCATACAAATTTTAAGATGTTTTGTTCCAGTTCTGTAAAAAATGCCATTGGTAATTTGATAGGGATTGCATTGAACCTGTAGATTGCTTTGGGTAGTATAGTCATTTTCACAATATTGATTCTTCCAATCCAAGAGCATGGTATATCTCTCCATCTGTTGGTATCATCTTTAATTTCTTTCAACAGTGTCTTATAGTTTTCTGCATACAGCTCTTTTGTCTCCCTAGGTAGGTTTATTCCTAGGTATTTTATTCTTTTTTTTGCAGTGGTAAGTGGGAGTGTTTCCTTAATTTCTCTTTCAGATTTTTCAGCATTAGTGTATAGGAATGCAAGAAATTTCTGTGCATTAATTTTGTATCCTGCAACTTTACCAAATTCATTGATTAACTCTAGTAGTTTTCTGGTGGCATTTTTAGGATTCTCTATATATAGTATCATGTCATCTGCAGACAGTGACAGTTTTACCTCTTCTTTTCCAATTTGTATTCCTTTTATTTCTTTTTCTTCTCTGATTGCCATGGCTAGGACATCCAAAGCTATATTGAATAATAGTGGTGACAGTGGACATCCTTGTCTTGTTCCTGAATCTTAGAGGAAATGTTTTCAGTTTTTCATCATTCAGAATGATGTTTCCTGTGGGTTTGTCATTTATGGCCTTTATTATGTTGAGGTAAGTTCCCTCCATGCCCACTTTCTGGAGAGTTTTTATCATAAATGGGTGTTGAATTGTGTCAGAAGCTTTTCCTTCATCTATTGAGATGATCATATGGTTTTTATTCTTCAATTTGTTAATATGGTGTATCACATTGACTGATTTGCATATATTGAAGAATCCTTGCATCCCTGGGATTAAATCCCACTTGATCATGGTGTATGATCCTTTTAATGTGTTGTTGGATTCTGTTTGCTAGTATTTTGTTGAGGATTTTTGCATCTATATTCATCAGTGATATTGGTCTGTAATTTTCTGTTTTTGTAGTATCTTGTCTGGTTTTGGTATCAGGGTGATGGTAGTCTCATAGAATGAGTTTGGGAGTGTTCCTTCCCCCTCAATTTTTTGGAAGAGTTTGAGAAGGATGGGTGTTAGCTCTTCTCTTAATGTTTGATAGAATTCACCTGTGAAGCCATCTGGTCCTAGACTTTTGTTTGTTGGAAGATTTTAAATCACAGTTTCAATATCATTACTTGTGATTGGTCTGTTCATATTTTCTATTTCTTCCTGGTTCAGTCTTGGAAGGTTATACCTTTCTAAGAATTTGTCCATTTCTTCCAGGTTGTCCATTTTATTGGCATAGAGTTGCTGGTAGTACTCTCTTAGGATGCTTTGTATTTCTGCGGTGTCTGTTGTAACTTCTCCTTTTTCATTTCTAATTTTATTGATTTGAGTCCTCTCCCTCTTTTTCTTGATGAGTCTGGCTAATGGTTTATCAGTTTTGTTTATCTTCTCAAAAAACCAGTTTTGGGCTTCCCTGGTGGCGCAGTGGTTGAGAGTCCGCCTGTCGATGCAGGGGACATGGTTTCGTGTCCAGGTCCAGGAAGATCCCACATGCTGCGAGTGGCTAGGCCCGTGAGCCATGGCCGCTGAGCATCGCGTCCGGAGCCTGTGCTCCGCAATGGGAGAAGCCACAACAGTGAGAGGCCGGTGTACCACAAACAAAACAAAACAAAAAACAGCTTTTAGTTTTATTGATCTTTGCTATTGTTTTCTTTGTTTCTATTTCATTTATTTCTGCTTGATCTTTATGATTTCTTTCCTTCTGCTAACTTTGGGTTTTGTTTCTTCTTCTTTCTCTAGTTCATTTAGGTGTAATGTTAGATTGTTTGTTTGAGATAGGCTTGTATAGCTATAAACTGCCCTCTTAGAACTGCTTTTGCTGCATCCCATAGATTTTGGATCATCGTGTTTTCATTGTCATTTGTCTCTAGGTATTTTTTGAATTCCTCCTTGATTTCTTCAGTGATCTCTTGGTTATTTAGTAACGTATTGCTTAGCCTCCATGTGTTTGTGTTTTTTACGTTTTTATCCCTGTGATTCATTTCTAATCTCATAGCGTTGTAGTCAGAAAAGATGCTTGATATGATTTCAATTTTCTTAAATTTATTGAGGCTTGATGTGTGACCCAAGATGTGATCTATCGTGTAGAATGTTCCATGCGCACTTGAGAAGAAAGTGTAATCTCTGTTTTTGGAGGGAATGTCCTATAAATATCAAATCTATCTGGTCTATTGTATCATTTAAAGCTTCTGTTTCCTTATTTATTTTCATTTTGGATGATCTGTCCATTGGTGTCAGTGAGGTGTTAAAGTCCCCAACTCTTATTGTGTTACTGTCGATTTCCTCTTTTATAGCTGTTAGCAGTTGCCTTATGTATTGAGGTGCTCCTATGTTGGGTGCATATATATTTATAATTGTTATATCTTCTTGGATTGACCCCTTGATCATTATGTAGTTTCCTTCCTTGTCTCTTGTAACATTCTTTATTTTAAAGTCTATTTTATCTGATATGAGTATTGCTACTCCAGCTTTCTTTTGATTTCCATTTGCATGGAATATCTTTTTCCATCCCCTCACTTTCAGTCTGTATGTGCCCCTAGGTCTGAAGTGGGTCTCTTGTAGACAGCATATATATGGGTCTTGTTTTTGTATCCATTCAGCAAGCCTGTGTCTTTTGTTTGGAGCATTTAATCCATTCACGTTTAAAGTAATTATTGCTATGTATATTCCTATGACCATTTTCTTAATTGTTTTGGGTTTGTTTTTTTAGGTCCTTTTCTTCTCTTGTGTTTCCCACTTAGAGAAGTTCCTTAAGCGTTTGTTGTAGAGCTGGTTTGGTGATGCTGAATTCTCTTAGCTTTTGCTTGTCTGTAAAGCTTTTGATTTCTCCATCGAATCTGAATGAGATCCTTGCAGGGTAGAGTAATCTTGGAAGTAAGTTCTTCCCTTTCATCACTTTAAGTATATCATGCCACTCCCTTCTGGCTTGTAGAGTTACTGCTGAGAAATCAGCTGTTAACCTTATGAGAGTTCCCTTGTATGTTATTTGTCGTTTTTCCCTTGCTGCTTTCAATAATTTTTATTTGTCTTAAATTTTGCCATTTTGCCTACTGTGTGTCTTGGCGTGTTTCTCTTTGGTTTATCCTGTATGGGACTCACTGCCCTTCCTGGAGTTGGGTGGCTATTTCCTTTCCCATGTTAGGGAAGTTTTCGTTTATAATCTCTTCAGATATTTTCTCTGGTCCTTTCTCTATCTCTTCTCCTTCTGGCACCCCTATAATGCGAATGTTGTTGCATTTAATGTTGTCCCAGAGGTCTCTTAAGCTGTCCTCATTTCTTTTCATTCTTTTTTCTTTATTCTGTTCATCAGCAGTGAATTCCACCATTCTGTCTTCCAGGTCACTTATCTGTTCTTCTGCCTCAATTATTCTGCTATTGATTCCTTCTAGTGTAGTTTTCATTTCAATTAAATTTATTGTTCATCTCTGTTTGTTTTTTCTTTATTTCTTCTAGGTCTTTGTTAAACATTTCTTGCCTCTTCTCGATCTTTGCCTCCATTCTTTTTCCGAGGTCCTGGATCATCTTCACTATCATTATTCTGAATTCTTTTTCTGGAAGGTTGTGTATCTCCACTTCATTTAGTTGTTTTTCTGGGTTTTATCTTGTTCCTTCATCTGGTACATAGACCTCTGCCCTTTCATCTTGTGTATCTTTCTGTGAATGTGGTTTTTGTTCCACAGGCTGCAGGATTGTGGTTCTCCTTGCTTCTGCTGTCTGCCCTCTCCCCACAATATCTTCTTCACTGTAATTATCCCCCGCAGTTATGTGGGTACCACTGTGTATATATCCCTGTGGGACTCACAGCATGGGCCTCCAGCCCCACGGATCCCCAGCTTGGCAACCTGGGGTCTAGTTGTAACTCTGCAGTTTTTTACAGATTAAGGCAAATGGAATAGCCCAGGGAAGACCTACAATGGAGCTGAACTGGACTCTGACCTTTCTAGTCACCTGTTTAGTACTTTGCCCCAGTGTCCTGCCCCCTCCCCATCTTATACACCCTGAAAAAATAAACTGAAGAATATATTTTGAGCAAATGTCACATAAGGGAGGCCTTTGCTGACTATCTTAATCACATTTGTAGCCTGGCTCCCCACCCTGGCCCTCCCCATCTTCTATGCCCAATCTACTTTACTCCATAGCATTTATTATTCTCTAACATAGTAGAGACTATACTTCTTTCCTTATTGAAGCCTACCACTAGTAGAATGTAAGCTCCTCCATGAGAATAGAGAATCTTTATCTGTTTGGCTCACTGCTGTATCCCTAGCACCTTTAAGAGTGTCTGGACCTTAGAGGTGCTTGGTAACTATTTGTTGATGGAATGAATGAATCAATTAATCAGACACTTTGACATGTGCCGTACTTTTTGACCCAGAATCTATATTTCTAGGAATCTGTTTTTCACATATTGGCTTGAATAAATGGAAAATGTACGAACTAAGAGGGTTCATTTCCTCATTATTTATAAGCATGAAAAAATGGGAAACAGTCCTTTAACAATAAGGGAGTGTTTAAATAAATTGTGGTATTAAACCACTAAAATTCACATCTTAGAAGAATATTTAATAACATTGGAATATGTTAAGGATGTTTTGTTAAATGAAAATAGTATTATTATAATTTGATTGTAAGTGTAACATGACTATGTATATATGCATTGAAAAAATGGTGGAAAGGTAACAGCATCTGTGGGAGACAAGTTTATCTGTGGTTATTTGTGGCAGGAAGGATTACAAATTGTTTTAGTTTTGCTTTTTTGTGTTTTCCTCTGTGTTTAAATTTTCTAGGGAAAGAGGAGGAGGCTGGTGGTGATGGTGGGATGTCTCCCTGGAGCCTGGGGGTTTGGAAGAAGTGGCCTCCTAATTATCTCCTGGTAACCAGGCCCTCAGATATGTTCCTCCCACACTGACTGTGGGTTAGGTCATGTGACTTGCTTTGGCCAGTGGGAGTTTAGACCTCACTCACATGTCTGAGGTGTCAGTTGGGATGGCTGGAATGGCTGGAATTGCTGGAGCTTCTCTTCACATAGCCTCTCATCCTCCAGGAGACCAGCCCAGGTTTGTCTGCATGACAGAGGAAGAGTTTCTTTCAGCAATAGAACCCCAGTGCACGTGTGAGGTCATTCTAGACCTTCACTGTCCTATACGGTGGCCCTTGAGCACTTGAAATGCGGCTAGTATGAATTGAGATGTGCTGTAAGTTTAAAATGCACACTGGGTTTTGAAGACTTGTATAAAAGAATGTAAACCATTTCATTAATAATTTTTATATTAATTACATATTGAAATAATAATACTTTGGTTATATTGGGTTAACTTAAAATATATAATTAAAATGAACTTCACCTGTGTAAGTCTTTAAAATGTGGCTCCTAGAAAATTTCAAATTATAGACATGATTTATATTATATTTCTGTTGGGCAGAAATATAATATCCTAGACCATCTAGCCACAGACAAGCCATCCCAGATCAGAAGAACCACCTAGCTGACCCACAGAATTGGAGCAAATAAAATGATTGTTGCTTTAAATTACTAAATTTTGCCATGTTTTGCTGTGTAGCAAAGCCCATTTGTTTCCAGAAGCATACTGTGATTTACAAATCCTACCAACTCAGCTCCTTGACCTTTCCAGGAATGAGCCAGACTCCCAGAGAAGTTTGGAAAGAAAGCAGGATATGATGGAGAACAATGACGAGTGACCTGGTGCTGGAACCAGGAACATAGGTGAGAAGGTTGCAGGGTGTGGAGGGGGTGAGGATGTTGAGAGACCTTCACCTTCTTAGAGTCCCAGTCTGGAAGGCCACCTCCTCAGCCTGCAGCCCTGGAGGGCAGTGGCTTGGGAATTCCTAGAGAAGCCGTTACCCGCCTTTCCTACTGCCACTCTCCTCTCCTTTCCTATGTGCTCTGTGTGTGCTCTGCTGTCCAATCCCACAAAGCTCTGTGGGAAAAACACTACATCAACAACAACAAGATAATAAAGGGCATGTCAGTGAGAGAACAGGAGGGAGAGGAGAGGGTGATTTTGGCAGTAATACCCTATCATCTAGGGCCTCTGTGCTTCCCTCAGCTCCCTCCTCCCTGAGCCAAATGTGATTGGACGTCAGAGCTAGAGGAAGCCTTAGAGATCATCCAGCCTAGCCCCTCTCTGTTACATATGAGGAAACTAAGGCCCAAAGATGTTAAATGACCTGCCTAGGGTCACACCAGAAATTAGTGGTGGTCAGGTCTAGAATTCAGTTTTCAGACTCTCAGTCCAGTGCTCTATCTTCTGCTTCCCATGATACCAACTCATTGGGTATCAGTCATGCTACATTCAGCCTGGGCTTTTGGAGGCTCATTCATGCCTAAGAGCAGCGTGAGTGCAAGGATTTCTCTTTGCATGAGCACCATTTCTCTCTCTGAACTCACCCCTCCTCTACCTCTCAGACTCTCTGCTACTGAACTTTTGCTCTAAGATGTGAGAGGTTCAGAGTGCATTCACTTGGGGGCCTTTCTCCTCCCTGTGGTGCTGTCCTTGGATGGAGTCACAATCATGTTCCCACTCACCTTCTGCTGGATGCTGTTTGAACAGAGCTTTGGGCTCTGGAGTGATTGCTGCTCTGGTCTTTGTGTAGCCAGCACACAGAGGTGGATCCTGAAGCATAGGGGCAAGGATTGAGAGCTTTGCCAGAATCTCTTGGGTGGTAGGATACAGGAGTGGGATGGGTTGGAAATAATGGGGAGGAGGGTGAGGAAATCCCAGAGGCACCACTTTTCTCCCAGTGGGTGTCCAAACCATGAGGTTGGCTGCCATAACCCTTGCATCTCCTCTGCTTCTAGACCATTGTTCCACCATCTTCTGAGTATAGCACTTCTTTGGAAGGCCAACCCCCTCCTACTGCCTCATTTACTGCTTTGCTGTTTTCATCATTTGACATCTGGTGGACAATCTTAGCTGTTCTCCATGATTTGAGCACAGGTTGGTATGTGCTGATTATCCCAGGGACTTTGGCATCCAGGTGGAGGCATCTCTGCCCTCCCAGCTCCATTCCTTGATAGAGTCAGTTCCAATGAACTGTATCTCTGTTCTCTTTAGTTGCTTATCAACCATATCTTGGGACTGATTGCTGCATGGTGGCTGAACTCAGAATTGCTTATCTTCAAGATTTCAAAATCTCTGACCCCCAACCTCCTGTACATTGTCTCCTCACCCTGCTCCTTCTGTGAAGTATTCTCCTAGCTCTCCTCTAGTTCTGACTTGCTCCCCTGCTGGGATGAAGGCACTCAGTTCTTCCTTATAGTAGCTTTTTGCCATCCTTTCTTGGAACAGAAGAACACTTACCTGGAAGGCTGCTTGTTGTTGGCGAAGCAGCATGCAAAGAGACATTGAAACCAATAACCCCAAAAGAATCTGGATTAAAAAAAAAAATTTGTTTTGGTGTCTGGAAACTTGTTACCATGATGATTTTCTGAAAAGATTTTCTGCTTTTCACCCAGGTATTTAAAGTCAGGAAGATGCATCCAGTATTGTGGTACTGCAGAGCTGCTCACTCTCTCAGGAGGGAAATAATGAGAATGTGGCCCAATCCAGGGAAATCAGCCATGGCAGATGATGGCCATCAGAGGTCTAAGGAATTGGTGTTTGGGTTAGTTCTGGTCCACATGGTAAGTGTTCAAGGTGAGTGTCTTAGTCTGTTCTGGTTGCAGTAACAAAATAGCACTGGGACTGGGAAGCTTATACACAATAGAAATTCATTTTCACAGTTCTGGAGGATGGAAGTCCAAGATCAGGGTGCCAGCATGGTCGAGTTCTGGTGAAGGCCCTCTTCCAGATTGCAGACTGCTGATTTTTTGCTTTGCCTTCACATGGTGGAAGGTGCAAGTGTTGTCTCTGGGGTCTCCTGACCTAATCACCCCCCATTCATCTTGCGGGATAGGATTTCAATGTATGAATCTTGGGTGGGGACACAGACGTTCAGACCACAGCTGTGAGGAGGGGCAGAAAAGCTGCATGAGGTGATGTGAAAGTTGAAAAGAGAAAAGTGTGATCCTATCCAGGAACCATCTAAGGAAAAAACTCTTGCAAGGCAGATTGAGAATTTTAAAACAACACTCTCCCACCCAACTGCCCCATGACATCTGTTAACACAAGAGGCAGAGCTATTTCCTGGAAAGGCTCCTTATGTTTACAAGGGTGAGACCCTCTTGATGTTTTTGCAACTTTAATTAAAGAGCTGAGGGATGGATTTATATCCACAGCGGTTCCCATGGGGGAACACACGGGCTGGTTGTACACAATGCTGCACAGTCAAATGAAAAGAGAAAAAGTCAATCAATTATTCAGATGTTTTGGAATTTTACATAAATATAGTCACAATGGGGATTTGATCCTTGATAATAACGTATTATTCGTCCATAATGGTGGAGAAAACTGTTCTTGGAAGGAAGACGAGAGTGTTTTCCTAATACTCTTTTCTTCTTTCTTCTCCTTTCTGAGTTTATACTTAACAGCATCAAGCGCAACAGAACATGGAGACTGAGGACAGAAAACAGAAAAAAGCACAGGACATGGCCCCCTCTCCAAATTGCGGTGGGTGCTCCAGGTTGGGGCAGAATAGCCTTGGGGTGGAGGGGAAGGTGGGGAACAGTACTTCGGCAGAGTCTTGGTATTCTGGAATGTGCAGACCACAGAGTAGTAGATGTGTGCTCAGAAAGCATTAATGGCATTCAACATAAAGAGTTATGCATATAGTTCTTAAACCTTTCTCTAAAGGCTGAAATTTCACCATTAGAAATCTAGCTCTTTGACTTAAAAAAAAAAAACGTTCTCAGACATTAGTGTGTATAAGAATCATTCTAGAAATGAACTAAATTATAGATTCCTAGTCCCCACTCTCAGATTCAGATTCAGTAGGTCTGGGGTGGTGCCCAGGAATCTGCACTATGAACAAGTACCCCCAGCGGTTCTAGCGTGTCTCTGCCTTGTGAAACAATAAAGACATTGCCTACTTTAGCTGTTCTTTTTCAAAAGGAGACACACAGGCTGAAAGAGCAACCGTCCAGCCATAGCATGGGAACAAGGTTCCTGAACATTAGGATCTAGTCCCAACCCTCATCCTTCCAGCGCTGTGACTTTGGTCCAGACATTTAAACGCTAAGGATCTCAATTTCCTCTTCCATAAAACGGAGACGAAAATTTCTGTCCTATCTAACCAATGGGCCAATGTAAGAAACATTATCAAGTGAAATGATTTAATGTAAAAGCCTTGAAAACTGTTCAGTGCTTTGAACAGTATTTTATTCCATACATTTGTAAAGTGTTGTTATTGTTATTTTCCATTATCGTCCATTAACACATCTGTTTGAATGAGTTTGAGAGATTAAGTGATGGGGGAAGGGGTGAACTTGGAGCTCAGGCAACTGCAGGACGGGGGTGGGTGGGCAGGCCACTGTCCCATGCCCAAGGCTGCCAGGAAGCCTCAGGAGGGTATCAAGGTGGTGAGAAGCAAGCAAAGTGTGTGTGCCTGTTGGGGGTGGGAGAAGTGTTGAGTGTTGGAGAAAAACTTAATTTTACAGTTTTGTTTCAAGTTTCAGCTTATTGGGCACTAATAACATGCCTGGAGGGGCTTCTGTGTTTTTTATCCTCAGTAAAGACACAGACCTACTAGAGAATGGACTTGAGGACACGGGGAGGGGGAAGGGTAAGCTGGGACAAAGTGAGAGAGTGACATGGACATACACTACCAAATGTAAAATAGATAGCTAGTGGGAAGCAGCCACATAGCACAGGGAGATCAGCTCGGTGCTTTGTGACCACCTAGAGGTGTGGCATAGGGAGGGTGGGAGGGAGGGAGACACAAGAGGGAAGAGATATGGGAACATATGTATATGTATAACTGATTCACTTTGTTATAAAGCAGAAACTAACACTCCATTGTAAAGCAATTATACTCCAATAAAGATGTTAAAAAAAAGATAAAAAAACAAAACAAACAAAAAAAACCCTTGAGAGTCACAAATAGGAAAGTATAGGAGGATAGTTTTTCATGGAAAAATAAAGAAAAGGAACATTATGGAAATCGTATGGGAAGAGAATCAACTTCGACCTAAAACTTAAAGAATGTAGTTAAACCAGCCACAGACGGTCCCTCACCTTCTGGATATTCTCTCTTTTTGGACAACAAGAATGGTCAGCTATCTTCATATCCCCCAGGCTGGTTCAAAATAGCCACTTCCTTTGGGAATTCAAGCCTAAAAAGAACGCTGCCTTCCAGGAACAAGAGCGGAGCTATGTGTGTGCACATTTGTCTCCCACAAATGTGGAGGGCGACGTCTCCATCTTCCCTGCTGTTTGTGATTAGCAGCTTTGGGAACAGGGGATTGTGCTTGTCCTTTCCTTAGCACAGAACATCAGAGACTGAATTCTCAAGGGAAGGAGAAAGTACAAGGTAGAGGGGGGAATAGAGCCAGTTGCACGAGGAGCCCTCTCCCCCTAGGGGTCAGAATGCATCCACCTCCGGATGCAGTAGATTGCATCTTGACTGGTTAGACTGCACTCTGAGTGGAGACCGCGCTGTTCAGCTCAGCACCCCGATTGGAGTTTGTGCAGTCACTTATTATGGCTCCATGGGTCAGTGAAGGGCATCCTTCACTGAGGGTGGAAGTGCCAAACTGTTTAAAAATCAGTGGGGAGAGTGAGACAGGAAATAAAGAGCAATGCATCTCCCATTTAAAATTTTTCAGAGCAGGGAAACAGATGGAGATTGGATTATTAGCTCGGATTTGGGCTGGGAACAGCGGAGTCTGAAATGCTGAAGGGATGTGGTCCAAACTGCCTTTAGAACAAAAGGCCAGGGAGGCCTCCTGTGGTCAGGAGGAGTCGCCTGGAGGCCTGGGCTGACAGGCTGGATGGAACCCTGGTTTACTAGTGAGGCCCCAGTGAAGTCTCTGGTCCATCCGGAGCTCGGAGAAAGGAAGTCGCCATGCAGATGTGGAGCTGTTTTCTCATCCCTAACACATCCCAGATTTGTGCTGCTGAGGGTCAGGTCCGGTTGTGTGAAATTCCCGCTGTTTTCCCTTTTCTAAAGAGCCACAGGATGAGATGTCAGACCTGCTTCTTTAAGCAGGATGGTAAAATGTGTCACAATGCAGTTGACCCTAGGGAAACAGTGAGGTGGATAATCTCTAGCTCTGGAAAAACCCCCAAATCACATGTAATTAGCTTTGGAATGTGTGTGTGTGTGTGTGTGTAGAGTAAGCGGGGATGGGGGAGGGAAGGAGAATAACAGGTTTAACTGTATTATGCTTGCTTTAGCTGATATTAAAATGCAGAAGCATTCCCTGGATCCTCACTGACTAATGTTAGGTGCTAGGATACCCTGCGCCATTTTTGGACATGGGGGGATGTCACCCAGTGATGGCAAATGAGGTGGCAAATTTGTAAAATAACGAAGTTACCTATGGGTAATGAATGAAGTGTTTACTGCACTTGAGGATTCTTTAAAAATCGAACACAATGTAAACTCGTGGTTAAGCTTCCATCCCTCTTAGTTCTCTGGGTGCTCTAGGGAGGGAAGGGTCTTTCTTCTATATGTAAAGTGCGTTCCTAACACCCCCCCCCCCGCATGATAAGCCCTGTCCTGGAGGTGGCTGATGATTAGAATGACTGATTTATGGATATATTCCTGGGAAGGGAACCTTCCAGAAGCAAAAGCTCAGACGGACTTCTGAGACCTTTGGCCAAAGTCCCCACAGGAGTATGTATTTTATGAGCCCTGACTTAATCACAGGGTTGTCACACCCCCTGGGACTGCATGCTTGCTACTTGCTACTTAGAATAAGACGTATTTTGTGGTGCTGCAATTTTGCTGGACTTCTGAAGGGGAAAAATCCTCTTGCTTTTACATTGTTTACTTTTTACACTGTTTTGCACTGTGCTAACTTTATCCCTTCTGAGTTGAGTGTGGGATTGAATTCTCTGACCTTTTAAAATGGTCTGTACCTTGCTTACTTGGGCTCTCTTTAATGTAGTTCCATGCCCCCCACTTTCTTATTTTTATCTTTTTTATTTTTTATCTGAAGTCTCAGGGTAAGCTGAAGTCTCCCCTAAACTTTCTTGCAGCCCAGTCATTCAACCTAGCCACCCGCCTACCCACTGGGCTGGTTGTATTTATGGAGTATCTGCTTTACATTCTCTGTGGGCAAGGCAGACACAAAGTACAACCTATGGGCTCTGCTCCCCCAGAGATTATAATCTCATGGAGAGGATGATATATTTTGTAGACATATAAATAATTGCTTTTTCATAAATGGCCATGATGTGCTGTAGTCCGAGGTGGAAGGTTAATAAATTCTGGATTTCCCCAGAACATGAGTGAGTTTTCCCTCTCAGGTAGGAATTTTACATAGTAGACTGATATAGTTACCATACCTTCTGGATGTTCCACAGCCAACAGCATATAGATTTGGGTGAGTTTTAAAGACTTGGCCCTGGTAAGAGCACCTTGATTTGAAGTCCCCAGGAGTCTAGTGATATTGGGAAGGTCATTAGACTTTCCAGAGTCCCCTGATGGAATTCTTTCTCTCCTAATCGTGGAGTGGAAGGTGGCACAGCAAAGATCTGAATCGTTACCCCATCATTTATATTTAAACGATTCTAGCCTTACTGATCTATAAAATGAGTACAATACCACCTACTTGCAGGGTTGCCGTGAGGGTTTGAGTTAGTGAATGTAACTGTCCAAATACATGGCTCATAGTAGAGCCTCAGTTGGTAGCAACTATTACAACTATGATTCAGTCCTAGACTTTTGAGACAGGTAAATTCTCTGCAACTGGTCACGGAAATCAGCTAGAAAAGGTGATGGGGAATTGCTGCAGTAGAAATAAATGAACGGTACCAGTTTATCACCTAATAGCTCTGGGACTGAGAAAAATACATAAGCTCTCTAAGTCTCAAACTCTCATCTATGTTACCTGCCTCATAGGTTTGTTGGAGGGATTGAAACAGCAATCCTGAAAATGTTTCCACTTTAAATGTAAAACTTCCAGACATGATTTGACTCAAATTTGTGCCGGTAGGTATGTTCCTTAGCAAAGCTGAGGGAATCTCAGGTGTGCTTTCATAGTTCTGAAAGCAATTCCTGGGCTAGGAAGGAAATGGTTTTTGCAATTCTTTCTTTTTTTTTTTTTTTTTTTAAGGAAGTTTCTCTCCCCACAGAGATTCTACAAGTTAGTACCAGTTTATTTGTTTATTTTTTTAAATTTATTATTTTTATTTTGGCTGCATTGGTTCTCATTGCTGTGCGCAGGCTTTCTCTAGTTGCAGGGAGCAGGGGCTACTCTTCGTTGCGGTGCGCAGGCTTCTCATTGCAGTGGCTTCTCTTGTTGCAGAGCATGGGCTCTAGGTGCACGGTCTTCAGTAGTTGTGGCATGCGGGCTCAGTACTTGTGGCTCGCGGGCTCTAGAGTACAGGCTCAGTAGTTGTGGCACACGGGCTTCGTTGCTCCGTGGAATGTGGGATCTTCCCAGATCAGGGCTCGAAACCGTGTCCCCTGCATTGGCAGGCGGATTCTTAATCACTGCACCACCAGGGAAATCCTTGCAATTCTTTCTTATATAAATAGGAAAATTGAGACTTAGAAAAGTTGTGACATGCCCAAGACTGTGTCAAATCCAAATAGGAACTTGGTTCTCCGATCTGGCAGTTTCTGTCAGACAACTTGAAAAGCAGGAGACGGCCGAGTGTAACTGCAGGGCTGCTTCCCACCCTCTCCACTCCCAGTTTTCGTGAGTGCGATTAGTGGAGCATGCCACCCCACTCTGGTGAGAATTTGTCAAAGCCTTTCTTGTCCTGGAAGGTTTACAGTAAATAGAGTTTCAAGTAATCACAGGGATTGATTTTAGTATCAAGTACTGTAAAGAAAGTACTCTTAAGTCTCTTCTAAAAATAAAATTCTTCCAAGGAGATGTTTGGCCTGTGGCTAATGTGTTTGAAATATGTTTTCTATAAAACTCAACCTCATTAATCTACTTGCAAATCCAGAAAGACAGCTTTTATTGCACACATCAGGGCTTGTCCCAAACTTTCCCCATTCACAGCGGGGGATGAAGAGAAATGAACTGCAGGCTCAAGGTGCCTCTATCTTGTTTTCCCCCCAGTAGTTCAGCAACTAGTGTCAAGTCCAGCCTCAGCTCTGGAAGTCAGCACTCAAGACCTAGGCACCAACGGGGAGGCCATTTTCTTTCCCCCTGTCTTAGCACTTCCTACCCTCTATGCCATAGGTGGAGCTTGGAAGGGGCTGAAAGCTGTCACCCTCTTACCAACCAGGTAGAGTCCTTCCTCTCCAAGAAAGGCTTTTGCCTCTCTCTGGGTCCTGGCTATCTCCATGGCTCCTGAAGAGTCAGCCTGTGATGTTTCAACTATTAATTCATCAGAACTGTCAAACCTTGTGAATCTCTTTTCCCTTCCTCTGGCTGGCACAGTCTAAAATACTCGTCCTCCACAAGTTTTGAAATCACTGAAGAAAGGGAACAATGCGAAAACTCAATTCCAACTAACACTTTAATTTACTGCCGTGTAACTGGGCGAGTTGCCATTTAGTAAACCGAGGTGACTATCTTAAAAAGGAATGAAGTAGTCAGGTAAACTCAAGGATCAGGACCTGAGTGCTCACAGAACCCCCCCCCCTTCTTTTCTTAGTTTATGAGATTGCCGATCCAGGGACAGAGGGGAGCATTCACAGGATGCAAGTCCCAGCTGCGTCCTTGGTGAACCAGGGTTGAATCCCACATTGGACAGACTTTGCCACCTTTCATCAGCTTTGCTCAGGACACTCTCCTTCAATATCATGCCTTGAACTGATGTAATTTCTTGTAATAAAAGGATTAAAATCTGTCCTTCTTGACCTACATATTCCACATGCCTATTAAGAGGGTTGTCTTAGGAGCAGCAGTTTTACGCTGGGAAATCTGAGCCTGGGTTGTGTGTCGGGGGAGCTTTGTGAGGCATTCCACAATGTCTAGGTTTTAATTTTGCTTTTATTTCAATGTGACAAGATGTGTTGGACTGAGATATCTTTGGGCTCTAGCCCTGGAATTTATGAATAGAGAATGCTGCAGGGTTAGGGCATGGGTGAGGCTGGAAGATGTCACCCACACACAAGCATTCAGCACAATAACATATGTTAGAAGAATAAACTAACCTTGGAACAGTAAATACACATACACACACACACACATACACATACACACACTTCTACATATACACATATGATATTTAGCAATGCCAGTGTCAAATCCTAGACACCCTCTGTTTGGCTCTCAGGTCTGCCTTTTCCTCTTAGTCTTGTGAAGGTTGGGGAGCAGCTTCATTGGTATTCTTCATGTCTCCCTCTCATGCACAGGAATATGAGAGGACAGGAGTCAGAAGCCAAGTGTCTGGGCCCCTCTCAGCCATTCTTCATTTCCACTTATTATTGGAAGTAATTCATCCCACTCTGTCCTCTCTCTAATCTCTCTCTGGAGCCTTCCCCTGAGCTGCCTCCAAGGTGGCAGGTGACAGGCTGGCCTGGCCAGGAACAAAGACAGTTATCCTTGGCTGCCACCTGTCTCCCTGAGTGCCTGCCCTGTCTTGTCCTGCTCCCTCCACGTGTCTAATCGACACCACAAGCCCTCTGGGCAGGGGCTTTTTTTTTCCTTTTAAAAAATTCTCTGCTCTCTTCTGTGGTTAGATGGCTTAAGTGTGATGTTTAACTTCTCCATACCTCCACTCTTCTTCATTCTTAAAAAATGCTGACAGAAAAATATTTAAAATGAACACATTTGGTTGCTGTTAGATATACAGAAAAAAAAAACGGCAAAATGAAGCATGGGAGATGCCATGGTTTGAGTGTTTGTGTCCCTTGGAAATTCATATGTAGAATTTCTGACACTGTCCCCCACCTTCAGGCAGTATTAGTGCTACCAAAATCTTGGCTCCCTGTACACGGATGCCGAAATGAGATACGGAGACAGAGTTTTGGAGGAGAAAGAAAGGGTGGCTTTATTCTTTGCCAGGCAAAGCGGGGAACACAGCAGGCTAGCGCCTCAAGAACTGTGCCTCCCTCCCTGGGGAATAGGGAGGTCTTATAGGCAGGGCTCAGTGGTCAGGGGTATGTGATAAGGATCAATGCAGTAACAGTCTTGCATGCTTCTTTCTTCTGCAGAGTTTCAAAAGAGTGGGGTTGCTGACAAGATTAGGGTGTGTGCAGGGTCTCAGGTGGTCTGCTAATCTTGGTGAGCTTCTCTGGTCCCTTTAATCTTGCCTCAGGTGGTTTCCTGGATGCTCCTCCCTTGATTTGCAACTGTTTGAATCTGTCCTTTGGAACTCAGGGAAGGTCATGGAGGCTGGAGTCTTGCCTACAAGAAATGGGGGACAAAAAGGCCTCCATGCCTGGGAGCCCCATAGGGCCCCGCTCGGTTTCATTCCTCCCTTTTCTTTGATACTCCTCAATCTTGAGGAGAACAGATGTTGGACGAAAAAGGGAACAATCATTTTGGATGGAGATGTTAATCATAAACTCGGCAGAGGGACTCGGTTTTAGGGGGACTTGGTTTTAATCCCCATTTCGGTTTTATCTTTCTCCAAATCTTTCAGGGAATGGGATGACGACCGCTCTAACTACTTCTTGCTGAGATGGGGCATAGTCCTGCCTAAATTTGGGGGAATAGATACCAAATTAGAAATATTTGAGTTTCAAGTCCTGGATCCAAGTCTTATATGATTAAGATCTCAATCCCTTGTTCTGCCATTTTGGTGCAATAGACCCAGTTAGAGATAAGAAGAGTGACAACTAGAACTGTAGTAGACAGAATAAATCTCATTTCCTTAGGAATTCAGGAGAATAGGTCTGAAGTTCAGTCTGGAACCGGCACTTCAGAGACAGTTGTTTCCAAACCGTTCCCTGTATGGGGAAAAACCATCAAGGCAATCCTGAAGACCCAGAAATAGGAAGCTGACCACATATCTAGCAGTTAGAATTATCGAAAGAATCAGTGTATGAATAAGGTATGAGAAAGGATAAGAAAACAGAACTTTCATTCAGCTTGTTGTAACAAATACTTAAAGTTTCTCAAAGGGTGAAATGCCTGCTTCTCAGGAGTCTGCTCGCTGGCTGTAGGCAGGCTTGGCTGGTCAGTCTCTGGTAATTTTCTTGCTCTGGTGTGATGTACCCACGGTTTTACTCCATCCAATTTTAGAGAAGAATGTTGTAGGATCCCTTCCATTTTTCTTCAAGCTGCTGCTCAGGTCATTGCTCTTTTTCATACTTTCAGTAGCATCCAGTCTCCTGCTTTGAGGGGGAGCAAGGGAGCTTTCAGGCAAGGGGGACACCTGTGGAACACAAAGTCATGCATAGCGGTTAACAATTGAACATAGCAATTGTAAAGACCTTGTCCCATTTTAGATGACTTTTCCAGCATAGCTTGGTGAAAGTTTTCTTAATAATATCATTAAGAAGGGTTTTTGTCACTTGCAATGCTTTTTCTGGCTGTAAAGGCTTTTATTCAACCTTGATCCAGGCATAATCCTCTCAGATCTTCAGCCAAAATCTCATTGAAGAGGGTGGGGGAATTTTTAAAACCTTGTGGAGTCTGATATAGCTTAGAAAATTCAAGTTTGCAGCAATACAGGAATGAATGCGTCTGAGATCACATCCACAGTGGTCACCTAGTTTTACCATAGTTATTCCATTTTGACTTTCAAATGCATTCCCCTCCTCAATGTTAAAGCAGATGTCACTATTAATGATTTCACTGCTTTTCTAGGTATGGGAAAATGCAAGAATTTGGGCTCATAAAATCTTCTCCTGAAAGTATCTAACTATCTGAAGGCCTGTTCTGCCAGTTTTTCCCCAGAGCACAGAGTGCCTCATTCCTGATCTCCACCCTGAACTCCTTTCTGCAGGTGTTGAAGGTCAATGGCCACAGTGGCCATTGACTTAATCCTTGCAGAGGCAGATGGCAAGTGCCAATTTTCAGTTGGCAGGGCCCCTTCAGGGTCATAAATTTGACCATAGTTTGGGGGCACATTTCATGACCATTTCATCCCACGGTGCTAGGAATGCTTATTCCATGGTCTGGGGAAGATTTCATTGATAAGCCACTCAATGTGCTATTATTATTGGACTAGGCCTCATTAATAGTGCCAAAAGTCTCCGGACCACCTGTCTCACTAATCTCTTATGGCCCAGGAAAATATTCCCTGTTGTTGCTTCTTCCCATATCTAGAGTTACACTATTACAATCATTGATCTCATACGGAACTGTACATCATCATTTTATCAGAGGCTTAGTCACACATTTGTTAATGCAAGAAACAACAATTTTGTAAAACAGACAATGTAAAAAAAAACAAATATATAGCTAGCAGATTAGTAAAATCATAAATAAGAATATGTGTCAAGAACTTCCATTAGGTGCAGCCTGGTATATCTGAGGCCATCTGACTTAGTCTGTTCTGTATCAACCCTTATCTTTAAGGGAAATGATATAATGGCACTGTCCATAAGGCACACAGCCTAATATCCTAATGTTACTAGACTGATTATCCTTAGTACAATTTAATTGTTCTCAACATAGAGGAGCCTTTAAACTTAAATTAGCATAGTTTGGTGTTAACTACATAAATCCATCCCATAGTTGTGGGAGGTTTTATTCTTTGGCTGAAATTTTGCTTGTTGCCCTGATTGAGCCTGAGTAATAGAGGAAAATTAATATTTATGGCCAGAGTCGGAACAAGTATTATTAATTGGCTAGGTGAGGGGATCCCATCTAGTAATATCAAGAGTAGCCTGAACAGGACTGAACCTTCTTTCTTCTAAAATAAATTTCCTAAGGGCTATCCAGTTAGAGCCTTGGAATGGAGAAATCCACCAAGGTAATCCAGAAGTACTAGACACAGGTAATTGGCCACAAACCCAACAATTGGACTGAGTTTTTAAAACTAGCATAGGATCATGTCCATGATAGAAAAATATTCGATTTATATGCAAAAGTCCAAGAAGTCAAGAAAACATTATAAATGATCATACAAATCAGGTCCAGCATCTAGGGTAGGCTGTCTGCTTCTGATGTTGTCTTCTTCTCATCCTGGTATGAGTGTAGTTTCTTCTTTGTTTGAGCATTGTTTGAAGGTGAGTTTGATGTCAGCAGTCTTCTCTAATAAGGGTCCTTCTGTCCACATTGGAGATAGTCCTTTAAATTATGTCTTTTCCAGCATGCATAATCCCCTGGTTGCAGGTCTTGGGACATCTGATCTGTTAGTGAGTTAGCCTTCCTAATTCATCTGATAAAGCTGCTGGGAACCTAAGAGTTTCCAATCTCCAGTTCAACGTTATGGTCTGAAAGTCAGAAACTTGTATTAATCCAAAAGTCCTTTCTCTAAGTCTCCTTGAAGAGGAAGCATTTTTGCAAAGGCATTAGAGTAAAACCATAAGTGTCTATAATGACAAAAGACTTAAGAAGGCATGTTTAAAATCTGCTTACAATGCAATTGACAAAGTAACTTGGTTACTGCTGTGACATACAACACTTTAAGATAATAACTAGAATTATGACTGACAACATTTTACCAGGACATGTCAGATCTTTAGGAATTCCATACAATTTCTAGAATATCTATATTAGTAAAAATTTACCATACCATATAACCTAAGAAGATTTATTACTTGACAATACTTCCCATGTAATTTAACATACCAAATGAACCTTAGTTAAATATCTCTTTCTGGGATGTTTCAGGGGCCCTTTGAAGCATCCTAAAGTTAACTAGAGGTTGAAGAAACTTCATTATAATTTTATTTGGGAAGTTTTGTCAAAAAAAAGGAAATATCAAAAGGGTTTAGAACACTCAGTCATACAGAATCACAGGTCACTGTGAAACAGTGTTATTCACTCAGCCAAAGTAACAATAAAAGATTTCAAAGGCAATTACGGAACAGATCATTTAAAAGGTAAAGAAACTTGAAATCTGTTATCGTAGGCAGTTCAACATTTTAAGAAATCTTGTCCTCTTAAGAGAGAGAAAAAACAAATCCAAGTTTTGCACCTGCTTACTTTTAAAATTCATTTACTCAATTAAATTTATTTTAACCTTAGTCTCGACCATGCACAAAACTCTTTTCTCGGGGTCCACTTTGACAAACTTTTCTATCACTTTTTGTGTCCATCACTTTATTTCCCCATTCAGAATCAGCCAGCTGTAAGTCAGACCTACTTCCCTTTTCCTTAGTAAAATGCAATTCCATCCCTCATCCCTTCTTTATTGAAAACATACATCCTACTTTCCTACTGTATACTGAAATGTTTCCTTTATTATTTCTATTAGCTTTAATTACATGTTTAAATTGGAATCCTCAGCTCTTAAAACCTTAATTTCTTGTGAAAACTAAGAAGTAAGCAATTATGAACGGTCCTTTACATCAGCATTCTGTAGATTGGTGAACATAAATACCAGTGATATTTTCTAAAAACATTTGCTTTCTTTAGAGAATGTGGCACCAAACGTATTCATTAATAGTTCTAGGGGCTTCCCTGGTGGCGCAGTGGTTGAGAGTCCGCCTGCCGATGCAGGGGACGTGGGTTCGTGCCCCGGTCCGGGAGGATCCCGCATGCTGCGGAGTGGCTGGGCCCGTGGGCCATGGCCGCTGAGCCTGCGCGTCCGGAGCCTGTGCTCCGCGACGGGAGAGGCCACAGCGGTGAGAGGCCCACGTACCGGAAAAAAAAAAAAAAAAAAAAAGTTCTAAATACCTTTTGTTTCTCTGTAAAAGGAAGCCAATGTTCAGTAATTAATGTTTCAGTATCTTATTTTATTTGGGAATGACCTAGCTGTTCAATAAACTTCCATCACTTAACTTAGTTTAGCACAACTCTAGAATTTCAAGTTACCAGAATCTATTTTAGATAGACATTCCTAAAGTATAATTATTATTAATAGAGTTTATCTAAAAGCTCATCTCATTTGCATTTTCTTTCCTTAAAAGTTTCTTCACATCGAGTTACTTTCCTTGCTGACAAATTTGCAACAGATATAATAAGGTCTTATTTAACTCATATGAAACCTAGGTGCAGTGAAAGTATTAATGTTGATGACTCTGAAGACATGTATATTAATTAGATCAACAAACTTAAACATTAATACCAGGTGTTAATTTAATACTGAGTATTTCCCAGTTCACATCAGCCTAAAATTCATTTAGCTTAATTTCTCATGTATTTAGAATCTTTTGATTTGTAAGTGCTTACTTTAAGCACTTTTCTTTAAGCCAATTTAATAGAGCTCATTTATAAATTAACCTCAGCAATAATATCCAAAGACATATACTGAGACGTACATATATCCAGACAGACACAACAAGAGATCTCATAGCTTCATTTTCCAAACTTAGTCATGAATCAGATATCACAATATAAAACTCACTAGTTTATAAACAGTTGGAATAAGAAAAAATTTTAAAAGCCTTCTTCCTCTTTTTTTTTTTCCCCCTAAGTCTCAGGAATTAGGGGTGGTCTAGATAAGATAAGTATTCCTGACAGCCATGGTCTCAAGGTACAGGAGAGAAACCATGTTCTCCTAGTAGGACTTGTTCCCTCAGAGTCAGAATTCTGAAAAAAAAAAAAAAGTATTTTAACAAGCTAGCTTTCTCTAATTACACATGCAAAAATAATTGAATTTGCAATTTCAGTAAAGTTTTATCTAACCAGTTTTCTCCAGAGTCTAAAGAATATTGTGGCCACACTGTCAGAAATCACCTTTCCTTTTCTGTGGTCATAGTTCATAGCTAAAATTTAGACCAGATAGTGCTCAAATTGGCCCTGATAACAAGGGCAGACTGGCTGATAAAATGTTGTTCCAGCAGGGATTGTCCCTTTGGGGAGGTGGGGGTCTTAGTATGTTCAGAAGAATCTGAAGGAGTAAGGAAACTTGCAGAAGTGGGGGAAGCTGATTCCCCTGGCTTTTGATTATAGGAGAAAGTCCTGGACATAAGGAAACCTCTGTCCATCCATTTTCCCATCCTGTAGCAATAAAGATCTAATTATAAGAGACCCACTTTTAGGCCTTTTTGTCATTGGATCATAGCTATAGGTCGACCAGTCATTCAAAATTTTTCTGAAGGGGCTCCCAGGTGGGGATGGAACCTTAGAGGAAGCACTTCCCATTTTAGCTCAAGCAGTTAGTACCAGATGTCTGTGTGCTCAAACCAAAGTAACCAAACCAAACCAAACCAAAACCTCACTAGCTGGAAGTAACACTCAAATTAAAACAAAAGGCAAAGAGATGCCCAGAAATCAAAAACCAAATGGCAAAGATGCCCCAAATGTGACTTCCCAGTCCCACTAGACCTGTGACCTTTGTCTAAAGTGGCACCTTACAAATGGAATTTCCCTTCACAGAGAGAGTTCCCCAAATTGGAACTGAAGTTCCCCACATTGGAACTGAAGTTCCCCACATTGGAACCGAAGTTCCCCAAATGGACAAAGTCAAAAAGATCCTGGTGTGCACTCCGGAGGACTTACCAAATTGCTAGCGGGTGTATCACGACGAACCAAATGACCTCTTTCTGATCCTCCAAGAGTTAATGTCTCCTCAAAGTGAAAGTCCGGGCCGATGCAGGGAAGGGAAAAAGAAGGTGTCCTCAGGCAAGGAAAGCCTTGGCAGCTGCTAGGGCAACCTGTCCCCCATTCTCCACTGCAACCTCGGAGTTCCGCAGTCTAGATGGCAGGCTGGGTGTGATCAGGGCACGGCCCACGGCAGGGAAACCCTGGTGACCTGGCTTCAGAGAAATCCTCCAACCCTCTGCTCTCCCTGGGGACACTGGCATGGAGAGAAATCCCCAAGCATCTGATCAAGCTGAGGGGCCCTGTGCGGCCACATGCCCACGAGTTGATCCTGGAGGAGCCCCCAGAATTTGCTGCCAAAATCTTGGCTCCCTGGGCACCAATGCCGAAATGAGATACGGAGACAGAGTTTTGGAGGAGAAAGAAAGGGTGGCTTTATTCTTTGCCAGGCAAAGGGGGGAACACAGCAGGCTAGTGCTCAAGAACTGTGCGCCCCTCTTTGGGTAATAGGGAGGTCTTATAGGCGGGTCTTGCGGTCAGGGGTATGTGATAAGGATCAACGCAGTAACAGTCTTACATTCTTCTGCGGAGTTTCAGAAGAGTGGGGTTGCTGACAAGATTAGGGTGTGTGCAGGGTCTCAGGTGGTCTCCTAATCTTGATGAGCTTCTCTGGTCCCTTTAATCTTGCCTCAGGTGGTTTCCTGGCTGCTCCTCGCTTGATTTGCAACGGTTTGAATCTGCCCTTTGGAACTCAGGGGAGGTCATGGAGGCTGGAGTCTTGCCTACAGGAAATGGGGGACAAAAAGCCTCTGTGCCTCAGAGCCCCATAGGGCCCGTTAGGGTTTCATTAGGAGGTGGGGCCTTTGGGAGATGATTAGGTCATGAGAGCAGAGCCCTCATGAATGGGATTAGTGCCCTTATAAAAGAAATTCCACAGAAATCCCTAGTCCCTTCCACCGTGTGAGGACATAGTGAGAACACAACCATCTATGAATTAGGAAGAGGGCTCGCTCCAGACATTGAATCTGCTGCTGCCTTGATCTTGGAGTTCCCAGCCTCCAGAACTGTGAAAAATAAATTTCTGTTGTTTATACACCACCTAGTTTATGATATTTTGAACTAACTGAGACAGGAGGCTTTTGATGGCTATTGGTGGGTACCTGAGAGCAGCTGGTGACTTCAGGGAGAAGAGGGGTTAGTCAAGGAGGGGGGTCTCCTTGTTTTTACTGAAGGTGGTAACCCAGGTCCAGGCCCTCTGATTGCTTTGCTCAGAACAGAATAGACTTTATGATTTGGACCTTGAGGTTGGCAGTTCCCTATCATAGAAAAAGTGACTGGCCTCATGACCAGAGAAAAGTACCTTTTCTTTAGTACTTTTATGAGTACTGTGCTTAAGATTCTTGTACCAAATATAGGAATTTAGGGTTAGACAAGGTCCAGGGTTTGGTGGAAGTCACTGTTTATTTCTTTAACCCATTTATCCATCCATCCATCCATCTATCCATCCTTTCATCTATTATCCATCCACACACACTGATTAACTACAGTGAAACAGAAGAAAGTTTTAGAAGATAAACGTGGATAACATGCCCCCAAACTTCATCTACTTGCACATAAGTCACTGCAATGTGGCTAGTAGATTAGAGGGCTAAAAATGAGAGGAGAAAGGCAATGATCTGGGCTAGGAGGGGTCAACTTGGGAAGGTTTCCTAGAGGATTAATTGATTGAGATAGAAGAAAGGGGATGTGGAGGAGGCAGAGCATTCCAGGTTGGGAGAAAGATGTACAGAATGCTTGAGGGTGGGGAGGAAGGGACTGGTGGACGTGGTCCAGGGCCTGGAACGGGCTATCCACGGATACGCTACTCAGTAATGAGAGCAGTAATGGCAGCTGGGGGAGAGCTAGTAGAATAGATAAGGATAATGGGAACTGCCAGGGTGCTGTTGAGACTCCAATGAAGAAATCATACATCGCAGGCTTATTTAGGGAAGTGCAACAAGCAGAAAAATGGTCCTCAGTACAAGCAAGGATGAGCATTCCATATCAGGCTGTCTGCCCTACAGCTGAGGGCCCATGCCTGTAGCTCTGAGTCTGTGTCTGTTGTGGAGGAAACAGTCTGGTTGAAACAGTGACAGTGTGTAATGTGTTCATGCCCAAAGGGCCAGAGGCCACTTCTGTGGCACAACGAAGGTATTGAGAATCAACAGTCCCAGAGAGTAGGAGCTCTAACAAGATGCCAAGGCCTAGAGAAACAAGAAACACTTGCCATGAAGGTGCAGAGAGCTGTGGTCTCAGCCTTTAGAAACAGCATCAAAAGAAGCTGTTCAGAGCAAAATGCATTCCATGTGTTGGCTCTGCCCATGTGTTTCTTGTCAACGAGGTTGATCTTCCTGGGTTTGGAAGGGTTTCTGTTTGAAATTTTATGAGCCTTGGTTGACAAGCAGCACTACCCCCAAACTGTGGGAATTAATGGCCTTTTCTGGCAGTACGACTCTGGGGGCCCAGGGGGAGTTCTCAAATGCCAGGCAAGGAAAAACCCATAGCCCATATTTCAACTTAAAATTACACTTTATTTATAGGTAGCCTGGGACAAAGACTCCCCAGAGCCCTTCTTCAGCATCACCTCAGAATCTGATGTGGTGTATCTGGGCTCACAGGGTCTTCCTTGGGTCAGCACTTAGAGCTCAGGCCAGCATTCTTACGAGGAGTATGCCAAAGTTAGGGGCTCTTCAGTCCCCCATACCAAATAGGGACATCAGCCTACATTCAGAGCAGGAGCCATATTTGTTCCTTAGTCTTCCTACTTAATATTACTTAAGTAGAGAAGTACTTAAACACAGAAGTAAACATTAGCCCTTGACGCACTGATGCCTACTTAATTTACTTCAACCAGCATTTATGGGGCAGAGACTGGGAGTTGATCATTGTATTGGGCACCATGGTAGATGCAAAGGGAGAAGAATGGGATGGCAATCCAGAGGACCTTAGTTCAAGCCCTGCCCTTCCATAATCTATCAGGTTATGTCACTATTGCAAATCATTGCCCCTCTCTGGGCTTCTGTCTTCTCGTCTGTAAAACAAGGAGCTTGGACCAGTTAGTACAAGTGCTGAAGAAACTCAAAGTAATGGAAAGATTCTTAAAATATTAGTCTAAGAAGAATAAATGAAAGAGGCTCTTGGAATTTATTCAAATATTGGTGTTTTGTATGTGTCACCTAACTGCTTATTATCTGTGGTAGATGATCTACCTGGGACAGCCTAAGAAAGACTCCTTACTGCTATCCAGCTTGGCTCTTTGAGACCCCTTGCCATCCAGCATCTTTGTGCCAGCCTGATATCTCATATGCTGATTCCCTACAGATGAGCTGCTGTTTACAGCAGTGACCCCAGACCAGGTCCTTGACCTGTTCCCATTACAGTGTTCTTTCTGCCTGGGCCTGACTCTTGGCCTTGGCTGCTGTTTACTGTCTCCTGTCCTTGGACTTGGGGTTGCTCTTTGTTCTTCTTTGCTTGACTCTTAGCTTCCCCTCAAGGTCTTGGCTGGGACCCACTCATGGATTCAACTCTTTTCAAACTACCTCAGGTAGGATTTGAGTGCCCCGTTTGATCCCTCATGACTCAATTCCTGTTGTTGGGCAAAAAAGAACGAAAAGCAAGGGAATTGGAAACTCTTGAATATAGTACTCCTAGCTGGTCAATAAATATTGCATCAGAATTTTAGCCAAAAGGAGTATGGATAAAGGAAACTGTGTGATCCCAGAGGGCTCCAACCATTGGTCCTAGTTTTCTCTTTTGAGGTCACACACGAACAAGTCTAATTCCTTCCTTATTGGACAACTCTTCACATATTTAATTACAATTATCAAGCCCTCAACCTTCTGTTATCATCTCATACTCCTACCAAGTCAGCTCTTCCCCAGGCTAAACATGTCAAATTTTCCAACATTCCTCAGGTATTATGGTTTTGAATATTTGTGCCAACCTGACTGCTGTTACTAATGCTGTCCAACTGACTCTCTTCCTCTTCCTTTGAGGTGCCCAGAGCTGCATGCCACACTTTAGATTAGGCTCTGATCAGCCCAGGGAGCTGGATTCCTTTGCTATAAGTCATACTTCCCAAAGTGAGTTCCATTCATCCCAGCTCCTGGGACATGATTCTCTGAGGTCAGGAGTGGGAAGTCAGTCAGTTTCAGTCAAATATCTTTGGGCAGTCCTGCAGATTTATCCTCCCTCTTGGAGATTTCAAAGTGCACATTAGAGTACTAAAGGATCTGAGTAGTCCTGTTTACCTTTACCTAACCCAGTGTTTCCCAATTTTATTTGACCACAGAGCTATTTGCTAAAGTATCACACATTAGCCTCCCTCATGTGCCATGAAGATTTGGAAGGCACTGCTCAACTTCTATTTATGTCACCCAAAATCATTTATTTTTTTCCTCTTCTTTCTCTTTCCCTCTTCTTTCTTTCCTACCCCCTTCCTTTCTTCCTTCTTCTGTCCTTCTATTATGACATATGGAGTTTAGTATCAGTCAAAACTCTTAGATATTTTTCAAACCTATTGCTGATAAATCATGGCTGGCTCCCCCACCCCCATTCCTGTATTTGGACAGTTGTTATTTGCTATTCCTCACTTATGTATCAAGCATGCCTTGTACACCTTAATTTAAGCCATTAATAAAAATATGGAGCTCAATAAATATTTGTCGGAAAATTTAAGCATAGGGTGGAGACCTACGTCCTTTGGATATGGTAGTTCAATTAGTTATAATTGTCCTAATTTTACTATTTAGCTAGTAATTCTAGTACTTACCCCTCGTTTCCCTGTGCTTGTTCATGAGGCTATCTTGAAATGCTCATCTGCTCTGCTGCAGTCATGTTCATTACCAGGTCAGATTCCCTAACATGATAGTCTAGAATAATCTTGTCCTAGAAGATGAAATTGATATGGCAGGACTTTGTGCTTCAGAATCCCATGCAGAAGTTTAGAAATAGAGGCAAGACTTGAAGGGTAGGTAGGATGTAAATAGGCAGAGAGGATCAGAAGGAGTAGGGGTAAGCATGAGTACCGTTATCCAGAGTTTACTGCTGTAAGGCTCTGTGCAGGGAGCTGCAAGGAAGAGGGTTGAGTAAGATGGATAAATAGCTAATAATTTAGCTTTATAATTACTGCTTAGAGGATGAGATGTGATAGGTATTAAAGGAATGAGCAAAGTAACACAAAACTTTTAATACTAGGGGAAGTGGGGAAAGCTTCACAATAGAAGTAGACCTTGAGCTAGCCATAAACATTGGGAAGTCTCCGCCAGGCGGGGATGGAGGGCTTCAGGTTCAACCCTTTGGTGATGGAACAGATCCCCCTTACCATGAATTCAGTGTGATTAAGGGAAGACAAGACTTGGTAGGGATGGGAGTCACTGACATGACATGGCAGCATATAGCATGAGAAAAGACCCCGTCCTGCAGCCAGTGTAGGAGGGAAGACGTGGGTAGCAGGAGGGCCATAAAACAGAGGCAGGGGGATGAGGGCCTGGGCTGGGGTTGTAGCCACATAGATGAAAACCAACAGCAAATGTAAATGTTCTTCAAAGGAAGAAATAGCAGGATATAATGTCGTTGGGATCAGGAATAATGGAAAGAAAGAGTAAAAAAGTGTTTGTGAAGCTTTCAGTCTATGAGGCCCGAAGGGGGACCGTGGGAGGTGGTGTCACGAGCAGGGGGGTAGGAGGGTGACGAATTCAGTCACAAGGAGAGGGCTTCTGCTGGCAAATACCCTCGTTACCCACAAGCGGGTGAAAAGCCTGGGATTAAACATTCTGAGCGATTAGAGTTGGTCCAGGGCCAACTGTGATTTTTATGTTGTTTCAAACGTTTCTGGATGTGGTAAGGTTAGCTCATGTCATTTATATGAGCCAGTTTCACAGAACAAAACACATTTGTGTATTTGTTGGACGTGGGGTGGTGCAGGAAGTAATTCTGGCATATGTTTCCCTGGAGCCAAAAGGCTCAACAGGGTCTTTTCTTGGAGGGGTTTCCACTGTGGGACTTTTCAAATGTTCAAACACTATGACTCCTGTTCTGGGGCTGAAGCGGGTCTAAGACAAGCCCAGATAGATCCCTAGAACCTCCACACTGGCTCCCTTTTGCTCTTCTCCATTGATGCCTCTGGCATCAATCTATTGAAGCAAACCAGCTGGAATAATTGCAGTTAATTGATTCATAGATTGATTGCTTCTTTCATTCAAGAATGTTCTATTTTGCTAATTTCTTGTTGGTCCTTGTGGGAAAGAACAGCTCTTACTTCCTCCTGGTCATTCCTTCCCCAGAGTCTCACATCATATTTTTTGTCTGTTTTCCCACCTGTTTCCATTTTCTGGATGAGGGCCATCCAAGAGGAAGCATGTACGGTGAGCTGTAGAACAGTGATGACCATCCACTGCCACCATGCTGTCACATGCTTATCACCTCTCTACACCTAAATATGCTTCAAGGTCTTGGAGGACCATCAAGGTGGGAGAGGGCAGCTAAGGGATAATGAGGAGCTTGTGTCGCTCCCTGTGTTCCTCATCCCTCCTGAGAAGTGACTGGCTGGCTCTGTCCAGGCCACTGCTTCATTCAGTAGCAGCAGCAAGGGACCAGGTGACCAAGGGACACTGTGTGAGGGTGGCAGACCCCTCAATCATGGTCACAGCGATTGTTCTTTAGCCAGAAAGATGCCTTAGAGCGATGCTCTCTGTTCAGGAGCCCTGGTCTGTGTACACCCACACTCTCCTGAACCTTAGCCCTTCTCCCCTCGGGGGTCCCTGCCCCCAGTCCTGCTTCCCAGACAGAGGAGCATTGTTGAAGTCTTTGGGGACTCTGAGGGATTCTGTGTCATCCATTTCTTTTAAACAATATCGGTGCCTCTCCAATATGGCTGTCGCACCTCTTTTAAACAAAGCAAGTTTTCTTCTAGCAGGAAATTGTTTGGTCTCAAGATTTACTTAAGAAAACTTTATATAAACTAAGCCAAATTTATCAAACAAAAGAGTACAGGCTTTGAAGCAGGACTCACCACAAGTTCCCCAAACAATCGTAGTTATAATCTAATAGTACTTACTACTTGAAAAGACCTTTGCACTATTTCATTTAATTCTTGCAAAAACCCTATGTGACAAGTGATTAGCTCCATTTTACGCATCAGAAAAGATCAAAGACATAGGAAGAGATCGAATAGCTTTCCAGAGGTGAAGGAGCTAGTTAGTGAAGGAGCCAGGATGCAAATCAGAAATATGCCATTGATTCAGGGCTATGTTAGCTTCCGCACTGCGGGACAGCCCCTGTAAACCTAGAACGTTCACATCCGTCTTCCTAGGAACACATACTTGGGGTGAATCCCTCAGTTGGAGAGAATCCTTCTCTTGCCTTTCCCCTAGGGTTACTCGCAGTGTTGGAACAGTGAATACCTCCTAGCTCCATTTCCCACACCAGGTATGAGTCACTGGCGGAACATTCTCAGGTGATTACTGCCAGCAGTTAACTGTGTGTCACTCTCCCCAGACTCCTAACCCTTTGCTCCTCCCAGTGAAGATTTTGAATTAGTTCAGAGCATCGCAGAGAAAACTAGAGGCTGCAGTTGCCCTCTGCGAGGCTCTCAGGGTGAGTAGGGCTCTGCAGGAATTGCTCTCCAGGAAGCCTTTGGCTCCCTCTGTGGATGAGCAGGTGGAGTTGGGGCTAGGGAGGGGGTGAGGGAAAGGCAATTCTAGGCCAAATACCAGATTATGCCTTTATCAGCCCCAGAACATTTAAGGATTTGGGGATTTCTCGTGCTTTCAGGACATGAATTGCTTGTTAATAACTGAATCTGAGAGGAAGTAAATAGCAAGTACTGTGATTTAGTGTAACCTTGGGGACATTATTAAATTCAGCACTGCCCACTTGTTTGTAGTTGAATGTATGGCATAAGAGCAGAGGGAGTGGGCATTCGTCCCAGCAGGTGGGACCACATGTGTAGGGTGGGAGAGGAAGGGGAAGATGAAGAGAAGCTCCTGGGAACCAAGTTGTGCAGACAGAGCTAGGAAGTGCTGACGTGATGGGGCCAGTGGTGCCTCTTGGATCTGCCCTCTGTGGCCAGCACATTTTGGGCAAGGACTGTTCTCTCCCTGTGCACTAGGCCCTGTGCACACACTGGATCACACTCCCAGAATGCAGGTGGATGTGGTAGGTCCTAACTTACCATGGAGGCCACTGTCTCATTTTATCCGTGAGGAATCTCTGGCCCCTGGAAGTCCTTCCCAAGGTCACCCAGCTAGTTAGCAGCAGAATGGCAGCTAGAATCCAACTTTCCAGACTTTAAGATTCATGAGCTCTTTCTTGGACCTGGGCCCTATAGAACCTTAGACAGAACTGGGTTTTAAAGTCACACATCTGTGATGGATCAGTCACTTACCGGCACTGTAACCTTGGTCTTTGCATCCCACTTTTATCATCTGTAAAATGAAGCTAGTAGTACTGCAGTGGTGGTGAGGATGGCATAAATTTCCTACCTACTGGAGGTGCTTAGTGAACCTTCCTCCTCCCCATACAGATGGGCCAACCCACTGTGTGTGGGCTCTGTGAGGAAGGGCTGGGAGCTGCTGAAGGAAGCTTTCCTCTTGGCACTGACCCAGGGCAGAGAGATCCAGGCTCAGAACTCCTTCTCTAGCTTCACCCTAATGAGGCTGCATTCCTCAGCCAACCTAGGGTGGGGCCAACCTAGGTGCCAGGCATACTGGTACCTCCTCCCCATAGAGCATAAATGCCAGTGCCATTGCCTTCTGCTCCTGCACCTTCTCCTGGGGGGCTGGCCCTGGCTGTACCCCTGCTAAGTCCAGTGGACACTGGGTGCTGGAAGGGAGGAGGCTTTTTCTCCTTTATCTTAAAAAAAATATATATATATATATATTATATACACACACACACACACACACACACACACATATATATATATATTTTTTTTTAAGATATACTACTTCTCTTTAAATATTTGTTTATTTGGCTGTGCCGGGTCTTAGTTGCAGCATGCAGGATCTTTAGTTGCGGCATGCGGGCTCTTAGTTGAGGCATGTGGGATCTAGTATTTTTTTAAATTTAATTTTACTTATATTTTTATACAGCAGGTTCTTATTAGTCATCCATTTTATACACATCAGTGTATACATGTCAATCCCAATCGCCCAATTCATCACACCACCACCTGCACCCCCTGCTGCTTTCCCCCCTTGGTGTCCATAAGTTTGTTCTCTACATCTGTGTCTCTATTTCTGCCCTGCAAACTGGTTCATCTGTACCATTTTTCTAGGTTCCACATATATGCATTAATATACAATATTTGTTTTTCTCTTTCTGACTTACTTCACTCTGTATGACAGTCTCTAGGTCCATATACATTTCTACAAATGACCCAGTTTCATTCTTTTTATGGCTGAGTAATATTCCATTGTATATATGTACCACATCTTCTTTATCCGTTCGTCTGTCGACAGGCATTTAGGTTGCTTCCATGACCTGGCTATTGTAAATAGTGCTGCAATGAACATTGGCATGCATGTGTCTTTTTGAATTATGTTTTTCTCTGGGTATATGCCCAGTAGTGGGATTGCTGAGTCATATGGTAATTCCTATTTTTAGTTCTTTAAGGAACCTCCCTACAGTTCTCCATAGTGGCTGTATCAATTTCATTCCCACCAACAGTGCAAGAGGGTTTCCTTTTCTCCACACCCTCTCCAGCATTTGTTGTTTGTGGATTTTCTGTTGATGTCCATTCTAACTGGTATGAGGTGATACCGCATTGTAGTTTTGATTTGCATTTGTCTAATAATTAGTGATGTTGAGCAGCTTTTCATGTGCTTCTTGGCCATCTGTATGTCCTCCTTGGAGAAATGTCTATTTAGGTCTTCTACCCATTTTTGGATTGGGTTGTTTGTTTTTTTATATATTGACTGCATAAGCTGTTTATATATTTTGGAGATTAATCCTTTGTTGATTCGCTGGCAAATATTTTTTCCCATTCTGAGAGTTGTCTGTTCATCTTGTTTGTAATTTCATTTGCTTTGCAAAAGGTTTTAAGTTTCATTAGGTTCCATTTGTTTATTTTTGTTTTTATTTCCATTACTCTAGGAGGTGGATCAAAAAAATCGTGCTGTGATTTATATCAAAGAGTGTTCTTCCTGTGTTGTCCTCTAAGAGTTTTATAGTGTCCGGTCTTACATTTAGGTCTCTAATCCATTTTGAGTTTATTTTTGTCTTTGGTGTTAGGGAGTGTTCTAATTTCATTCTCTTACAGTTAGCTGTCCAGTTTCCCCAGAATCACTTATTGAAGAGACTGTCTTTTCTCCATTGTATATCGTTGCCTCCTTTGTCATAGATTAGTTGACCATAAGTGCGTGGGTTTATCTCTGGGCTTTCTATCCTGTTCCACTGATCTATATTTCTGTTTTTGTGCCAGTACCATATTGTCTTGATTACTGTAGCTTTGTAGTATAGTCTGAAGTCAGGGAGTCTGATTCCTCCAGCTCCGTTTTTTTCCCTCAAGACTGCTTTGGCTATTCGGGGTCTTTTGTGTCTCCATACACATTTTAAGATTTTTTGTTCCAGTTCTGTAAAAAATGCCAATGGTAATTTGATAGGGATTGCATTGAATCTGTAGATTGCTTTGGGTAGTATAGTCATTTTCACAATATTGATCTTCCAATCCAAGAACATGGTATATCTCTCCATCTGTTGGTATCATCTTTAATTTCTTTCATCAGTGTCTTATAGTTTTCTGCATACAGGTCTTTTGTCTTCCTAGGTAGGTTTATTCCTAGGTATTTTATTCTTTTTCTTGCCGTGGTAAATGGGAGAGTTTCCTTAATTTCTCTTTCATATTTTTCATCATTAGTGTATAGGAATGCAAGAGATTTCTGGGCATTAATTTTGTATCCTGCAACTTTACCAAATTCATTGATTAGCTCTAGTAGTTTTCTGGTGGCATCTTTAGGATTCTCTATGTATAGTATCATGTCATCTGCAAACTGTCAGATTTACTTCTTCTTTTCCAATTTGTATTCCTTTTATTTCTTTTTCTTCTCTGATTGCTGTGTCTAGGACTTCCAAAGCTATGTTGAATAATAGTGGTGAGAGTGGACATCCTTGTCTTGTTCCTGATCTTAGAGGAAATGTTTTCAGTTTTTCACCATTGAGAATGATGTTTGCTGTGGGTTTGTCATATATGGCCTTTATTATGTTGAGGCAGGTTCCCTCTATGCCCACTTTCTGGAGAGTTTTTATCATAAATGGGTGTTGAATTTTGGCAAAAGCTTTTTCTGCATCTTTTGAGGTGATCTTATGGTTTTTCTTCTTCAATTTGTTAACATGGTGTATCACATTGATTGATTTGTGTATATTGAAGAATCCTTGCATCCCTGAGAGAAATCCCACTTGATCATGGTGTATGATCCTTTAAATGTGTTGTTTGATTCTGTTTGCTAGTATTTTGTTGAGGATTTCTGCATCTATATTCATCAGTGATATTGGTCTGTAATTTTCTTTGTTTGTAGTACCTTTGTCTGGTTTTGGTATCAGGGTGATGGTGGCCTCATAGAATGAGTTTGGCAGTCTTCCTTCCTCCTCAATTTTTTGGAACAGTTTGAGAAGGCTGGGTGTTAGCTCTTCCCTAAATGTTTCAAAGAATTCACCCATGAAACCATCTGGGCCTGGACTTTTGTTTGTTGGAAGATTTTTAATCACCGTTTCAATTTCAGTGCTTGTGATTTGCCTGTTTATATTTTCTGTTTCTTCCTGGTTCAGTCTTGGAAGGTTATACCTTTCTAAGAATTTGTCCATTTCTTCTAGGTTGTCCATTTTATTGGCATAGAGTTGCTTGTAGTAGTCTCTTAGGATGCTTTGTATTTCTGCAGTGTCTGTTGTAACTTCTCCTTTTTCATTTCTAATTTGCTTGATTTGAGTCCTCTCCCTCTGTTTCTTGATGAGTCTGGTTAATGGTTTAACAATTTTGTTTATTTTCTCAAAGAACCAGCTTTTAGTTTTATTGATCTTTGCTCTTGTTTTCTTTGTTTCTATTTCATTTATTTCTGCTGTGATCTTTATGATTTCTTTCCTTCTGCTAACTTTGGGTTTTGTTTGTTCTTCTTTCTCTAGTTCCTTTGGATGTAAGGTTAGATTGTATATTTGAGATTTTTCTTATTTCTTGAGGTAGGCTTGTATAGCTATAAACTTCCCTCTTAGAGCTGCTTTTGCTGCATCCCATAGGTTTTGGGTCATTGTGTATTCATTGTCATTTGTCTCTAGGTATTTTTTGATTTCCTCTTTGATTTCTTCAGTGATCTCTTGTTTTTTTGCAACGTATTGTTTAGCCTCCATGTGTTTGTGATTTTTTGGATTTTTTCCCCTGCAATTGATTTCTAATCTCATAGCATTGTGGTCAGAAAAGATGCTTGATATGATTTCAATTTTCTTAAATTTATTGAGGCTTGATTTGTGACCCAAGATGTGATCTATTCTGGAGAATGTTCCATGTGCACTTCAGAAGAAAGTGTAATCTGCTGTTTTGGATGGAATGTCCTATGAATATCAATGAAATCTATCTGGTCTATTGTGTCATTTAAAGCTTCTGTTTCCTTATTTATTTGCACTTTGGATGATCTGTCCATTCGTGTAAGTGAGGTGTTATAGTCCCCCACTATTATTGTGTTACTGTCGATTTCCTCTTTTATAGCTGTTAGCAGGTGCCTTATGTATTGAGGTGCTCCTATGTTGGGTGCATATATATTTATAATTGCTATATTTTCTTCTTGGATTGATCCCTTGATCATTATGTAGTGTCCTTCCTTGTCTCTTGTAACATTCTTTATTTTAAAGTCTATTTTTATCTGATATGAGTATTGCTACTCCAGCTTTCTTTTGATTTCCATTTGCATGGAATATCTTTTTCCACCCCCTCACTTTCAGTCTGAATGTGTCCCTAGGTCTGAAGTGGGTCTCTTGTAGACAGCATATATGTGGATCTTGTTTTTGTATCCATTCAGCGAGCCTGTGTCTTTTGGTTGGAGGATTTAATCCATTCACGTTTAAGGTAATTATTGATATATATGTTCCTATGACCATTTTCTTAATTGTTTTGGGTTTGTTTTTGTAGGCCCTTTTCTTCTCTTGTGTTTCCCACTTAGAGAAGTTCCTTCAGCATTTGTTGTAGAGCTGGTTTGGTGGTGCTGAATTCTCTTAGCTTTTGCTTGTCTGTAAAGCTTTTGATTTCTCCGTCAAATCTGAATGAGATTCTTGCCAGGTAGAGTAATCTTGGTTGTAGGTTCTTCCTCTTCATTACTTTAAATATGTCATGCCACTCCCTTCTGGCTTGTAGAGTTTCTGCTAAGAAATCAGCTGTTAACCTTATGGGAGTTCCCTTGTATGTTATTTGTCATTTTTCCCTTGTTGCTTTCAATAATTTTTCTTTGTCTTTAATTTTTGCCACTTTGATTACTGTATGTCTCAGCATGTTTCTCCTTGGGTTTATCCTGTATGGGACTCTCTGTGCTTCCTGGAGTTGGATGGCTATTTCCTTTCCCAGGTTAGGGATGTTTTCAACTGTAATCTCTTCAGATATTTTCTCTGATCCTTTCTCTCTCTCTTCTCCTTCTGGGACCCCTATAATGAGAATGTTGTTTTGTTTAATATTGTCCCAGAGGTCTCTTAGGCTGTCCTCATTTCTTTTCATTCTTTTTTCTTTATTCTGTTTCACAGCAGTGAATTCCACCATTCTGTCTTCCAGGTCACTTACCCGTTCTTCTGCCTCAGTTATTCTGCTATTGATTCCTTCTAGTGTGTTTTTCATTTCAGTTATTGTGTTGTTCATCTCTGTTTGTTTGTTCTTTAATTCTTCTAGATCTTTGTTAAACAGTTCTTGCATCTTCTCGATCTTTGCCTCCATTCTTTTTCTGAGGTCCTGGATCATCTTCACTATCATTATTCTGAATTTTTTTTCTGGAAGGTTGCATATCTCTACTTCATTTATTTGTTTTTCTGGGGTTTTATCTTGTTCCTTTATCTGGTACATAGCCCTCTGCCTTTTCATCTTGTCTATCTTTCTGTGAATCAGATCTAGTATTTTTTAATGTGAATAAATGTATAGAAGAATATGAATGCACTTTACCCAGTCCCCACCAAAAATCTCTCCCAACCACTCCAAAAAGGAAGACAATCAGTGCTCTGATCTGTTGACCCATAGATCCTAGATCCAGACTCTCTTAGATCTTTCACTTCATTCATCTCTGGTCAGTTTATTGGCATATTAAGTCCTTAATAATAATTGGTATTAGTTGTTGCAACAGTAATAGCAATAGCTAGCAATTAGTGTTTTGTGCAAGGCTCTATGCTGGTGTGAGGTAGGGATTATTATTCTCCTCCTCTTACAGAAGAGGAAACTTGGCTTAGAGAAATTAAGTAATTTGCTCACTATTGCACAACCAGCAAGTGGCAGAGCTTGGATTTGAATTTAGATTTCGCTGACCCTGGAGGGAGCCCCTCTTGGTCATGGTGGTTTGTACAATATACTTAATATATAGGGGTCTGAGGAAAGAACCACCCTAGGTTGGGCCCACCTTTCCCCACCCTAAGCCCCCCCTTCCCAACCCCTGGCCTCAGATCTGAGGCAAGTGAGCAGGCCTGACAGAGTCAGCTGCCAGGAAGGACGTGTCTTCATCACTTCCACAGAGACTGTGACAGAAGCAAATAAAACATGAAGAGAAGGCTTCCCAAAACGCCTAGCCTCCCTGAGTGATTGGGCTGGCTATTTAAAATCCTTCAGCTACAGCATGAAGGTCATAAAATGGGAGAGCTGCAATTTCATCCCTTCCACAGCGCCTCTGGCGACATAAGGAATTGATGGAGGAAGGGGACATTCTAGCAGGTCTTGACTCCTCAGTCAGCAGGCCTGGTGTGCCTCATTGGCTGTGCTCTAGTTGGGACTGAAATGGCATTTCCATGTGTGGGTTCAGAAAGTTGGGAAATGGTGCCTAAAAGAAAATCATCACCACCACTAACATTTTGTAGAGTTTTATAATTTCAGAGCATTTGTGCTTTATATCTTGTACCCATATCTCCTGATTATTGCCCAGGTTTCCTGAGCCACAGTTTGTGAGTCTTCTTGACTTTAAGTATTAAAGTTTTCAATAGTGGCTGGAGAGTTAATCAAGAAAGTTGTTCAGTTATTTTGGCCCTTTTACCCTTGAAGGAGCAGCACTGGATTAGGAGTCAGAAGGATTAGATTTTGAACCTTAGTTTTTTCATCTGTAAAAGGGGGATAACATTGACCTTGACTGTTGTACATGGATATTGTGAATATCACATGGAATGCATGCAAGTAGGTGTTGGATGTCCTAAAACTATGTAAAATAAAAGGAACTTCCTACAACTCATAATGCATGTATTTGGCTTCATATTCATGCAATACATATTTTTCACTGTCCAACCCTAAAATTTATCTATCCTTATTCTTCATTGTAATCAGTTAACTTTTATTCATTGTTCAGTGAGTAGGTCTTTTTTTTTTTTCTCTAAAGACTTTTATTTTTTAGGGCAGTTTTAAATTTACAAAAAAATTGAGAGGAAGGTCCATGTACCTTTCACCCCAACACATGCATGCCTCTCCTGATACCAACATCACTCATCAGAATGGTACTTTTTTTTTTTTTTTTAAACCAAGGATGAAGCTATATTGACGCATCATAAGCCCTCAAAGTCCATAGCTTACCTTAGAGTTCACTATTGGTATTATATATTCTATGGTTTTAGACAAATGTATAATGACACATATCCATCATTATAATATCAAACAGTATTTTCACTGCCCTAAAAGTCCTTTGTGCTCTGCCTTGTTTTCTCTCCCTGTCCTCCTGCACCCCTGTCAACCACTGATCATTTTATTGTCTCCATAGTTTTGCCTTTTCCAGAATGTCATATAGTTAAAATCATATAGTATGTAGTCTTTTCAGATTAGCTTCTTTGATTTATTTTATTTTATTAAAAATTTTTTTTTAAATTTTTTGGCTGCATTGGGTCTGCATTGCTGTGCGCGGGCTTTCTCTAGTTATGGTGAGTGGGGGCTACTTTTCTTTGTGGTGCACGGGCTTCTTATTGCAGTGGCTTCTCTTGTTGCAGAGCACGGGCTCTAGGTGTGTGGGCTTCAGTAGTTGTGGCATGTGGGCTCAGTAGTTGCGGCACATGGGCTCAGTAGCTGCGGTGCACAGGCTCTAGGGCACATGGGCTTCAGTAGTTGTGGTGCATGGGCTCAGTAGTTGTGGCTCGCAGGCTCTAGAGCACAGGCTCAGTAGTTGTGGTGCACGGGCTTAGTTGCTCTGCAGCCTGTGGGATCTTCCCGGGCCAGGGATCGAACCTGTGTCCCTGCATTGGCAGGTGGATTCTTAACCACTGTGCCACCAGGGAAGTCCCAGCTTCTTTGATTTAGTTATATGCCTTTAAGTTTCCTCCATGTCTATTCATGGTTTGATAGCTTATATCTTCTTTGTAGTGAATAATATTCCATTGACTGGATTTACCACAGTTTGTTTATCCATTCACCTACTGAAGGAATCTTGGTTGTTTCCAGGTTTTGGCCATTAGGAATAAAGCTGCTGTAAACATCCATGTGAAGGTTTTTTTGTGAATATAAGTTTTTAACTCCTTTGCAAATACCAAGAATCATGGATTGCTGGATTGTATGGTAAGAGTATGTTTACTTTTGTAAGAAACCACCAAACGGTCTTACAAAGTAGCTATACCATGTTGCATTCTCACCAGCAATTCCTGTTGCTCCGCATCCTCACCAGCATTTGGTATTGTCAGTGTTCTGGATTTTGGCCATTCTAATACCGGTGCATACTGGTATCTCATTGTTGTTTTAACTTGCATTTCTTTGATGACATATGAATGTGGAACATTTTTTCATATGCTTCTTTTTCATCTGTATATCTTCTTTGGTGAGGTATCTGTTAAGGTGTTTGGCCCACTTTTTAATCAAGTTGTTTTCTTATTGTCGAATGTTAAGAGTTTTTTGGTATATTTTAGATAACAGTTCTTTATCAGATGTGTCTTTTGTAAATATTTTCTCCCAGTCCATGGCTAGTCTTATCATTCTGTTGATATTGTCTTTTGCAAAGCATAACTTTTTAATTTTATTGAAGCCTAGCTTATTATTTCTTTCATGGATTGTGTCTTTGGTGTTGTATCTAAGTTGTCACCATAGCCAAGGTCATCTAGGTTTTCTCCTATGTTATCTTCTAGGAGTTTTATAGTTTTGTGTTTTACATTAAGGTGTATGATCCATTTGAATTAATTTTTGTGAAAGGTGTAAGATCTGTATTTATGTTCAATTTTTGCAAGTGGATGTCCAGTTGTTCCAGCACCATTTGTTGAAGAGACTATTTTCACTTCATTGTATTATCTTTGCTCCTTTGTCAAAGATCAGTTGACTATATTTATGTGGGTCTGTTTCTGGGTTCTCTGTATCTATTTGTTTATCCTTTCACCAATACCATATTGTCTTGAATACTGTAACTTTACTGTAAATTCTGAAGTTGGGGTAGTTGTTCTTCTCAATATTGTATTGGCTAATCTGGGTCTTTTGCCTCTCCATATAAGCTTTAGAATAAATTTGTTGGTACCCATAAAATAACTTGCTGGGATTTCGATTGGGATTGCATTGAATCTATAGATCAAATTGGGAAGAACTAACATATTGACGATATTGTCTTTCTATCCATGAACATTGGACATCCCTCCATTTATTTAATTCTTTTTTGATTTCTTTATTCCTTTTCTGATATCCTATGGCAATAATGTTCACTTAGCAATAAATCAAATATTGTTTCATGATACCTTAAATATTATTTTTAGCTTTTATTATCATTTAGCATTTTATGTAACAATAATTCATTCTTTTCCAATTATATTGTAAATGCCATCCTGGTGCAAAATGAATTTTAAAAAGTTTCAATATCCTATCTAATGTCATATGTGGCTCACCTAGGTAAGAATTATTTAAGGGTGGCAGTTTTGCTGAGCTTCCTTCTCTTGACATTCCAGTTTTCACTGCAAATGTCAGGGGGTTCAATTTCAGATGTTTCTTAACAACGTCTCCCCAAACTCTTTTATGTTGACTTTAATAAAAGCTACAAGAAGATGAGTTGATGGGAGCTGAACTTATACTATAGAATGAACCATGTCGAATTTATTAAGCAGTTAATTTAAGAACATGGTGAGTGTACATGTTGTGTACCACAAAATACATACATATTAAGTTAAAAAAAAAAAGAGCAGTATGTTTCTGGTTCTGGCATTTACTACAAAAACAAACAAACAAACAAAGCCCCTGTGCTCTGTAGAATACTAGTGAAATCCTGAGCCAGGAGTCATTAAAAAGTATTTTTCTGGTGGATTCTAGTTTGGGGCCTCTGTCTCTTCTCTTTTGGGTGTCAGATTGATTCAGGACAATATGTATACACTGGTTACTTCCTTTGACTAGTTGCAGGGGTTTACATTAACTGTGGAGAATTCTTCTACAATTCTCTGCTTACAATTGGCTTAAGGTATAGAATTGCCAGCCCTAATTTTCAAAAATGGCAGGAAAAGTATATTCAGGAATTTAGAGAACAGAAAACTGCTTTCTTGCTTAAACAAGATGTCAGGGTGTGGTATAGAGAGAAGTACACTGAGGCAAATCTTTGTTCAGGTTTTCTCCACCAGAGGCCCGTCAGTTCCTCATGGCAAAGGAACTAGAAGACATAGTCTGAGGCTGAGGGGATAGCCTTACCTCCAGAGGGAGAAGTTCAGGTTTGGGCTCCCAGAACACAGTGAGTTCACATAGACCTTTGCTGCCCATCCCTTAGGGATTCATCACCTCTGAACCTCTTTCTGGAAGAACTTCCAGAAATCTTTTACCAGCTCCTTAATTTGGCAAACATGGAACCTTGGATGCCTGTATTGGCAGGGTCCAAACAGAGGAAGCAGCCTGTCCAAGTTTATACAGCTGTTAATGGCTGAGCTGGGATCAGAGCCAAGTGAGCTGATTCACCACCTGGGGTTCTGCCCCTTTATGCCACACTTATACTTCCTGGCATGCACTTTTCATTTATCCCTACGTATCTTTTATCTCTCCAATAAAACTACATTCATTTCACACTTACTGAGCATTTATTGTGTGGCAGGCAACGTACTAGCTGCCCTGTGGCTATAAAGATGATTAAAATCTGGTTCTTGGAGTTCTAGTGTAGTGAGGGACATAAGTAGAGACCCATTTACAGTGTGAGACTCGATGGGAAGAGGTTGGGTGCTGTGGGATGATGGTGAAAGATGCCATCGTGGTCTGGAGGATTCAAGAAGGCTCTACCATGAGGTTTGAGCCTTATGGGCAGGGAGACTACCTTACACAACTTTGTATTCTTCATAGAGAATGCACAGCATGATAGGAGCCAGGAAAGCTGCACTAGCACAGTCATGGGAGACCTCTCAGAACTTCTTGTTTTAGAATTTAGAGAACTAGTACAACCTGCTCTTGACCTCTGCCCTGAAGGATACTGGAGAGCAGATAGTTCTCATTCTCCTTCCCCTTTTATTTTTTTTGTCTTTCTCATGCCACTCAGTTCTTCTGGGCTCTTCTCCAAAGATTCGATGAAGATTAAAAATTGATTTTTGAGCCAGGATGTGTCACTAGCTGGGAAATGAGAGGCCAGTGAATCACACCAGGAGGCCACGAGTTTCTTGCTTGCACTGGCTCCATGGATGGACTGCTCCCAGGACTGCTGCAGGAATGAGAGGAAGTTATGGGGCAGAAAGCATTGCATCTTAGGGCCTTCTTTCTAAGGCAGTTTTGAAGCATCCACAGCCCAATCAGGAAATTCAGAGAAAGGAATGGAATCGATGACAGGGATGTTAGGAATACATTCTTTCCCATTGACCCCTTCTCCCTGGGGTGCAGGCCTGTGGAACGGTTTGGAACAGAGAGAGCTTCCTGGGTGTCTGGACTGGAAAGGACTAGGATTTGGCCTGGGGCCCCATCAGGTTCCAGAAGCCATTGGTGAACACCAGATTACCAGGGGCACAGTCTGTTGGAGTCTCTGCCCCCAGAGCTAGGCACCCGTTAATCTGTACTGGGTGTCCACAGAAGAAGGAGGCTGATCTAAACTAGGTGGAGGGGGTTGATGAGGGCAGAGCTGTTAGAATCACTGGGTTTAAGTCAACTTCATTCTTCTCTTAATAGGTTGACCTTCAGACCAAGTGCACATACCTAATTTCTCAAGGCTAAGAAGGATTTCATGTAGCTGCTGGGTGGTTGGAATCAAGAACCTCTAAAGCTTTTTCCTTCTCAGAGATTTGGGATTCCATAAAAAGAAAGCCCATTTATCTTCTTTTCTATCTTTGTCACTATGTTGTAATCCTGACTTACTAGCTGTGGAGCCCTGGTCTCTTACCTTCTCTAAGTGTCAGTATCTTTCCTTGTAAAATGGGTGTAATACTTTCTACTGCCCTTGGTTGTCAGAGGGACTAATTGAAATAATATATGTGAAGGTTGATGATTACGCTTCATAGGATAAAATTTCCTCCCTTCCTTTGCTTCCTCTCTCCAATATCTTACAAAGATACTGATGCAGTCAAGCATGTAACTGAAGTCAGTCTTATATAATGATGATACTGCCTAGGTGAAAAAGCACTAAGACCCTCCTTGCCCTACCCCAGACAAAAATTTTATCTCTCATTATACCTTGTGATAATGATTGTGATAATGCTTGGTGTGGTGCCATTAGTCATTGTTTTTGTCATATGATATCATACTGTACATATTAGTCATTAAAATCTTAATAGGAGCTAATTTTAAAAACATACGTTCTTAAGATTGGAAGTCACTTTGTCCAACTCTCAGGCCCCCAAATTATTCAAGAAGGTTCATCCAGACTCTGGATGAATTGAATAATTCTCATGATAAAGAGCTCACTATTTTATTGAGGTAGCCCATTCCATTGTGATGCATCTGAAATTGATTAGACATTCTTTTACAAGTTGAAGTAAGTCTAACTCCCCAAAACTTTGTTTCATTGGCCTGAGTTTTGTGAAATAGAGCAAACAGGAGTAAATCTTCTCCTCCTTTCATTTGTCATCACTTTAAATATTTAAAGATAGAGATCTTCTCTTTTCCAGTCTCTAAACATGGTTTAACTGTTTCTCCTGTACCTGCTTCTAAATCCTTTACAATCCAGGTTGCTCTTCTCTAAAGATATGCACATTTTCCAGTGTTCTCCAAATGTGTTACCTGAATACTACCATAGGAGGGTTCTAATAGTATGGAGGCCAGAAGGTTAAAATCTCCTTTGGTCTGGATTTAGGCTGATAGCACTACAGTTTTTTTAAAAATCGGGTTGCATAATTGCGTAATATTTAGTGTCTGATAAATTAAAACCTCAAGACTTTTCCGCAGAAACTGCTACTGTTGCCAAAATCTTGGCTCTCTGTACACCAATGCCAAACAGAAATACAGAGAGAGAGTTATGGAGGAAAAAGAGAGTGGCTTTATTTCTTTGCCAGGCAAAGGGGGAACACAGCAGGCTAGCGCCTCAAGAACTGTGCCCTCTTCCTTGGGGAATAGGGAGAGGTTATATAGTCAGGACTCAGTTGCCAGAGTTATGTGATAAGGATCAAGGCAGTAAGGTCTTGCATTCTTCTTCTGCAAAGTTTCAAAAGGCTGGGGTTGTCGACAAGATTAGGGTGTGTGTAGGGTCTCAGGTGGTCAGGGTGTCCTTTTAAAAAATATTTATTTATTTATTTATTTATTTTTGGCTGCATCAGGTCTTCATTGCTGCATGTGAGTTTTCTCTAGTTGTGGTGAGCAGGCGCTACTCTTCATTGTGGTGCACGGGCTTCATGGGCTTCTCGTTGCGGTGGCTTCTCTTGTTTCAGGGCACAGGCTCTAAGCGCACGGGCTTCAGTAGTTGTGTCATGCGGGCTTCAGTAGTTGTGGCTCGTGGGCTCTAGAGTGCAGGCTCAGTAGTTGTGGCACACGGGCTTCGTTGCTCCGTGGCATGGGGGATCTTCCCAGCCCAGGGCTCGAACCCGTGTCCCCTGCATTCAGGGCAGGCAGATTCTTAACCACTGCACCACCAGGGAAGCCCAGGGTCTTCTAATCTTGATGAGCTTCTCTGGTCCCTTTAATCTGGCCTCAGGTGGTTTCGTGGCTGCTCTTCCCTTGATTAACAACTGTTCGAATCTCCCCTTTGGAACTCAGGGAAGGTCATGGAGGCTGAAGTCTTGCCTGCAAGAAATGGGGGACAAAAAGGCCTCTGTGCCCGGGAGCCCCACAGGGCCCTGCTCAGCATCACTGCCAAATTGGGTCTTTCCTGGATTAGACTATTATATTAAGCAATTAAATATTTTAATCTAAATGCATATAATTTTATTATTAGTTAAAAATCTCTCTCTCCCCCTTATGTTTGTTTCAGGCCACTGTTCTTGTTTCTTCACTGAATCTTAATTTGTCAGTCTACAAATTAGAGGTTCTTTCTAGCTTTGTATCGTCCAAAAGTTTGAATAAGCAGGTCCAATGACAGAGCACTTTAGCCCAACACTGAAGACTTTTCTAAAACTGGCACCTATACAGTCATCCCTGAGTAACTTTGCTAAGCTAAAATTGTTTAACAGTTCTGTCATTTAGCCTAAAATATTGAGAGCTCCCTTGCCTGGCCGCTTCCATAGTCATTTCATTAGTAAGGGAAAGCTCATTTGTTAATAATCTGAGTGAGGTTCTTAAAATGCATATGCTTGGCAGACAGTACTAATCAGTATGAGGTTTCTGGGTGCCTATGATGCTATTTACGCAGGTGGACTGATGCAGGAATTATTGCTTTGGCCTGAAGGCAATATACTCAGTCACTGAATAGTAGAAACATTTTGAAATGCACATGAGAAATTTTTGATTTGCCTTATTGTCTCAGAAGATTGAGGAAGAGCTGACTGGACTTAATTCTGACAGCAAAAGGAATCCTGACCCACCCAATGTCCAGGATGCCCAGTCTTCAAGAGCTTCTCTGTTGCCTTGTCCCATAAACCAGCAATTGTACAAGAGACTTCTGCAATTGTGAAAAACTTCTAAGAAATTCAAGGACTTGGACAATAGGGGAAGGGGGAGGTATAGTCATTGGGAGGAAACCTAAGACAAAGGAAGTTTTGAACACTGGGCTCCATGTTTAGAGAAGTAGACCAGGGACTGAGGGCAGAGGGAGAAGGAGGTTGTACTATATGATTATTTTCCCAAGGCCACAGCCTTAGCTTGGACAGTTGAATTGATTCTTTCCCCCATCAACTGGTATGCATTATTATAAGAGACCAGGGTGAAGCAGTCACTACTCTCAAATCTGATCCCATATATTTGAAATCTTTCAGCAAACTAGGGAGGCCAGTTATGAGGGTCCTAGCCTCCTTTTGAAACATTTACCAACTTACCAGAAATGTGGAAAACAGGATATTTGAGTGAAAGGAAAAAAATGTAGCAACTTGAACTGTGAATATCAACCTCTCCTTAAGCTATAACCTGAGGAGAGGAGTCATCCATTAGCCTAGGAGTTAGAGTACAGCCAAAGACAATTCATACACCCTGTTGTTTACAAAGATTCAGAATATGTAGATCCCGCCTTGTATGAGAATGGGTGAAGAGAAAAATTGTCCATGGAAACTTTCTAAAAAATACTATAGAACAAAGAAAATTTAACATAATTGTGGAAATTCAAGAAAGAGGACTTCTGTTTCTCATGAGATGGCAGAGATTGGAGAAACTCTCCAAGTTTAGAACATCTAAAGTTGCTGAATAATTTATTTAAATGCTTTGCTGAGTTTGTGGGAGAGTAAAAGAAACATTCAAAACCTAGAAATGACAGGAAAGTTCTGGACAGCATTTGTACACAGGCATATGTGGATCCCTAGTTTTCTAGAGCTTAGATTTTAACTGGGCAGAATACAGAGCCTATGTAAGGTAGGAGGCAAGTCAGATCTGAGACTCCTGTGCAGAGCAACATCCCAGAAGGACAACATCCTTAGTGATAAATTAAGGGGAAAAAACAATGCCACAGAGGTAAATAGTGGGGATACTTTAATGTCTTGGCTTTGATTCTGAGGGGAGGAAAATAAGGCAAACATCTTCTGCAAAAATTCCTATCCCAAGCTTACCTTCCCATGTATCTGGGACCAAAATTCACAACAACTCTAAGATTGGAAAACCAACCTCCAAGCCAAATATTTATTCTAAAGAGGTCTCAAGATTAGTGGTCCACCCAGGTCCCTGAAAGAATCAAATGAAAATCACCTCTGTGGGAATATTTTTCAAATTTCAGAACTCAAAAATTACTATAGATAAATTCCAAGGAATATGAACTTATAAATACACACACACACACAAAGAAACCACCATGTGGTAGAATCAGAAGACACAAGGACCGCAAAACAGAGGACAAAGCTTGAATATATTGGCATTGTCAAAAATAGAATGTAAACTATTTTTAATAAGCTTAAAGAAAAAAGAGGGCATTTAAAATGTTACAAAAAGGAAGAAGATTATAAAGAGTGACTGAAAAGAATTGAAAAGGAACCAAATAGAATTTCGAGTTCAGATTAGAAATTCAATGTGTGGATTAAAGAAGTTAAAGAACAGTTTAGAATCACCTAAAGAGAAAATTAGTGAATTGAAGGATAAACTGAAGACCTTACCCAGAATGATGCACAGAGAGCCAAGAGAAAATAAAAGGGAGGGGGGCAGGTATTGGGAATTATGGAGGTTAGCATGAGAAGGTATGCCATTATCCTAATCAGAGTTCCTCAAGCAAAGATTAGAGAATGGGTGATGGTAAGGAGATATATTCAAAGAGATAATGACTGAGAATTGTCCATCACTGATAAAATATATCAATTCTTATACTCAGGAAGTTCATGTAGGATGAATAGAAAGAAATCCACACCTAGATACATCGTAGTCAACTGTTGAATAACAAAATGAAGATCATAAAAGCAGCCAAAAGATAGATCAATAGTCTGCAAAAGAATGCTAGTTCTTAAGTAGACTTTTAAACAGGAGCAATGACAATGAGAAAACAATGGAAATATATCCTCTAATTATAAATCTAGAATTCCATCCCTAGCAAAATTATCTGTCAAAAATGAGACTAAACAGTTTCACAAAAACTGAGAGTTTACTACTAAATCGTTCTTATTAAAAGAACTCTAAAGAGTATACTTAAGGTAGAAAGAAAATAAATGAAAAAACAAGCTCTGAGATGCAAGAAGAGATGGTGAACAAAGAAAATGACAAATGTGGGAAAATATAAATAACCATCAACTAAATAAAACAATTATAATAATGTCTAATCTTGAGGATTAAAAAAAGATAAAACTAAAACCATGGGGAAAACCACATGTAAATGGGGAGAGGGGTTTGTGATTAGCATTACAGTGTTCTAAGCTCTGTATTCAGGAGGATGGAAGGAATACTGCTTAACTTTAGACTTTTTAAAAAAGCTATATTGTGCATGTTGAAATTTCTAGGGTAACCAACAAAAGAATAAAAATTATAATGATTTTAAATTAGATGAATAAAAATATTTTATTATTTACAATAAATATCAATGGACTAAATTTCCCAGTGAAAAGTCAAAGGTAGGTTTCAGGAAATAAAAACAAAAGCAAAATCCAGTTATATACTGTTTACAATAGATACATCAAAATTTAAGGACACAGCAAAGTTAAAAACAAGAGAGTAAAGAAAGATACAACAGGTAAATACCAAAAAAGGAAAGACGGGATAAGTAAAATAATATAGATTTAAAGGATAAAACATTGCTCAAGGTAAAGATATTGTCATAATTTATAAATGGTTCAGTTTACCAGGGAGGTAAAACAATACTAGATTAGTATACATATAATAATTATACATAACTATATAACTGTCTCTCTGTCGTCTGTCTTTGTCATCTATCTATCATCTGTCTAATTACTATCATAATGGGGGATTTTAATACATATTTTTTCAGTAATTCATAGTCAAACCAACAAAAATTAGTAAGGATATGAAATATTTGCATAACAATTAACAGTACACCTAAGAACTGCCGAGTGTTTATTTTAAACACACATGAAACATTTGAAAGTTTGATCACATAAAGCAAGTCTTAAAAATGTTAAAAGGATCAGCATCCTAGAGAATACAATCTGAGCACAAAATTAGAAATCAGTAACAAATATTATTTGTTTGGGGAAAAAAGACCCATGGATCAAAGATAAAGAGGAAATTAAAAGTTACTTAGAACTGAATAATATTGAAATAATACACATTAAAATGTGTGGATGGAGGGGATTTGTGGGAAGTAATGGCTGCATAGTTTTAGTATCTTTCTTAATACCTACATAAAAGAGCAGAGAGAGAAACTGGACAGTAAAACCAAAAGCCCAGGGATAACATTTGCAACCAAATTAAACAATATTTCCTCGAATCCTGAAGTACAGTTACAAGTACCACCACTCCAGCCACAAGATAAGCATGGTATCAGTGGCTGTCTGAAAAGAAGAAATGAGCTCAAGAAGTCCCTGCTAAGGTCTGAAGGAGCTGGAGCAGAACTTTCAAAACAGACCTGCCAAGACTTCCTTCTAAGGCAGGCCCCACACTCAGGAGGAACTGCTGGGAGTAGAATCAAAATTGAGCAGGAGAAAGGCAATGGAGACAAAGGAAAGAGAAGGCTCAGATAAGGGTAGAGGAGACAAGTGGATCCAGGAAATCTCTTAGAGCAATTAACCATATATTTTTTTTAATACAACATGGAAAATAGTAGAAGAGGAAGCTCTGTGAAATTAGAAAATCTACCCTGAACCACATCTTCTTCTGGAACTGAACAACAGAAATGCATTGAGGTTTAATTCCATACCGTAAAAGTGAGCAACAAGAAAGTAAAAAGGTCAAAACTCACAGGAAGTTATTGTATGAAAAAATAGAATATAGAACAGAATAACAAACCTGTAGGCACTGAATGCACACTAGAGTGTGAAATAAAACCAAAACTACAATCTACTATTTCAAAATGAGCTAATGTATAAATGTTAATTTTCTGATTTTGATGGTTGTACTGTGGTTATATAGAAGAATGTTTTTTTTTTTTTTTTTTTTTTTGTGGTACGCGGGCCCCTCACTGTTGTGGCCTCTCCCGTTGCGGAGCACAGGCTCCGGAAGCGCAGGCTCAGCGGCCATGGCTCACGGGCCCAGCCGCTCCGCGGCACGTGGGATCCTCCCGGACCAGGGCACGAACCCATGTCCCCTGCCTCAGCAGGCGGACTCTCAACCACTGTGCCACCAGGGAAGCCCGAAGAATGTTATTTTTAAAAGGAAATACAGATTAATGAACTTAGGCATGCTGGGAGCATCAGGCTGGCAACTTATTTCCAAATTGCTCAGGAAAAAAAAAAATCTTTGCATAGTACACACCACTTTTTATAAGTTTGAAATTGTCTAAAAATTAAAATCTTCAAAAATAGAAAGAGGAAAAGAATTTCAGATGAAGTGACAAATATTGAAACTAGACAAAGAAGATAAAACATATGAATAATAGCAGTCCCTTAAGAAGAAACCCAAAGCAAGGACGCAAACAAATACTATTATAAAAACTGTAAATCAAGAAAACTTTTTTGAAAAAAATTGTAGATATGAGAAGAGTAAACTGTGTAATTGAGAATATTGACCCAGAATAACCAACACTGATACATGTACAAATACAATTATTGGACTTTAAAGAAAAATATTTTAGGCATCTGGACAAAAAGGCTATGATTTATAAAGAAAATTAGAGGTATCATCAGACTTTTTGACAGCAAAGCTTTATGCTGAAAGAATAACATTTTAGATACCATTTGATTTTATATTAAAGAAAATATGAAGGAAGCGTTTTATATCCAGGAAAACTGTCTTTCTAGTAAAAATATCAAAAACTGTTATAAACACATACAAGAACTCAGAGAATATTGTCCTCATGAATGCTTCCTGAAGAGTCTTCTAGAGAAAAATCTAAATGATTAGAGAGACATTATCAGAAGTGCTGCCACCTGGCCTCTATTACATCAGGGCCCTATCATCTCCATTGCCATCAGCAAGTTAAGTTGTATAACAACTTCTTTTGCTGTCAGCCCTGGCCTACAGAGGAGAACCTCCAATGAACTTTATGGCTATGCTGGTGCCTATTTCACCAGTGTGTCCCCTATGGCCTTTGTCAATAGCGTGTAAATTATGTTCCAATGGAACATAATCATCTAGCAGGTCTTCTCATTGTACACAGTATATCCATGCCACCATGCCTGATTTCTTGAGATTTTTAATTTCTTCATCTGCCATCTGTCATGGCAAGTCTAGCATTTCAACTCTGCTTCGTGTGAGCTATTGCTTTTTCAATGCTTCTAGAAGCCCTTCTAGTAAGGCGTGTAGACCATTTCCTTAGGTCCTTGTCAGTATATTAAGTCCTGTGTCTCAGTAGAATGCTTGCAAGTCAATGAATCTTTTCCTATACAATTTTATGTTCTAGACTTATTCTAGACTATATTCTAGACTTATTCTAGACTATATTCAGTCACACTTAGAATCCAGTCCCAAGCAAGCTTCTTCTGGAATACGCTGGCTAGGTCTTGAAGCTCCACTTCATCCCTTACTAGGCCTAGCACACACCCTGCTGGGTTTTGCTGCAGCTTGACCCTAGTTCTAGGAATAGTGAATGGCTAGAAGAGGAGATGGGGTAGCTACTGAGAGAGACACATGTTACTTTGCACAGATAAGAGCTCTGTACCCTCTTCCAACAAGAGGGGGCGGAGGAAGGTAAGGGGACCATGCTGACTCTTAATAAGAAGGAGTGGGCTACATCTGCAAGCTCAGAAGCTTCAGAGGAGTCTTAATAGTCAAAATCTTTAGGCCCAGTGACTCAGATGTCCCTATCCCATGTTTCAAGTCCCAGATTTTCCTAAACAAGGCCCTAATTTTGTCATAACAGGCCTACCTGGCTGTGCATTTAACTATCTTTGAAATTTAGCAGCTCTGACTATTAAGTGATAAGAAGAGATGAGAGCTTCTTTGTAAGCATCCAAAGAGGCCCTCTGGCTTTTACAACTGACTCTCAAGTGTTTGTTACCCTGTTCCTTATCTTCTATAGATAAATTCATGCTGCTTAGCAACAGCTATCTAATCCTGTAATCTTATAGCTACTATTTTCTCCATACATCTCAAACAACTGAAACATTATTAGCCTGCTAGCACATTCCCTTTCCTCAGTACATTTTCCCAATTCATCACAACCGAAAATTTTAACAAATGGATTATCAGCTGTGCCAGGGACTGTTGGTATAAAACCTACCATCAGTGATGGGATCTTCATTGCCAGACAAGCAGTGAGTGATTCAGCTTCAAAATACCATCTTATTGTCTGTTTTCTCTGATCATTTCTGATACTAACTGTTGTAGGTTGGGTTCTTCAGAAGCATAAGTAGACATTGAGATAGAGATTGGGGTACAAGGTGTTTGTTAGGAATCAACACCTGTGAAAGGAAGGGGGAGAAAGCAGAATTGGGCAGAGGAAGAAGTCTAACATGGAAGCCCAACAGAGCCTTGCTCAACTTGGTAGGAAACTCTGGAGCTAGTATTGACCTTCAGAGTGTCTGCCATTAGGCTAAAGAGACCAGACCTTTGTACTCTACCTCGCTTAATCACGTGGTCAAGCCTGCATTAGGAAGGGCATAATTTCAGGAAGGCAGTTCTGTGCAGCTGAGGTAGATCCAGCTGTAGGCTGTCTACAATCCAACTCCCTGCAGCTGGGCAGCAAGTCCTTCCTTGAAGGGGGATCTGGGTGGTATATCATACTTAATGGCTATAGCCTTTGACAGTCGATACTTAGGATGACCATAAAAAATTCGGTTTGAATGATGATAGCATAAGCAAATATATTTAAAAATCATAATTGGTGGTGGTAGTAGTAGTAGTAGTAGTAGTAGTAGTAGTAGTATCCTGAGGCAAGTATGTATGAAATATGAGATAAAGCAAATGAGTAGTAATGGGATGTTGTAATTCTATTACCCTTTGTATCCTTGAGGGGAAAAACAATTTTTATATATTTGTGTGTATATATATACAATTTTATATTTGTATATATATATATACACACACACACACACACACACACACACACACACACATATATAGTGAAGATTGGAACTGAAATTAATGCAATTGGAAACTAAGATAGTAAACCAATAAAGCCTAAGCTTAGTCACTGGAAAGAATTATAAAATTAAAATATCTCTGACAAGATTGATCAAGAGAAAAGGAGAGATGATGTATGTAAATAATAACATAAAAGGTAAGAGAATATAATGAAAGACTTTATGCTAATAAAATTTTTTTTAACATCCTTATTGGAGTATAATTGCTTTACAATGGTGTGTTAGTTTCTGCTTTATAACAAAGTGAATCAGCTATACATATACATATATCCCCATATCTCCTCCCTCTTGGGTCTCCCTCCCACCTTCCCTATCCCACCCCTCTAGGTGGTCACAAAGCACCGAGCTGCTCTTCCTGTGCTATGCGGCTGCTTCCCACTAGCTATCTATTTTACATTTGGTAGTATATATAAATCCATGTCACTCTCTCACTTGGTCTCAGCTTACCCTTCCCCCTCCCTGTGTCCTTAAGTCCATTCTCTACATCTGCGTATTTGTTCCTGACCTGCCTCTAGGTTCTTCAGAACTTTTTTTTTTTTTTACATTCCATATATATGCGTTAGCATACGGTATTTGTTTTTCTCTTTCTGACTTACTTCACTCTGTATGACAGACCCTAGGTCCATCCACCTCACTACAAATAACTCAATTTCGTTTCTTTTTATGGCTGAGTAATATTCCATTGTATATATGTGCCACATCTTCTTTATCCATTCATCTGTTGATGGACACTTAGGTTGCTTCCATGTCCTGGCTATTATAAATAGAGCTGCAATGAACATTGTGGTACTTGACTCTTTTTGAATTATGTTTTTTTCAGGGTGTATGCCCAGTAGTGGGATTGCTGGGTTGTGTGGTAGTTCTATTTTTAGTTTGTTAAGGAACCTCCATACTATTCTCCATAGTGGCTGTATCAATTTACATTCCCACCAACAGTGCAAGAGGGTTCCCTTTTCTCCACACCCTCTCCAGCATTTACTGTTTGTAGATCTTTTGATTATGGCCATTCTGGCTGGTGTGAGGTGAAACCTCACTGTAGTTTTGACTTGCATTTTTCTAATGATTAGTGATGTTGAGCACTCTTTCATGTGTTTGCTGGCAATCTGTATATCTTCTTTGGAAGAATGTCTCGGTCTTCTGCCCATTTTTGGATTGGGTTGGTTTTTTGTTTGTTTGTTTGTTTGCGGTACACGGGCTTCTCACTGCTGTAGCCTCTCCTGTTGTGGAGCACAGGCTCTGGACGCACAGGCTCAGCGGCCATGGCTCACGGGCCCAGCCGCTCCGCAGAATGTGGGATCTTCCCGGACCGGGGCATGAACCCGTGTCCCCTGCATCGGCAGGCGGACTCGCAACCACTGCGCCACCAGAGAAGCCCCAGGTTGTTTGTTTTTGATATTGAGCTGCATGAGCTGCTTGTAAATTTTGGAGATTCATCCTTTGTCAGTTGCTTCATTTGCAAATATTTTCTCCCATTCTGAAGGTTGTCTTTTCGTCTTGTTTATGGTTTCCTTTGCTGTGCAAAAGCTTTGAAGTTTCATTAGGTCCCATTTGTTTATTTTTGCTTTTATTTCCACTTCTCTAGGAGGTGGGTCAAAAAGGATCTCGCTGTGATTTATGTCATAGAGTGTTCTGCCTATGTTTTCCTCTAAGAGTTTTATAGTGTCTGTCCTTACATTTAGGTCTTTAATCCATTTTGAGTTTATTTTTGCGTATGGTGTTAGGGAGTGTTCTAATTTCATTCTTTTACGTGTAGCTGTCCAGTTTTCCCAGCACCACTTATTGAAGAGGCTGTCTTTTCTCCATTGTATATTCTTGACTCCTTTATCAAAAATAAGGTGACCATATGTGCATGGGTTTATCTCTGGGCTTTCTATCCTGTTCCATTGATCTATATTTCTGTTTTTGTGCCAGTACCATATTGTCTTGATTACTATAGCTTTGTAGTAGAGTCTATGCTAAAAAAATTTGAAAACTTATGTGAGTGGGAAAAAGTCCTGGATTCAACGTTGTGAAAATTTACCAAAACTGATCCTAGAAAATATGAATGTTCATAGAAATGATCTAAGGAATTAAGTTTTAATGGATTTTCCTAAAAAGAAAACACTACATTCAGACAATTTTATAGGTAGGTCCTCTAAAGTTTCCTGTGTCATCACTTCTATTCAATATTTTGCCAGAGGGCCTAGCCAGTAAATAAGACAAGAATTATAAAGAAACTTATGGAAAGGAATATGTGAAACTATTTTCAGGTGATAATGTTCTCAATATAGAAAACTAAAATATATAATCTGCAGGAAGATTAATAAAAATTTATGAAGTTTGCCAAATATGTAAATGTCTGTTGTGTCTATACAATGGCAATGTCCAGTTAGAAAATGCATTCATATTGAAGTTTAAGGGAGACCAATTAATAGCACCTTTCTTTGCAACCTGAGTTCTGAACCAGGCAAAAAGAGTAGGCACATAAATGCTGAAACACTATTGTCAAAAACGTTGATTGTGGAAAATATGGCTTATATCTGTGTATATGGAGAGATTCATAATCCTGAATTCCAGAATTAGACAGCCTTATCCAATGAGTCACTTATAGCATAGGAACTCCAAAGGCCTCTTCTCTAGGGGACAAGTTATTTCTGTTAAGCTTTATGCATGCCTTAGGGTAATCAAGACCACATGTTCTCATAGGTAGAGCAGCTCACAAGAGGAAGAAAAGAAGGGGCTGGGCAAAAAAAGTTAAGTTTATCCTTCCAAACCATTAATCAGATTATGTTGCTTCTCTCTCAGGGCCAGCGTGAATGAGGGGTGGAGACAGGCTAGGATTATTTCACAGGTGAAGTTCCCTCCTCATGGAAGGAAATCCTCAGGGCAGGAAAGGAGTTTCTCCTTCTTCCCCACAAAAAAGGATTTATAATATTACCCTTCCCACATACACCAAAAAATGTTCAGCCCCTAGGAAGAGATTTAATAAAAGATATACAATCTTTATGTAGAGATGTATAAAAATTTATTGAAATACATTGAGAAAGACCTAAATAAATGCCCATATTTATTTGACATGAGACATATCATGGTCACAGACAAGAAGACTCAACGTTATAAAGTTGTTAATTTTCCTAAAAATCAGTCCACAGATTCAATGTAGTTGTAATAAAATTATAAACAGGGGTTTCGAGGAATTTGAATAGCTATTTCTAAAATTAATGCAGATGAACTAAAGGTCATAAATAGCAAATACATTCCTGAAGAAAAATGGCAAGGCAGGAGGACTTGTTCTACCAGACCAAGTCTTATTTCAAGCTATGAGACAAGCTATTAAGACAGAGCAGTTTGGGTAAAGGGATAGGAAAATAGCCTGAATGGAACCGAATAGAGAGCCCAGAGGCAAACTCATATGTTTCTGATTAAAACACAAAAAATTTATATGAAAATCTGGCATTGAAGATCAATTGGGAAAAGATGAACCATTTAAGAGGTATCACTGAGACAACTGTTATCTATGTGGAAAAATAATTGGATCTTATATACACAAATGCAGGACTTCAGGGAGAAACTGTACAAGTTTTAGGGAAAAATATAGAAAAATGTCTTTTGACTTTGGGAGTAGCAAAGGATTTCTTAAAAGAGATTCAAAGGGGCAAACCTTATAAAAATTAGATTGATCAATTTGACTGCATTATAACTAAGAGCTTTTTATTTCAAAAGAAAGTAAAAACATAAGCCATAAATTGTTAGAAAATAGTTGCAACTTATCAACCAATAAAGAATTAGTATCTAGTTTATATCACAAATACCTATGAATTAATAAAAAAAGGTAAACAAAACATTAGAAAAAATGGACAAAAGACACGAACAAGCATTTCACATTAAAGAAACAACACTAGTTAACGGATGTGCAAAGACGCTCAACTTTATAAGGAATATCACAATTAGGCAGCAATTCATATTGCCCAGATTTATAAAATTAACAACTCTTACAATACTAAGTACTGTTGAGGATGTGGAACAATGGTAACACTCAGACACTGCTAATAGGAGTATAAATTGATGCAACTTCCTTGGAAAACTCTTTGGCATTCCTTGGTATAAAGATGTGAATATCCTGTGATGTAGGAATTTCACACCAGTATATAATATTTCCTAGAGAACTTGCACAGGTGCCCCAGGGACCATGAATGAGATTATGATTGTAACCTTATTTGCCACAGCAAAAACTGGAAACAATGCAAAGTTCATCAACACTAGAATGGATGAATACATTGTAGTACATTCATGTAATGAAATACTATACCAAAGTAAAAATGAATGAACCACAACTTTATGCACTAAATAAATTTCATGTTGAGTTAAAAAGTCATGAAAGAGTACAAATGTTATGATTCAGTTTGTATAAAGATAAAAAGGCCCAAGGCTCAGGGCTTCACTGGCAGTCCAGTGGTTAAGACTCCACACCTACCACTGCACGGGGCACAGGTTTGATTCCTGGTCCGGGGACTAAGACCCCGCATGCCGCGTGGTGTAGCCAAAAAAAGAAAAAGAAAAAAAAAAGGCCCAAGGCTCCAGGTTGCCTTTAGCCCTGGCAAAAGAATCACATGGTCCAACCTGATGCCCTGGGGTTCCACACTGGGGTTTGAGGCCAAAGCCTCAGAGAAGAAATGAGCATTCATTCATTCATTCATTATTAACTTCCTACTCTGGGCCAGGCACTGGCAGGAAAAGTGACAAAGTAGACTAGGTATTTGTCCTTATGGATTAATAGGGAAGACAAAATTAAATAATTATACAAATACATATATAATTACAAAACGTGGTAAGTGCTGTGAAAGGAAAAGCAAAGAAAGCAGTGAGAGTGTAATGAGAGTCCTTCACTGAGGTTTCATGTAAAGTACTTAAGTTGAATGTCACTAACACAGTGCCTGCCACATGGAAAGCACCTAATATATGTTTTTTGAGCGATTGCTACTTCTGCCTATTCCATTCATTCAACAAATATGTATCGGGAATATTCTCTGCGCTAGGTATTATTACGGGTGCTGGAGATACAGCAGTATCTCCTTGTAGAGACCTGGCCATAAAACCAAGCAAGTAAGTAAATTATATACTACATTTGAAGGCATTGAGATCAACTGAGAAAGGTAATGCAGGAAAGGGGGAGTAGAGAGTACTGGAAGGGTGTTGGAATTTAAAATAAGGTGGTCAGCAAAGGCTTTGTTTCCTTAAGAATGTGGCATTTTAGTAAGGCTCGAAGGTGGGATAGGAGCAAGAAAAAATGATCAATCTACAAAGGTAAGTATAGATACAGTTAACGGGAAATTGAGACCCAATTTAGGTAAGAAGAAGTAGTTACTTTCAGTTCAAATTTCCAAGCCCAGGGAACATTCATCCTAGAATGCATATAGAATCACACTAAAACAGAGACATATAAATATCTTTTAAAAAATAGAAAAAGATAGATTCTGGCACTGACCAACTGGTTAGATTTCTCTGTGTCCTTGGCAGAATTCTAGAATGCATTAACAAACAGGTGATGTATGAGCATTTAGACAAGGAAACAGTTATTGGTGCCCAAATATACCCTATTATATAATATGCCCCAATATCCTTTTTTGTTCTTTGTGTGTGCAGCACAGATTCCATGGGCAACTAATCTGAAATTCTACATAGAATATCACTCTAACTAGAGTTTCACAATGTGCATTAGCGTATTAAGAGCTCCACAGTAAATGAATTAGTTTAATTTTTTTTAAACTCAAGAACCACTCAAAAACAAAAACCAAAAAACTATTATCTGGCAGAAGGAGTATTCCATTAAACACACCTGAAGATACACTAAGTTAGAAGAAAGGATGAAAGATGGGATTAGACTAGACAGTGAAGGGGTTTTGGAGCAAGACTGGACTGGACTAGGCTAGAAGAGCCTTCTGTGAGAACCAGGAATAGCTGGGGGTAAGTGGTGTAGGGGGAGCCAGACTGGCTTAAAGGGCCAGAGGGAGAGCAGGCAAGCACAAGAGCAGACATAGGTTCTTTAAGAACAAGTCATCCCAAACTAAATCATTTTTGATGGGTTTATAGAACTTGCAGATCAAGAGAATTCTGTAGACGCAGTGCATTTTGATTTCAGAAAGCATTTGACAAAGTTCCTTATAATATTTGTATGAAAAGAAAGGGTGGGAAGAGGTTAAATGAGAGCACAAATGTCTGAGTATGAGTTTTTAACCCAGTTATTTCCAAAACACATTGATTGTTGGACTAATGATGCCAAAGTGGAGGGAAGTCTCTTAATGTCTTCTAGCCGGGGCAATACAGAGCAGTGGATAAGACGACAGGCTCTGAAGCCACAGTACCTGGCCTCAAATCCTGCCTCTGCCATTTATTAGCTGAGTGACCTTGGGCAAGTTACTTAACCTCTCTGTGCCTCAGTTTGTCATCAGTAAAGTGGGGATACTAATCATACTTATTAGATTGATATGAAGATGATATGTGTTAACTCATGAGAAGTGTTTAGAACAGAGCCTGGCACATGGTAAACACTCAATAAATGTGGATAACTGTTGTATATTCTGTCCTGGGCTCTACATACTTTTTTTTTTTTAAATCTGGGCTCTGATTAACATACAAAAGTCAGTTTCCTCCTATAGCTGGGAGAAACAGATGATATGTTAGATGACAAAGTCAAGATTCCAGAAGATTTCAAGAGGCTAAATGAAGTCTTTAAACCGTGAAGATAAAAACTTCAGAGGTAAAGGTCAAGATCAGGTCTATACTTCAAAAAAATCAATGAAGTCCAGGATGAGGTGAAAGTGACTTAAGAGCCAGTTAATGCAAACACACACACACACATACACACACACACACACATACACACACACACACACACACACAGATTAAACCATAGAATGCTACGATTGTCTCATTTTTTTTAAAGAACAAAGGATAAGAGAGGTAATGGTTCCAGTGCCATCCATACTCCGCAGACCACATCCAGAGGATTTTTTTCCTATCTGAGAGCTCCCTGCCTGACTGCAAGACATCTTCAAGCAGGAACATGTCCAGTGGGGCTGCCTGAATGGGGAAGAGCTCCCCAATCCCATCGGGTACAGGCCAGTTTCAGGAAATCGGGACTATTTAGCCCAAAGAAAGGAAGACTAGGAGGAGGCCTGACAACCATCTTAACATATTTGAATGTCTGCCATGGAAAAGAGGGATTTGATGTATCCTTTAAGGCTTCACAGGTCTGATGATTTGAGTTACAGGGAAGCAGTTTGGGGTGGGATATGGTGGAGAATTAATAAATAAGAGGCCTGGACTGCCCCTTGAGTTGGCAAGCCCCTGTCATTGGAAGACTCCCCCCGCCACAGAGGGGAGAGGGCTCCCTCACCCCGACCCCCTGACCTAGAGGGCATAGTGAGGGAGGAAATTCCTGCACAGGGAGGAATGTCCTGCTAGGTGGCCTCTAAGGTCCCTGCCGACTCTGAGGTTGGCCATTCTGAGAATAGGGTCTGGTGGGTTGGGGAGAATTTTCTATGAAGGAAAACATTTTATGAGTTTCTGTCTGGAGGGAAATGCATGGGGACACGTGGGAGCTGGCCTGTGGGTTCCTGCAAAGATGGCCATGAAAGAGGCCACTGCCCACCTTCACATCCCCAGCCCGCTCGCCGGGAGCCCGTCTCTTTTCACAGCAGGGAGTATGCCTTGGAGATAAAACCATTTTTGAAAAAAATAAAATAGAAGTGAGGCAAGTGTGCATGTTGTAGAAAGGGAGTACTTGTTTGGAGAATGTTTTATTCTTCTCCTTCGGTTGTTTTCTGAGTAGCTTGTCAGCAGACCTCTTGGAGAGGCTTCTATGCTCTGGAGTGTGTTTCCAAGTGTTATAGCCACACATGTTTTGGAAATCTAAACAGGCTGTCTGAAGCTGCTTTTTAAATTGAAGAACTGTTTTTTAAGTACTGTAGCAATCCATCTGAATTGAATATTTTAAAACAGTCCATGTTTGTATAAAGAACAGTTGTATCTCCATGTCCTGAACATAACTTCTTCTTGAAGATGATCAGAACTTCTGTGATATTAAAATTTGGGGCCACAGAGGACCGATTCTACAGCAAAGAAGGAATGGCCCCCAGAAACCCTTTGTATCCACCATGGAGGATTTTCTCCTGCCTTCTCTCATTTCTGGGTGGATTTACTAAGGCTTCTGTGTCCCTGGTCCTGAGTGATAATGTAGCTAAACCGAAAAACAGGGCCCACGTCTTCAGGAAGCTTAAAATCCAAATTGGGAAATAGTTTTACCCACCTCTTGGTGGTAAATTGTAATGGTTGGTGGTAATTGTAAAGCAATTAACAGATGAGCAGTTCTGGCCATGGCCAGGATGGAGGTAAGACATGCTCACTAGCGCACACACCAGTGCAATGCAATTTTTTTTTTTTTGGTAGAACGACTCATATTATGGTATCTTCTTAGGAAACACAGTTACAGAGGGGTGGTTCCAAAGTCTGTTACATAAATCTCAAAGTGCCATAGCTAACGCAACTGCTCTACTTGTCCTCTGTTCTTCAGGAGGCAAATTAGAAGGGAGTATCATGGAGGAACTGGTATGAACTTGTGGGCAGCAGAACGTGTGTATCTTCCACTTGGCGTTGAGCAGGAATGGAAAGTAAGAATAGTTAAGACAACTGCATTTGGTAACTCTGGTTAATTTATGCTCGTCAGATGGGTTGTTATATATTGTCATTCAAGATTCATCTTTTTTTTTTTTTTTTTTTTTTTTGCGGTACACGGGCCTCTCACTGTTGTGGCCTCTCCCGTTGCGGAGCACAGGCTCCGGACGCGCAGGCTCAGCGGCCGTGGCTCACGGGCCCAGCCGCTCCGCGGCATGTGGGATCTTCCCGGACCAGGGCACGAACCCATGTCCCCTGCATCGGCAGGCGGACTCTCAACCACTGCACCACCAGGGAAGCCCCAAGATTCATTTTTGAATCTCTATCTTCTTTGACCTAACATCTGCTAAGTGTGTACTACCTGATTACAAGAGCGCTCTTATTACTGTTGAGGAGACAGATTTGTGAACACAAATTCCAATATGCTAGATGTAAAGAATTAACCAAGGCACCCTGTTTTCCAGCCACAGGACAAAAGGAATTCTCCAGGACTGCTTTGCTTGTCAGGTGTTCCAAATGGAACCTGAAAAGTGTCTTTACTTTTTCAACTTCTGGTACGAGGACCAAAAAGAGGGGGGGAAATGATAGGAAGTGATAAACACTGTTTATGAAGAATGTGTCTCTTCTTTTTCCAGTAATAATTACCCATGTGAAGGGATTATGCCATTATTTGCCCAATTCTCATGAACCTCACTAATGACAATGCTTTCGACATAGGGAAAATTATGTAAAGGGGGGGAAATTGGACATAAGGCTCACCCTCTTATCCCTGAAGTCTTCCCTGCTGTGTCCCTTGCTTAAAGGACGGGGGTTGCAGAAAGGAGGTTGGGTTTGGATGGATAACCATTACATTTTGTTAAAGATTGCAACATTATGCAGCCATTGTCCCTCCTCTGTCAGGACTTTTCCCCTCATGACTTTCATTTCCTCAGTAAGTGTTGGGACCATAGTCCCTGGTTTCAGGCTGGACACACGTCGTTCTCTTAGAGCCTGCTGGTCTGTATTCTAGAGGACACTGTCCCCCTGACTGCTGAGTATGCACAAGCATCTCATCTAGTCTTTAACAGGGAGCCCAAATTATCTGCTTCCTTCCCCCACGACTTTTTCCTTTAAGTTAATGAACTATATACCTGCTACCTTAATTCATTTGCTCCCAGCCATCTGTCTGCACAATGAGAATTGATTATCAAAGTGAAAAGAGGACTTTGGGGCGAATAATCCTTATCTGAGACCCTTTGAGTCTTAGTTGTCTCGTTTATAAAGTAGATTGAAGGAATTTAATGGATGCAATTTAGAAATGGTAAAGGCTGTAAAAATACAAGGTGCTGCTTACTACTGATCCCAGCAATCCCACCTCTTCTTTCTGGCCTCCACTGCCTACCGTCAACGTTTCTTAGAGCCCTTCTCACTACCTCCCTTCTCCTGATTCATTAACATGCATTCCTTGTTCTTAAGAAGAAAATATATTTGCCACTACAGGAATCTGACTTCAACTGTCTGATTTTGTATTCCTTTAACCCTTTCAATAAACATTGATTTCTTTTCTGTGCCAGGCATTGTGCTGATGAGGTCTATAAAGGTGTATAAGAGGTAGTCCTTAGTCTCAAGGCAATACTATGGAGTATGAAAGATCTGGATTTGAATCTTGGCTCTGACATTTACCAGCCGGGTGATCTTGGAGAAGATGCATAATATTTGAACCTCAGGTTTCTCATCCAGTGTTATAAGGAGTAAAGGCAATAACGTGCCTGACTGATCCATTTTGTTAGTCTTCTGTAAATGTTGGATGATGATGTTGTTGTTACTATTACTGTTATTATGCCAGGTCAGCCAACCCCTGGAATTCATTCACCGTAAACAGCTAATGCAGGAAAGGAGCTGTGGCCCTGCCTGAGGTAGACTGTGTTTGAGAGAACAGGTAAACTCCCCTTTGGTGATGTCATGAAATAACTGAGAAGAATTTGGTGGGAAATACCAGTTCATTCTTGCACTGGGCCTGGTGTGGCTGGGGAAGCACAGATGCACTGCAGGGTGTGGCCATTCTCCTAATCACCTGAGGACATCAGGCCACCTGTCTCCCTTTCTTCCCTTGCCACCTCCACCTACATTTACAGTGTGTTTCCCATCTTTACACTTTGTCTTTCTGTTTCTGCTATGAAACCACAGATTCTGCCTGTATTACAGGGTAACTTTTATTTCCTAAGGTTTTGTCAGCTCCTAGAAGACAGGAAATATTTTACTAGTATTTATGCCTCCTGCAATATTACAGTAGTAGGTGCTCCAAAAGTATGCCATATATAATTAAACTGAAATTCAGTGATTCCCCGTTGATTATCTTATCAAAATTAGTTCCAAACTCAGCCCACAGTCAAAATCCTCCATGAACTTCATCTTCCACTATTCTCCAGGACTGCTTTAGACAATTTTTCTTCCCTTCCCAATTTTCTCTGCTGTTCTCACCTCTTCTGGACGTGCTATTTTCCTCTCTTTACCTCATACTTACTTACTTCTTCACTTTTAATGCTGTGTTCATGTCCTACTTCTGCCACAGAATCTTCCCTTATTATCCAACTGACATGGATTTCTCATTCATTCATTCATTAATCTTTCATCTAGCACTATCTTCATTTAGTCTTGATTACATACTGTTTTATATTGTTGTCCAGTTGTTGCATGCTTTTGTGATATGATAGACATTAGTCCTGCTCGTCAGTATTTCTGGCTCTCCTCCTCGTGGGCCCAGTAGGATTGTACCTAACCTACCTCTTGTTAGTCACACCATGTGACTTGCTTTAGCCAATCCAAAGCAGAATTGACAAGTGTCACAAGCAGGCAGAAGCTGAAGAGTCAGTGCATGACTCTCTTCTTCTCCTACTGTTGCAGTGACCTGTGACAGTCCACAGAGTCAACCCTCTGTCAGCCTGGATCCCTGAAGATGATGTGGAGCAGAGTCCCACCTCCATGACTTATGAAAGACATGTACCATATATGAGAATTTAAGCACTGATTGATTTAAGTTTCTAGAATTAATGTAACTAGGTGATCCTAACCGACACAGGTGTCTTGTTTCCTGAGTAAGGCTAAGCACAAGGACTGAGTCTTCACTGGTTCCTACATGTCTCTTGGGACCTCAAGGAGCATAGCACACATACCAGGCTCTTACTGTTTGTTAAATGAACACGTTTTAATCCAATCACAGCACCTTTGGATTGAAAGGGATGACTAAGGTCACCTAATGTTAACATTCATTTGTTTGAATCTCTTCTATGACTTTTCTGCCTGGTGTTTAGTCTGTTTAAACAAGTCCAGTGACAGTAGACTCACACCATTCAAGGCAGTTTTTTTAAATTATGCTAGAAAGTTCAGCCTTATATTGATCCAAAATTGATCTCAGTGTAGCATCCTGTCCTTGGTCTGAACCACCTCTCAAGCTGTAAGGGAAACATTGGCCCATGAGTCCTGCCCCTCACTGTGCTGGTGCAGAGGAGAGAGGGACGGCTCTTACTTGGGAGTATTTACGTCAATGAATTCCATGACCCAGGCTGAATTTTCCTCCTTGTTCAAGAAAAGCCTCAAAAGCCTCCAGGTCACTCGCAGAACAGCTTTAAACACGTTACTAGGGCAGAGCCACCACGTGAAGGAAGATCTTTTCTTTGGCCACTCTCAAGTTGCACAACACGTTAGAGGGGTTGGAGGAAGATTAGGAGTGCTCTGTGATCGTGAATTGTGAGGACAGATAGTCACTATGTGGGATTCCACTGATGTTTCCCTCAGATGTGATAAAGCAACCCCAACTGTTGGCCACAAAACCATCCAGAGACACTCCCCTCACCAGCCCTGATGACCTCAGCTGCGCTGTGTCTGGCCACAGACCCTACGCTTTCTCCAGGGAAAGTTCCATGATTAAAAAGCCACGGAAGGGTCCACTTTCAAGGATGCTGCTGAATGGATCTGAATGGAAACCTGGAGGATAGTGATTTATTTCTCTGAGCTGCGTCTCCAGGCTCTGCAGCCAGTGGTGAGCTCTGCAAAGGAGGGATTCGTTCCCCGTCCTCCGTCCCCCACCCCCGCCTCAAGAGCACTCGCAGCCCTGGAGCTGTTCCAGCCTCAGAGGGATTTAGAAAGTTGAAAGCTCAGCAGAGGAAATAATATCACAAATGAAATGGTTTTGAACCATAACAAAATGAGTTTTCCTTGGAAACTGTTTTGTTTCTTTAAATAAAAAACAAAACCTCTCAGACTGCAGAAAAACATGACCCAGAGACTGAGGCAATTTGGTGATCTTACACACGCCTTCCCACCCGGCCCCAAGCCCTTCTCTCCATTTGTCAGGTCAGATTGAACATTTGTGAGAAGCGGCTTCTTTGACAACTAGACACTCCCCAGAAAAGCCTGTGACTTTCTAAGGCCAAGAGATTGAGTTTTCTTCAGGAAGATAGAAAGAAGATAATAGAGAAATGTGATAAATTCATTCAGTTCATCCCCCAAACAATTATTCAACCAGTCTGCTCTCCAGGCACTGGAGATGTGAAGAGGAAAAAGACCCAGTCCCTATCTTCAAGGTGGGAGAAATAGCCATTCAATCAATAATTGTAAAATTTGAGAGTATATATTACACACACATAAAAACATATAAACAGCCTGGTATGTGTAAAGCGTCTTTCTTTGGAGTAATGAACATTTGTTGAGTGCTACTATGTGTCAAGAATTCAATAGTTCTCAGTAAAACCCAACGGAGGCAGAGGTACCATTACTATTCTCTCTTTCTAGATGGAGGAGTTGAGGCATAAAATGTCTAAGTAACATGCTCAAGGTCACACAGCAAGTAAGAGGTGACACCATGACTAGCACCAGATATGTTTCTATCACCAGTGGATTCATCCTTGGAGTTATATACACACACTTTATTTGCCCCTCCCCACAGACCTGGTAGGTAGGAATAAATGTTCTTGCTTTACTAAATGATGACATGGAGACAGAGAGATTGAGTAATAACTCACCCACAGTCTCACTCTGTGTAATCACGGGCACTCTAGTAAGTGGCAGAGCCAGGGCTTGACCCAGGTTTGCTCCCAGCAGTGAGCTCTGGACGATGATCCTAGACAGCGGGTCAGGACAGACCTAGACCCAGATGTAGAAAAGGCTTTCCATATCAACTAGCACCCAGCACGGTGCCTGGCACTTACTCTCTGTAAGGATTTGTTGAATAAAATTTAACTTAAGCTCTACTTCAACACTCATAAATTAAGAAACTGAGACTCAGAGAGGTAGGTGATTTGTTTGAGTTTGCATAGCTAGTAAATGCAGTGAACAAAACTGGAATATAAGAAGGCTTTTGCAAGAAGACAAGAGCCTGGTTATTGTAACTGAGGCATGGCAGTATATTTGTATTTATCAAGACAAGCTAACTTGTGTGTGTGTGTGTGTGTGTGTGTGAGTGTGAGTGTATGTGTGTGTGTGAGTGTATGTGTGTGTTTCTATAGTATTACCAAATCTTAGCGGCTGAAAGGTTCATAAAACAAAGGTTTATTTCTTGTCCATGCTTCAACCCTGCAGGTTGATGGGGGACTCAGCTCAACCTGCGCACTCAGGACCTAGGCTGACAAGGGCTCTGCCATCGTATGATTTCACCATCTCGACAGAAAGCTTTGGAGTTTTCACTGCAGCACGGGAGAAGAGTATGGATAATTGCATACCGGTGCTTAAATGCTTCCACCAGAACAAGACCCCCATCACTTCCCTTCACTTCTCACTGACTAAAACAGGTAAGGTGACCACTCTTAACTTTTAAGGGGGTAAGCAGTGTAATCCTCCCTTGTGCCTGGAGGGAGCAGAGAACTGGGAATGCTCGTGAGTGCTAACGATATCTTCTTCAGTGGCAAAGGGTTAGGTGCTTAGGATCTGGAGTTGGACAGTTAGATCTTTGAATTCCATCTAAGACACTTCTTGACTGTGTGATCTTGATTTCGTCTCTCTCAACTGTGGATGCCTCTTCTGTTAAATGGGGACAATAATAGTAACATGTAAAGCACTTAGTCCAGGGTCTGGCACCATGAAAGCCCTCAATAAGTGTTAGTTACATCTGTGAGGTCACAACCACTTGGGAAGTATTACAGTAACATTTGTGTTTTAAATAGTATAGGCCTGGGGGGCAGGTATGAGGGCAACAAGACCAGACACAGATACATCAGTGAGGAAGCTACTGCAATATTTCAGGCAAGAGATGTTGAGGGCCTACAGCAGGGCAGTGGTTACAGGGAGAGAGAGAACAGATCTGAGGAAATCAAAAGGTAAAACTGGCAGGATGAATAGCGATTCTGAGCTGTATCTTAAGGTTGCTTGTATTCTTTCCATAGCTGGTGGTCATGAGGAGGAGTGAGCACTGTGGCAAAGCCCTAAATGGGGAGAGACTGTTACAGGAGATGGAAGCAGCAATGGGAGCCCGATGCTACTCCCTCTCCACTCCCACTTAACCTAGGTTACACGGGGAGTGGCAGAATGAGAAGCCCTGGAGAGGGTGGTAGGGAGGATGGTGCCTCAGGAAGTGTCAGACTTTAGCTTAGACCACAAGGAAAGAGTACAAGGAATGAGGTTTCCAAGGATGCAAAGGGATGAGAGGAGGATACCTGTGCTGGTAGGAACCCGGGATGAATAAGACAGTGGCATGAATATGTGTTGATGGATTGGTTTGGAGCCAGTACCCATTGGGCTCTAGACCCCTCCTAGGAGAGCCAGAGCCTGAGGTCTAAGGTCTGAGTGCTGGCAGTGCCATGGCCACAGGATCTTGTATAATTTCTCCCAGTGGTCCCAGAATCTTACATAATCGCTGTCTGATTAGTGTTTGTTAAGTTGGAAGGGAGACTACCGTTAGGGAAGAGAGAGAGCCTGAAAAGCCCTCTTCCCAGCCAGACCTGAGATTGTCCTATCACCAGTGTTAGACTGAGGACATCAGGCAGTAAGTGTCACCAACATCTGATGCTGGACTATTTTGCAAGTCTATTCTTGTGAATTCCTCTTCAGACATTAAGTGCTGTCACTTTTGTCACTGCCTTTGAGCAGGACAGGGAGTGTCCCTGAACTGAGGGTTCCTTGGACAGCCTCCATGATATGGAACTAATAGAATTTCTGTGGATAAAACCTTGGTTGTGAGCATATGGAAGGCTCTGCCTGTCACTGTGTTCCAGAACAGCTCTGACCAGACCCTGCCCACACATGTGGGTCAGGGGAGGAGAATGAATGGGTCAGCTCAGCTGAGCATCAGTCAGCCTCGTGGGCAGCGCGGAGATAGCCCAGCCTTTCCACTCAGTGGTGGCCCAGTTCCTGTCCATTAGCTCTGCAGATTGCATGTGGCCAGTGGTGGCCCGTGGTCCTCTTTTCAGAGTACTCAGTGCCCTGCAGCACTCTCTTCTCTTGTGTTGGATGGTGTTGATGGATAAGGTGAACATACCTAGCAATGTTATCAGTCACACACGGGCTCCTAAATTGCAATCCAAAACCAAGTAAAAATGTTTTTGGATCAACTGTGCCACTGCTCCCCTCCCTCTGTGCAGGTTATAAAGAATCAACTTGCTTTCATCCTTCCTCCCCCAACCTTTATTCTATTTGCTCATTAAAAAAAAGCTATTATGGTAAAATATAACATAAAAATTACCATTTAACCATTTTAAGTGTACAGTTAAGTGGCATTAAGCACATTCACATTGTGTGCAGCCGAATCAACTTGGTTTTAACTTGACTGCCAAAGACCCTCGTTTCTATCTTTTTCACATTCCTGCAAATACAAAACTGCATGTAGCAGCTCCGTTGGTTCTCCCTGTGTATGCAAACCATGGGAAGGATGGCACCATGGAAAGTACACTGAAATGCCATCCTCTGCTTGGTAGGAGTTGGGTACTGTTAGATTTCCTAGGCTCTGGCATTTTGCCTGTTAATTAAATGCCTCTTCTTGAAATGGATCCCCCACTGTGTGGACCCATATGCCATTCAAGGCGTTAAGACCCCTCCCCTCCCTTCATGTGAGAGGATAATCATGCCAAAACTCTTTCATGGTTATAGAAACTGGGAAAACAAAAATAACTCAAAATAACACAATATAACATGTCTATAGTTTAAATTTGTCTAACAAAATTGCAGATTGATAAGCCTTAGTTAATACTATCATTAAAAATTTAAGTTCTCTTGTTGGGAAGCCATCCTATGGGCCTGTGTTTCCTTCTCACTCAGCTTCCTCGTGTTGATAGTTCAGCCCAGTGTTGGGATGAAGTAGGAAAAGGGAGAGGAGAGGGTAACGTGTCAGTTTTGGTGTTCCACTAGGGTGGCTTTGCCACCTGGTATCATTTCCCTGTTGAGATTGGAAGTTGACATCTCAACGAGCATAAGGTCTTCACACCTTTCCATTGGGCTGTAACAAGGAGAATCACTCTACAAAGACATTCCGTATCCAGGTAGAACTTCCTTTAGGACCTAGAGGTCAGGAAGGTTGGCAATGTGAGGGAAGCTTAATTTAGAGAATCTATTCAGCCATTTGTTCAGAAAATCTTAACTGAGCACCTACCGTTGTGCCAAGTTGTGTGTGAGATGCTGGAGTAACTAAGAAGGATCAGATGATTCCTACCCAGTAACTTCTAGTCCAGGGGGAGGACCCAGTTTATCTGTGTATGGATGACCTTGCCTACCCAGATGCTGTGCTTCAGTGCAGGGTGACTCCCATGCTCTGGCACTGCACAGCCAGGTCTCATAAGAAGATGCTCTGAGCTACCCATCTCTGTACATGGAGAAAGGCCCAGAGCTTTCTGTTTCATTCACATCTTGATCCCAACTTCCTACTCCATCTCTGCATTTACTTGGGACCTGATCTCCTACTTGATCTTCTTTTCAGGCCCAGGCTTGATGTCAAACTCGGGTTCTTTATCTTGATACTCAAGCATTCTCCTGTGGTCATTATTGTTGTATACTCATGTCCTGGATCTCTGCTCTTCTCTGCCCCTGGCCACTTCTTTTTATGACTTAGCCTGGCTCCTTGAATCTCCTCCTTACCTTGATCAGCCTGGCTGGTACCACCTACCTCACCTGGCCCCTGTTCCAGGGGTTAGAAAGCTGTACAACCAATTCTTGAATTACAAATTAGTTTCTCCCTGCTGCCTGGCTGAAGCTGAAACTGCTTTCTTCCTACTCTTAGTAGCTGTGTGCTCAGAGAGTACCATTTTCAGCCCATTTTAGCACAAGTCCAAGGAAAGCATCACAAAAAGAAAAGCAAGTGGTTATATCTGTGTCTGTAGTTACCTATACCTATATATCTTCTTTGATGTCTTCTTGAAGAAACACAGAAGCACTTTCTTTGCTTTGTCTCATTTGGTTTACCTTTAAGGCTACTCTACTCCCTATGGGTAATAACCTAGATATAATTGGCAGACATTTTCCCCCCTACTTAACACCTGCTAACACCCCATAGGACTAGTGTCCTGTAGAACACACTTTGGGAAAAATGGAGGCAACTCCAGCTGTCTTTCCAGAGATCCTGTGATTGTCATTAAGGTTTAGATTTTCTGTCAAACAAATCAAGGTAGCACCATATGTAAATCACCAAATGTATATGGACCAACCAGTCATTGGTGTCAGATGCGTTAAAATTCTCTTTGACTCTTCACGATTATAAATTATCCTCCACGTGACTATCCGAGTGATCTTTCTAAAGTAAAAATCGGAGCTTTACAGGCTTACCATTGCCTATGGGACAACATCTAAATTCTGGAGAACAAGGTTCAAAACTCATCATGAGTGATTCCTACCTACTTTTCCAGCCTTATCTCTCTCCTGACTCCTATGGACATCTCGGACTCTGTCCAAACCACTTTCCTATGGTTACCCACTATTCCATTCTTTCCTTTGCCTCCCTGCCTTTGCAAATGCCATTTTCTCTGCCTGGGACTTCCTTTTGTCCTTGTGTGCTCCAAGCCTCAGCTCAAATGTCTCTCCTGTAAAAGTCCCCCTTTGCCTTGGTAGGCAGAGCTAAGAGCTTTCTCTCACCTCACATTACCATTTATCATATTCATATCTATTCCATTACTAACTAATTGGATCATGCCTGGTTTTCCCACTTGACCGTGAGCTCTCAGAGGGCAAATACTCTTGTCTTATTCATATTTTTATCCTCAGTGTCTAGCACATAGTAGAAACTTAATATGTGTTTGTTGAAAGAATGATGATTAAATTAAAGAACAATAAAAGTAGAGGATGTTACCGCTTGGTTACAGATTTGTAGCCAGTGTTAAATAGTCCTGGAATGAAAGGAAAATGGGCTTAAAATTGCATGGTCACCAGCTGATTTCTTACCAACAAGTAAAAACATTGAACGAATGAAAAACATAGCTGAATGATGTTATCCTTAGGGAATGGTGAAACTATTCAGAGAAAGATATCAGAGAGGCACCTAGTGTTTTCTCATGAAGGACTTTGATTTTCACCCACATCAAATATTCTCTAGCACCCGTAGTTTCTCCTTCTTCTTGCTTCCTTATGCTTTTCAGTAGGTTCAAAAACTCCATGTTAAATAAGAAAATCAAACAAAAACCCTCTACTCATGCTTGAAGTTCTATCTCTAAGATCCATGATAGACCCAATCAGGGTCATCATACGCACATAATTTATTTTGATTTCCTCAAGGCATTGACAGTGTAGCTCATGAAAGCATTGCAGACAGGATGGAAGAGGTGAATTAAGAGTTATTTGACAATCAAGTTTAAATAAAACTGGTTGTAGATCGGACTTAATCTGGAGTCAGGTCTTGGTGACAAGCCAAGCAGCTCTCTTCCATAGCCTCATCTTCCTGCCAGCTCCCTCTTCTGTGTTCTGTTCTAGCCATGCTGGCCTCTTTTCAACTTCTAGGACCTTCTGGGCTTTCCTCCACCAGACCTTTTGCATAAGGCTATTGTCTCCGCCTGGAAACTTCTTCACTTTCATCCTCACCGGCTTGACCCCACTCATCCCTTACCTCACACATGATTTTCTCCTCCCCAACTAGGTCAGACCCCTCTGTTGTGCTCATGGTCCCATGTACTTGTACTTGTAACACTCATCATGGTTGCAGTTTCTTTTATTTGTGGGATATCTTGCTCCTTCACTAGACCATAAGGTGATTTTTCTTTTCCCATGTCTGATTTTTCTCACCAGCTTATCCCAGTTCTTATACAGCCTTTGACTTGGATGAACAAATTTATGAATAAGAAAGCTCAGGTCCAAGTTAAGCAAGTACAAGACTCGCAAGTCTGTGGAAGTCTGCCTGGGGTCCAAAGCTGATAGGAGCAAGCAAATAAACCAAGTGAAGGAGTTAGTGCTCAGACAAAGAGAGTTTGCAATGAGTTCCCTAGACTAAGGTCACATTTGTTGATGTTTCTTTAAAAGCTCCAGGTTGGCCTTATCCTTCCTAATAGATGAGAGGATCTGTCAGTATGTTGGATTATGAGATTAAGATTCATATAGAACCCAACATCAGTGATCATTCAAGTTATTGAGCATCTCTTATTAGTCTCATGCTCTAACCTCTAGGGGGAGCTCAAGGCTTCCCCCTCCTCTCACAGGGTGCTCAAAATAGAAGGGGTGGGGCTCTTAGTGGAAGGAATAATGCAATTATAAATGGAGCTGGACTGAGCAAATGCTCTTATATTCACCCCTTTCCAGTTTGCTCTTGTGTTCTTTTCTCTTTCCTTTTCTTTTTCTTCCCTGCTGTGTTTGCCATCAGATGGGCTTGTTTGAGTTCACAGAGGTCCTGCTAAGGTCAAAGGTGCTCCTGTTCAGGTTGCCAGGGTGGGAGACATTATAGGGATTTGGAGGCCAAACCTATAATTAGGAGTAAAGATCAAGCTTTTGCCTGGTGCATTCTCGGTGTCTTTATTCCTTAGGCTCTCATCATGGTGGCGAGCAGCAGGTAGAAGGTATAGCTAACACATCAGTGAGCCAGGCACTGTGCTAGGCTCTGAAATAACACGATGAATTAGACATAGTTCCTGCCCACAAAGACTTTAAGTCTCACTATTCAGTAAGCCACATGCCTGTGTTTAAGCTAAATAATAATTGGTAAAATGGGAGATGGGGGAGTCCTGGTCTAATAATAGTGAGAAAACAACAAGACAAAACAAAATAACTAAGCAGTTGTAATTTACCATAAACTTGAAAGGAAAATCTAGAGTGATGTGGGAGCTGAAAAAGTTTTTGTAATTTTAGGCTCCATTAATAGATATATACTATGTGGATCAAAGGAGTTAATAGTCCCATTGTAATTAGTGCTGGCCAGTCCACATCTGGAGTATTGTATTTCCTTCTGGACACCACATTTGAAGAGGAACATGGACAAATTAGAGTGTGTCCAGAGAGGGTTGACCAGGATAGTAAGGGGGCTGGAAACCCTTTCATACAGGGATGATTGAAGGACCTGGGAATGTTTAGCCTGGGAAATAAAAGACTTAGGTGGGGGACATAATAGCTATTTTCAAAAATTTGTCATATGGAAACGGGCATGGGCCAGTTCCATGTGTTATTCCAGAGAACACTTCCTAGGGACAATACTTGGGTGAATGGGTAGAAATGTTGAGGAAAGATTTTTAGTTTAATATGAGGAGAAACTTTCTAGCATCTAGGCCATCCAGCAGTGGACTGCACATCCTCTTTTCTTAGCACTTCGCTTTCTTGTGTCCTTTTCTGCCTCTCCTTGTCAGGGTCAGAACTGGTTTGCATGTTCCCCATTCTTCCCTAACAATCTCAAATCTCTGATCCTTCTTGGTCACCCTAATGGAATGAAGTCCTAGAATTTGCTTCTATGTGAGTGAAACTAGCTCTTGACAACTGACACTCTGCTAAGCACTTTATAGAGGTGATATTGAATGCTTACTGCAAAGGTATGGGGTAGATAAAATTATCAATTTTATATACTTGTCTGTTTTACAGACAGAGAAACAGCTTAGACAACTTGCTCAAAGCCACAAACCTGATGCTATGGACTGAATGGTGTGCCCTAAAATTTATATGTTCAAGCCCTAACCCTCAATGTGACTGTATTCCAAAATGGGGCCTTCAAGGAAGCAATTAAAGTTAAATGAGGTCATAAGGGTGGGGCCCTGACCCAACAGGATTAGTGTCCTTATGAGAGCTCTTCTTCACCCCACTCTCTTTCTGTCTTTCCCACCACGTGAGGACACAGTGAGAAGGCAGTCATCTACAAGCCAGTAAGGGAGCCCTTGGCTGGCACATTGATCTTGGACTTCCCAGCCTCCAGAACTGTGAGAAAATACATTTCTGTTGTTAAAGCCAGTCTATGGTATTTTGTTATGGCAGCCTGAACTGGCTAATACAGCCAGTCAGTGGGAAAGCCAGGATTTGAACTCAGGAATTCTGCTTCCATAGACTAGTCCCCTACACTCCCTACTATGCTTGCCTCTCCCCTACCAAAATATAAATTCATAAAAAAATAAACAAAAGAAACCAGGTGGATTAGGAGCCTGGACCAATGTGGACTAATGGAACAGGGTGCTTGTTTTTTTTCCAGTGAGTAAGGGGCAGAAGTGTAGGGCAGAGATAAACATGTAGCTTTTGTGGGTGTGTCAAGGACAGTGATGTTCAGTGCGTTCTCCAGGATCTATCACTATTTGCTACCTGAGCTGTGCACAGTGTCTTTGTTCAAAGAAAACAGTACTCAGATCCACCCTGTAGTCCAGATGGTCTGCACATGTCACCAGACTGAGAGCCCTCTTTATTTAGTGGCACAGTTAGGATTCTGATTTAAACATTGCCCTTCTTTTTCTGACACTCTCCCCTCATTCCACTGGGATCTGGGTATTCCATTTTCATCACATCTTTATTGCTTTACATAGGACAAAGGCTTTTATAATGAATAACAAAATTGAAAAGCTTTTTCCTCCTAAAAGCCTCTATAACTCACCAAATACACACAAACCACAACCCAATAAAGCCATGATTAAAGTCTATGTAGAATAAATCTCTCAATGAGTAGCATTTTGAGTTATGTTACCGCAAGTCATCCAAACCCTTTGATGTATGTTGGGCCCTCTTGCTCATAGACCTCTGTCCTATCATCACTTTCCCCAGCCATGAATCTTATGCCTGTGTGATTTCTCAGTGGAGAAGGAGTCTTGTCTAATAGGAGGCACAGGGGGAAGGCTTCCTGGAACATGTGGAGAAAAATAAGGAAAATGACCCAAGTGAAAGGTAAATCCAGAAACAGAAAATCAACACCAAACAGATAGTTTTCCCAGCTGGACTCCTTGCTTGTACTGAATCCAGAGGCTGCTGGAATAAGACTGATTTAGAGGGAATTTTGCCCACATTTTTGTCTTCTGGCTCTTGTTCTGTGTAGAATCACATTGTTTAAAAACAAACAAACAAAAAACCAACAACAGTAACCAAACAAACTTCAATCTCTGAAACAAAATATTTTCCAGATAAATTTATATTTACCGCCTAAAGCTGCAAATCTCTGACACCGAATGATGCCAACCAATGAACTTCACTGAGTTATCTAAATATACAATTTCTGGTATACGCATACAACATTCATTTGATTCTATTGCTTCCAGCAACTATTAATTCAGGGGGAACTAAGTGGCCATCTGTTCTGATAAACTTTAAGTAGCTTGAATTCTTCACAATTGCTTCTAGCAAAGCTTCTCTTAGGGCAATTGAAAGCCTCACTTTTTTGTGTGTGTCCATGATATTTTACTCAAAATTGTGATATTTTTGCTTAATGGATAAAAGAGAGATTGTAATGGCAGCAGCAACTGTTGTAGATCCATAAAGGAGCCGACTAAAGAGAGAAGGAATCGAACTGGTTGTTATTTTTAAATGACATTCTTCAAATATAATAAACTGTAAATAAACTGTATATTGCCCTTTAAGGGTGAGAGCCAGAGGTGGAAACTCCACATATGGCCACGAAAGGAGCTGGTTTGAGGTTTTCAAATGCTTCAAGTGACTCCTGACATGGTTTGGCTATGAAATTCATCTACTTAAAGCTGAAGGGAGACAAACTCTGAGACAGGTGAGAGCTACTTGTTTTATACATTTAACTGTGACATTTTTCATTTTTACAGCCATTGCTGAGAGTTATATCAAGCGTTATGTAAATTGTCCCGGGTACAGTAAAAACAGCCCCTCTGGGAAGTTTTAGGACAGTCCACAATGTCTGACGCTGATGAGAATGACTTTCATCTCTCTGTTATGAAAACAAAGAAACTGAGGGTCAGAGAGGAGAGGAAGCTTGCTCAGATTTATTTTGAGAGGGAAAGACTCTGCATCAGGCCTCCATTATGGTGCTTTGCTTGTCACTAACTTTTTCACAAGTAGGATGAGCCTGGTGCTGTGTGGCTGGTGCCTTTCTCTCTTTCTGTCTCAATGCCAAATACAGCTTCGAGGCCTGACTCTTGCGACCCTACCTCCGCCCCGGGCTTCTCTTTGGGATGAGTTTCCACCTCCTTGAGACTTGGTTGTAGCCCCCATCGCATTCTTCCCAACATGATATTAGTTGGGTCTGCCCCTTTCTGACTTCTCCCTACCAAAGAAGGACAGCAGCACTGACCTTGTGGGACAGCAGCTCAGGAGTGTAAGACAGAGATTAGATTCCCAGTGGCTGGAGCAGAGCCAGGACTGTTGTACCCAAGGCCAATTTGGACTCTAAGAACCAAAGAGATGAGTCTGGTTAAAGTTCCCAGTGGAGAACTGAGGTCTAGACCAAGGGGAGGCCATATGTGGTCTATGACCCTGATACTCAAGAGTGTGGTCCCCAGAGCAGCATCATGGGCATCACCTGGGGGCTAGTTAGAAATTCAGGATCTCAGCCTCCTATCTTTTATATATTGAATTAGATCCCCAGGTGACTCAGGTGAACATTAAAATTTGAGAAGCACTTCCCTGGAGAACCCAGGGCAGGATCAGGGTCAGGGGCCTGGGGCCAAGGGTTTAGAACTCAGTAAGGATGAGACGGGAGTGAGAGGAGGTCAGGAATAAGCAAGTAGAGGCCAAGGTGAGGGGGCAGGGTGATTGCTGCCAATACCAGGGGGTATTTGAGCCTGCTATCATGGGCTGTGGGTGTGTGGCTATAGATGTATCTAGACTAAAAGCTGAAAGAAAGACCAAAATCCTCTGTCCAGCCTCCAACTCAGACATAGAGCCCTGGAGGACAGGGGGCCCCACTTACCCTCTGTCTACTCAGGGCCTAGCAAGACACCTGTATGTCATTGATGTGCAGTTGGTCTCTGCTCAACTGAATAAGTCCCCTCAGTCTCTCCTGTCAGTCACACAGCTTGGGTGATTATAGTGGAGAGGTGCCACTGATTCTGCATTTCCCTCCGGAGTTTCCTGGTGAGATAAAGATATTTTGGTATCTTCTGTAGCAAAAATCACCCTGCTGGATCAGAGAGGAACCAGCGTTGGATTCCTTGAGAGTCTAGGCAGTGCCCCAGAAGGCCCAGGCTCCCACCTGGGTGGTGACCCATCAACGTGCCAATTCTGCAAAAAGGAAAATAAGCCTCCTGATTCTTGCTATTATTGCTGAAAAGTTCCTGCCTAGATGCCAAGTCCAGAGCCTTGCTGTGTACTTGGGAATCATTACTGCCAGGCTCTGCAGAACCTCAGGAATGAGCTCTGCTTGCAGCAGTCTTCTACTGGCAAGAGTTAACGCTAGGTGCAGCTGAAAGAATGTGAAGGCTGCAGAGCCAGCTCGGGGGATTGCTGTTGCAATCAGAAGACGGCCCAAGTCCGACTTCCAGAGTCCTTTGAAGGGATGCCAGCTCGGACACATGTTTCTAATTATCATATGCAACCTCTAGACAGTGTGCAAGTTGCACTTTCATTATGTCAAAGTGAAAGGAATGGTGAGGGCGAGATGAAGGGGAAAGAGGCTGCCAGGCCGGATGGAGACCGCACTTAGCCATGGCACCAAATGTCAGCCAGGGCATCGAGCTGGCCTCCAACCCAAGTCCGTACCTGGAGCCAGCAGTGCATGGTGCCCACTCTGGGGACCTCTCTTTTTCTTACTTATTTTGAGTCATGGAAACCCAGCTGATAAGGCTGGAGGAAGCCCCATATTCACAAGCTGTTTGACCAGCTCTTCGGCATCTGGTTGAATACAAAGACTGTGTGGACAGCATACGGGGACCTTACGTCCACCCACGGGATTTCACACTGTTATTCTCTGAGTTTTCCCAAGGTCTGTGTTTGTAGGAGAAGCTGGTTCCATGGCCAGTTTGTAGTTCAGAATGAGGTGAGAGAATAGGGACAGCTCTTCTTTCTCTCCCATCCAGAGCTGGGCAACCTCGTGTTCGGGTTTCACCTTGTTTGTAGATCTGGAAGAAGTCCCAGCACAAACAATAATTTCGCTCAACTTCTTTTTCCAAACAGTTCAGAAGCTGTTTCCTTTAGAAAGTCTTCCCCGATGTACTCTTTCCACCTGATTCCTTCTTATCACTGTGGCCATCATCCAGAAGGTTTATTTGCACTGATTCGTCTGTTGCTCTGTGTTTTTAAGTCAGTGTGTGGGTGCGTGTGAGTGAGGAATGTACACGTCCTGGCTGCTTCAGAGCTCTCAGGGGCTCTCTTTGTGTGTGTATCTGTATATTGTGGCTATATGTGGGCATCGATGTATATATAGCTGTAAGTGTATTGACCTAAGTTTTAAACACAGTAATTTACTATGTGCCACACACTGGACTAAGTGCCTTTCAACTCAACAAAGTAGGTGCTGTCATCATTATCCACATTTTCCACGTAAGAAAAGTGAAGTGCAGGGAGTGAAGGTAACGCGTCCGATATCACCCAGCCCAGCTAGTGGTGAGGCCAGGGTTTGACTGTGGCGGTCTGTGCTCTTCCTCATGACACCAACCTTGGAAAGCTGCTTGGATGACTCCCAGGCGGTGGCTTCAGGAAAGACCTTGCCTTCAACTCAGACCATTAACCCATTTACTGCTGACACAGGGCGGGCACAGATGGGATGGGGTGGTGGGGGAGAAACAGATGGGAGCTAACTTCCATCTTAATTACCCTGGTTGAATGCCTGCCACAGGCAAGGTTGGGCCAGGTGCTGAGGGAACACAGATGGAGCACTTCCTTGATTTTAAGGAACAGGCCTGGGTTGGAGGGATACTCCTCAGGCTGCTGCTGCGAGAGGGCCCGCCCATCTTCATCTTGGCCCTGGGGCCCCTGAGCCATCTCCACAAATCCAGGTGAACTTTGAGAAGGTCAGAGCTTTCCAGTTGCAGACGCAAGTGAATTGGAGCAAAACAGAGCCCACGTGCTTGACACATGGAAACTCTCAAAGACAATGGCATGGACATATATGCACTACCAAATGTGAAATAGATAGCTAGCGGGAAGCAGCGCATAGCACAGGGAGATCAGCTCGGTGCTTTGTGACCACCTAGAGGGGTGGCATAGGGAGGGTGGGAGGGAGGGAGACGCAAGAGGGAAGAGATATGGGAACATAAGTATATGTATAACTGATTCACTTTGTTATAAAGCAGAAACTAACACTCCATTGTAAAGCAATTATACTCCAATAAAGCTGTTAAAAAAAAAAAAAGACAGTGGTTTATAAACTTGCCAAGGGCTGGGGAAGTAAACACATCCCAGAGAGCCAGGGAGCAGTTCTGTGGCAGTGATGCGCGCAAACAGAAAGCACAGCCTTCCGGTGCTCTCCTTAAGGTGGTCTTGGTTTTAGAACCCAGAGGCTTGCTCAGAGCTAATCCACATGAACTGCTTAGTGCCGTGCTTGTGGAGAGCAAGCTCTTAGTAAATGCTGATGGTCGCTATCAGCATTGCTTGTCACAAAAGGAACCTGTGATACATCTGTAAAGCTGTCTGTTCACGAACCTCCTTGCCTTGTTGAAAGATGTCCACCCCATTCTAACAAACTTTCAGGGTTTCTCAGCCACCTCTACTTTTCAACACTAAAATTTATTATATACTTCTTAGGTGTGTAAATATATATATATCTACACACATGTATATTACTATTATTATCCCCATTTGACAGATGAAAAATTGAAACTCAGAGAAGCAAAGCAACTTGCCTAAGGTCACACAGCCTAAGCAGAAGTACTTTGCTTGTCTGATTCCAAATCCCATGCTCTTAACCATTACACTAGAGCCTCTAGAATCCAGGTGGCCTTCCCGAGCCCAGATTCAAGCAGAATCTGGGCTGAAGAGCTGCTGTTCTTGATCTTACCCTTTGGGGTCTGGCTGTGCCACACCTGTATTCCATGATGTCCACCAGTCAGAAGATTTCCTTTACCCGATCTATATATCTGCCAACAAACATATATTTAGTGAGTACTAGCATAATTGTCACTCTCCTACAATTAACAGAGAAATTATTAAGTGCAGAGTAAATTACTTTGCCTTACCTTTGTATAGAACATGACTGTTTACTTTCAAATAGTTGGTTTTGCTTCATGCTCTCAACTCTGGGATCTAGGAGTGATTATTTTCATTTCACAGCTGCAGGAACTGAGGTCAAAGAGGAGCTTGCCAAAGTTGCGCAGATAGGAATGGGGGAGCTGAGCCTAAAAGCTAGCTGACGCCAAGCCCAGTGTTCTGACCATCACACTGGGAGGCTTCCTCAGCACCAGGGCCCTGGGGGCTCCCACTGCTCCAGTCAGGCCTGTGAAAGGAAGACCGGGGTCACTGCTGCGTGGGCCCCTGTGCTCTCGATAGACGCGCTTTCACTCAGGTCTGCTCCCCAGCCTCACTGTCCCCTTTCTCCAAGGGGACGAGAACACCCGGCCCTTCCCTGTCCTCTGCGCTCCAGGGCTGGACGGACCCTCTGCCCCTAATGCAGATTACGCTGAGGGGAAAGTGGTGAGACTTAGGAGGAGCATTCCTATGTTTCATGGGAATGAAAATAGCCCTTTGGTTGTTGCTGAACAGCTGTATCCCCGTGGTAGGTTTCCCGTTAGGATGGAATGCAGATCTAGGGTAGGCGGGTGCTGTGGTTGAGGGAGGGGGAAGTCACAGAGCCAGACTTGAAATATACACTAGAATCAGACACCATATTGCTGTTGTCTCCCAGAACGAGGAGTCTTGCCTCAAGCTGAGGCTAGCATGGGCCTTGCTAGGAGGGCTGGGCAGTGTCAGGCTATGTACGAGCCAGGGTCTGCACTCCTCTCTTGGGCGGGCGTGCTGGAGGGGAGAGGGAGCTGGGTGTTTGGGGACCCCGGGTAAGAAGACCTCAGTGAGGCAAGTGAAGGAAAAATTTGTGGGATTTGCAGCTGCTGCTCTTCAGCAGAATATAGCGGGCAGTTTTGAGCTGTTTTTTCAATGTGTTTGAGTGTCTGGGGCTGTGGTGACCTGGCCGGCCTCTGGGGGGCAGCCTGGGTGGGTCTGGAAGCCAGAGCTCCCCGCTGTGTTGGGGGCAGGGTACAAGCTAGAGAAGCCCCCAGCTCCGGATTGTTTCTTGGATCCTTCCGACTCTTTTCAGCCAAACTGATATTCCCTTGCATTGTGTGAAAACTTTGGCTCCCACGGAGCTTGGCCTGGAGCAAATGTTGCCTTTGGGGCAGGCTATGGTGTTGGTGGGGAGTGGGGGGGACTCGGGGGGGGGGGGAGGACCTCCTTTTACCCCACCCTCAGCCTCGGTGTTTCCTCAGCGGCTAGAGGCTGCCTTCCCTCTAGGCAGGTGGTGGGGTCCAGGTCACCCCAGTGTCCTGCAGGGCTGGCGGTGGTTCTCCAGACTCTTCACGACGTTGTAGAGGTTCACAAACATAGCCTCCCTTCCCCGCAGAAGCTTCCTGAATGCCTCCCTCAGCAGCCCTCTCTCCCCACATCTAGGGCCCAGCAGGCCTGTCCAGCCCTCAGAGGAAGGGCCCCCAGGAACTGTCTGTCGGAGGGGCCGGGAGGGACAAGGCCACTGGCACTGGAGTCCAGGAAAAAGCCACAGACACAGGTCAGCGGGACGACTCCCTCCCTGCAGCCTTTATCTGAGCAAGTATCTTAGCACAGAATGTTCTGGTGGTGTTTTTTGTACGTAAATCTTTATTCCAATTGCAGTAGCTTTGATAGGAAAAACAGGGCCCATTTCGTCACACTTTTACCTTAATCAAATGTCTCTCGTGCCAAAGCTGTCTATGTTTCTAATTTGCCCTATTTGGATTGGACTTTGGGGCGGCAGGCCGTGAGACAGGGAGAGTTACAGATGAATGAATACTGCCATTTGCTTTTTTTGTCAGAGGGACAATTTGGGCCTGTTCTTACACAAACTAGATAGGCATTTTACCCTGGGGGGAAGGGGAAGGGTAGGAAAGCAAAATTTCCATTTCAGCTAAGTGCCCTAAAGGGGGAAAGTTTTTTGCCTTTGTGGAAAATACAAAAAACAAAACAAAATACAGACAAATAAAAGTTGCCCGGGAAGGTAGCAGCTGGAGAATGAGTAGAGCCCTGCTCCAGGCTGTGCCTGGAGTCCCTGTCATCTCCAGCTATCTCTAAGACACTCCTGATACAGTCAGTGATAATGAGCACATCCCCCGGCTTCAAAAAAAACAAAACAAAACAAAAAAAGGAAACTACCCAGGGTGTTGGATCTCTTGGAAGCCTGGGGATCCTGATGCTGGTGAAGATGACACATCTTCCCCCTCTTTCTGCTCGTGCTCCCTGCCCTCACACCCCTCTGCTCCCCTGTCTCTCCCTCTTGTTTAGTGTCCTCTGTCAGGGAGGAGCAGAGAGGCGTGTTCCCTTCTGGCTTGGCCCACCTCTCCTCCACCCCTTTCCCGGTTATTTGTGTTGGTTCTCACTCATCTTTGTCTTTTCTCCCCACACCATCTTCTCTGCAGTTCCCATGACCCCATCCACCTTTGGTCACTTGTGGAAGTCACCCAATTAGGAATTAAAAAGTTAGTTTCAGGCTGGCCTCTGGTTTCTCTGATTCTAGGCCGACGTTGGGGCCATTGGAAGTGGCTGTGGGGCCGTGAATGGGTGACAAGAGTGTTGGAGGCCTTCATGTTTTTTGGGGTAATGGAGTCTTTCTGCAGGAAGCCACTGGGGGATAAATTGAGGGCCAGCCATTAGAACTAAGGCAATCTTAACATGAAATCAGATCTACCGTGACAGGCCTCCTGAGATTATTTCGTTACAACTCTTCCAGGGAGCTTTTCAGCAAACAGCAGATCTCCCCCTAAAAAAATGAGCCAGGCTTACGGGTCTTTGGTGCAAGTCTCCTCCTATCTATCTGGTGAGTCCCTGCAGGACCCAGCCTGGGCCCCTCTGAGGTCAGAGGCAGCCCTGTGCCCGGCGGTGGGGATCTGCCTTCTGATGAGGCTCCACAGATTTCCCCGAATGAGGCAATCAAGGCTCGGGAATGCGGGCTGTGGGGTGGATGATCCAAGGATTAGGTAGCTTTGGCTCTGGAATGCAGAACAAAGTTGCAATCCAGCAGACTTCCCTTCCTAATTACACCCGGCTTAGGCTAATTTAATCTGAACCCGGTTAGCCTTCCCTGAAGTGTGGCAAGGCTGGTTGGGGGGCAATGGGAGAGTCAGGGTTACAGGTGGGTCTGAGGGAAAGCCAGGGGGTGCTGTGTACCTTTCTTCCTGCAGCCTCCATCCCAAGGCTTGCAGATGGTCACCCTGGGCAAAATGACTGGAGGGCCGGCACACAGGCTGCTTCCAAAAATTTAATAAATAATGGTTCTTTAAAACTGTATAAACTATAAATTACCATGCAGTCCTTATAATTTAAAATAATTTACAGGTTGAGGTAGGGAGGGGCGCCGGAGAGTGTGGAGGGGGGAGCTGGGAGAGGTTGAGGGCTGTCGGGCCGGTCAGGCTCTCCTCCCAGCTTTCCTGCTGAGCACACACACGCAGGCCGTGTCGATCCGGATGAACCGCCAGGCTGCCTGCTTGCCATCCATGGTCAGCGCCTTGACGAAGGTGTGGGTCGTGGTACAGTATGAGTTCCAGTGCTTCGAGTCGATGCCCCGGCACCCGCTGTCGACGGGATTGGGGTCCCGGCACTTGGTCTCAAAAAAGTACTGTTTGAATACACTGTTGTTGATGTTCACCTCTCCCAACACCATCACCTCCTTGCCCTTGATGTCCGTGGCGGTGGCCTTGTCCCCCACCCACACGCTGACGCTGTCGCACACGGAGAACTCCCCCCGGTGGAAGACAGGGTGGGACGACGACCGCTTGCTCCTGTGAGTCCTGTTGAAGGGGGCGGCCCCGCCGGCCTCCAAGTCCAGACGCTGAGCGTCCGCGGCCGCAGGTGGGGGCTGGGTGCTAAACAGCACGCGGGGTGAACGCAGGCGCCGCTTTTTAAACAGTTCGGGGTCCACGGTGATCTTGCGGGCCTGGCCTGCCACCCTGGCGGCTATCGCGGCTGCCGGGCCGCTGTGGGCTCTGCGGAGGGCTGTGTCAAGGGAGCGCTGAAGGTCAGTCCAGCGGGCTTGGGGGACGGCGTGTCCTGCTGGGACATTGCTCTGGGTGTGCGCTTCTGCCTGGACGCCGATCCAAAGAGCTGTGATCAGAGTGTAGAACAACATGGACATTACGCTGTGCACCTGGAATGAAACAGAAGTGAGGATTATTCCACCGAGCACTGGGTGTGGGGCAAGGGCAGTTTCTGGGTCCCTCGGAGTTGACCTCCCAAGAGGATGACGAGGAGGTTTCTCCTGGTCGCTAAAAGCAAGGAGACCCTGGAACTGACCATTCAAACTGAGACGCTTCTGAGAGTGAAGGGCGGTGCTACAACAGTTACACTGGGATGACAGGCTTAAACAGGGCTGGCTCCGACAACCTGGGTGTCTGGGCACCCCATCTACAGGGTGCACTTTCCCAGGAAGGGACGGAACCCCTGAAATTCTGCCCAGTGGTGTGGTATGAACTCGGCAGTGCTGGTTACAGAATTCTCTGAGTTCTCTGCCTGCCAGCGAGGCAGCCATGGGCAGGCGGTATGTGTGCACCTGTGTGAAACAGGATGGCTGGGGGGTGAGTCTGACACCTCTCCCAGTGCTGTCTCCTGCCCTACGGCTTGACTCCCCTGGGAAGGCAGTGGGCAGGGCTGCTGGGGACTTGTCTTGAAGCCTCAGCACTGAACACACCCTCTTCAGACAGTAGCACCGGGTCAGCTCTGAGATCTGGTGACTGAAAACCCATGAAGCACCATGTTTGGCAAAAAAAGTGAACATAACTCTGGGACCATCTTAGCCAGTCTATTCAGCCACCAGCCATCTATTCACGTCTATAAATGTGATACTGATAATGGTTTCTCTTGGCGTGGGTGATGTTTTTCAGCCTTTCAAATGCATTCGCTTCTAGTTTCTTATTAGTCTGTGAGTTAGGTTAGGATTTATCATCTCTCTTTCATATGCAAGGAAAGTGATCCACAGAAATTAACTAACAGGCCTATAGCTGCAAACAAAAACTGGACCAGAAATAGAATCCAAACATGACCCCTTACTAAGCCAGTCTACCCTTCTATCCTTCCTTCCTCCCCCACTTTCTCCTTCATTCTTACATGCGTCTTTTTAAAAATTATTTGATCTTAAGTGAGAGTAGACCAAATGGCATAAGTCATCTGTCCCCACAAGGCACTGCCAGCCCCTCTTAAGCATGTGCCAGATGGGGCTCTGCACTGCACTGTACTGCTTCCCCGCCAGCAGCCACCCCCAGGCCAACTAGCTGTGAGACTAGCTCTGTTCTTGAGCTCACTTTCGGTGAGCTCCTGTGCACACCTGTACGTGTGTACCAGCCATCACCTCTGGAAAGCTTCCCCAGATCTTCCTGGTAGGGTTAGAGGCATCCTCTAGAGAGGGTGTTAAACTTCCAATTTGATCCCTCTCCCTCTCTCTCCCCACAGGTCATTCTGCTCCCTGCCTGCTCTTCCAGCCTGGCATGGGTACCACTTCCTCCTTGAGGTCTGCTCAGATCACCCCAGCGAAAAGCCATCTCTTCCTGTTCTCAACTTCAGAAGTGTGTGTGTGTGTGTGTGTGTGTGTATATGTGTGTGTCTGTGTGCGTCTCTCTGTGTGTGTATGTGTGTGTATGTGTGTGTGTGTGTATGTATGTATGTGTGTGTGTATGTGTGTATGTGTGTGTGTGTGTGTTCTCTCCTACTAAATCAGTGTAGTGGAAAGAACTCTGCTCTGTATCTGGGGTTAGGAAATCTTGTTTGGATTCCTAGCCCTGATACTTGTTAGCAGAGGAAAGTCACTTAATCCTCCTGAGCCCTCGTTTCCTCATTGATAAAAAGCAGGCAATAAACACTATTTCACAGGGTTGTTGTTAGGATTAAATAGGTGCTCACACACCTATTTAATTCTGAGTCATTCCAATGTCCTGCGGTCAAGGACTTTTTTTTCTTCCGTTGTATTGCTGTTAATTCACTCTCAAAGCACACTCCATACACATCTTTTCCTAGCACATAGATTTACCTCTGTCAGGCTTCTTCTCAAGACTGATATTTGAGCCTGTCTCGCCACTGGCCGCAAGGTCCCAGAGGGCAGAGCCTGTCTCATCCACCTGAGCACTAGTCACTCCACCCCTTGTCTCCCATGGCGGTTTGTGCATAACCCTGCGGCCTCTCTGCATGCTGTGGATAATCGTTTACACGTCTGTCTCCCTGAGAGCACTTTGGAAGCGGTGCAATATGAATTTACGGGGGCCATGTGCAGTGCCTGGCATGTAGTAGGTCCGCAAACTCTATAAGGAAAATGAATGAGAGAGTGAATGGGTATGGCCAGAGCAGCTCACCATCTGCCTTCTTTCCACCATGATGCCTGGTTTCTTTTGGATTTTGTGCCTGTGACCACATGCTGCATTCCCAATCTGTTTTAAAGTGATGCATTCTTCTCTGTAATGTGCTTCTATTCAGCTGGAAATAGACAGCTCTTTGGTGAGATACCAAGAATAAAACCACCAAATTCTTTTCTCTCTGGTTACTTGGGAAGATGTTTGTGTTTGCTCCAGTTCTGCAGCCAGCCATGCAGAGGAAGCAGTGACACATCTGACTTTCCGACCATCACTTGTGCTGGCTAATGGTCCTGCAGATAAGTGTCCAGCTGACTAGTCAATTGGCAGCTAATTCAAGCCCTTTGCTTTTACTCCTTTTCTTGTTTCATTTCTTTCTGCCTCTCAGTACACATTATCTCTCATCAGGTAGATGAAGGGAGAAGAAATGAAATGGAAATTCATCCCTTTATATCCATGTTAGTAACACTTAGAATTTGGATAGGGAAATGACTAAAAGATTAAAATGTAGGGTTTTGATGGTAATAAGGGACATACTGCTCCCTATTTCCAATTACCAGAGGTTCCCACCTCATTCTGGAGTCCCCTCTTTGGTGAGCTCATCCTCTTCTAAGGAGTCAACTGAAGTTTCTGTGCAGTTGATGCCAATGCCAGGATCTCTGGTCCAACTCCTCTTCTGAAAGGCCGTTCTGAATCCCCAGCTTCCTGATGGGCAACTCCCCATGGATGCTGACATTTTAAATGCAAGACATCCAAAACAAAAATCTTTGTTCTCATAATCCTCACTAGGATCATCATTCTCCCCTTCCTCCTCTTTACTCAACAGAAGCTGCCCCATTTGGGGCCACCTGATGATTTATGCATTAGTTCCACAGCTACTATCTCTTGTGAGCACCTCTCCCCATCCTCCTAAACATGTTTCTCTGCATTTCCTTTTTCTGTTACTGGAGCCACCATTCCTTCATTCACCAGCTCCAAGCCTCAACTCATGACTGGACTCTTCTCTTTCCTCTTTGACCTCCATCCAGCCCTTTTTGTCTGCTTCAGTAGCATCTTTTTTTTATTATTTGTATTTAAAAAAATTTTTATTGGAGTATAGTTGGTTTACAATGTTGTGTTAGTTTCAGGTGTACAGCAAAGTGAATCAGTTATACATATAGATATAGCCACTCTTTTCTTTTTTTTTGGTAGTATCTCTTGAAACTATACTTTCTATTCTCACCTCTATGTTTCTATTCTCACCTCTATGTTCCTGGTTCAGGTCATGGAACAGTCTCCCAGCTGATGTCCTGTGCCCTCATCTGTCTTCTCCCAATGCCTACCATCTCTGGCTGCCCCATTTAACTTCTTAAAGAAGTGCTCTGATCATATCACCCTGCTCAAAGGATCCAGTGGTGAGTGGTTGTCTAGTATGCCACTAGGTTGCTCAGCCTGGCAGACAGACCCTGCTCTCCTTCTACTCCCTTCACATATTTTGCATTCCAGGCAAACAGAATTCCTCAGAGGCAGTGCTTCCCCCCTGTTGCCCTCGGTTCAAACTCTTTTGTGCCAGGCATTCTTCCCTCTGTCCCTCCCTGTGTCTTTTCTGCTCTCCACCTCCGCTGGTTAGAGTCCTTCCTGTTGGCTTTAACACCCACCTTAGTAGCCGCCTCCACTGGGGAGCTTTTCCTATTTCCAAAGAGATCAGTTCTCTCCCTTCTCCATCTCTAAAAGCATTTCCTTAATGCTCTTTTTTTTTTTTAAGATTGAGATATAGTAATATATATGTTTATTTATTAATGTATAAAATAATAAGGTCTGGAAGCATAACTAATAATTACCTTGATTTCGATATAGTGATGAGCATGGATTTTTTGCTATGAAGTGATAAAAAATATCTCTTTTTTGTTTTACATCTTTATTGGAGTATAATTGCTTTACAATGGTGTGTTAGTTTCTGCTTTATAACAAAGTAAATCAGTTATACATATACATATGTTCCCTCTTGCGTCTCCCTCCCTCCCACCCTCTCTATCCCACCCCTCTAGGTGGTCACAAAGCACCGAGCTGATCTCTCTGTGCTATGCGGCTGCTTCCCACTAGCTATCTACCTTACGTTTGGTAGTTTATATATGTCCATGTCACTCTCTCACTTTGTCACAGCTTACCCTTCCCCCTCCCCATATCCTCAAGTCCATTCTCTAGTAGGTCTGTGTCTTTATTCCCGTCTTACCCCTAGGTTCTTCATGACATTTTTTTTTTCCTTAGGTTCCATATATATGTGTTAGCATACGGTATTTGTCTTTCTCTTTCTGACTTACTTCACTCTGTATGACAGACTCTAGGTCCATCCACCTCTTAATGCTCTTTTATGGCAACGTATTCTCCTCTTATCCTCCCCCCTAGAGGGTAAAGTCCCTGGAGGCAGAAACGCATCCTGTCCATCTTTGTCGTGTGCACGTGACCTAGCCCTCGCAGAGAGCTCCACCTCTTAAGAGTCAGTGAGTGTGTGAACAAGTCTCCTCCTTCTGTGTCCCTTAATTTCTCCATCTGAGTGGTGATATTTAAGGTGTCTTCCAACTCTGACACTCTTTGGGTTTAAGCGAGTATAAAATTTTCTGTCCTGCCTAGAACTCTGCTGGTTCTACTCAACTGACTACACAGAATTCTTAAAGCCTAATGCGCTACTCCTCATTGCACTGTCCAGATAACCTGTGGTACCTGGTGGCATTTGATCACAGTGGAGGCTTGCATCGTGGAGAGATTGTTTTATTATTTCATTGAGATTTTAAAATGTTGCAAATATATCTCTCATTTGGGTCTTAGAGTAAAAGGTTTTTTTTTTTAATCGACTTACTCATAACAGAATGCCCCTATAATCTTTAAAAAAAAAGTCTTTCGTTTAAAAATCATGAGTGGATAAGAAAGAAAAGAAAAATTAGTGTGTTTTCTATTCTAGTAATTGAAAGCACAAAGCACTGTCTACAAAAGAACATTCTCTCCTTGACGTGAACCAGGGGAGGAGTTTTATTTATTTTTTAAAACAACCTTTGAAGCCTTTCTTCTGAAGAGATGACAGTCCTCGCTGGGGCTTCACTAAGCAGAGACCTGTGAGCGGAATGATTAGCTGGGGAAGATGCAGTTAGGAGCTCACATGATGGAACATGTTCTGTTTAACGTGTGAATGTTCTGTGTTTGTTCTGCTCCCACCAGAATGGAAGATAAATGACTAAAAGTTGAGGGACCCGTCAGGGGCCTTTTATCCATCTACTCAAGGTCCGCCCAGCTTTCTTCACCCTCTCCCAGGCCAAAGGTACATTCTGTGGCTTTCCAGTGGTTCACACACTCCAGTAATAAGAGGAGTTTCCTGCACCAGGTGAATGATTTCACACAGGTTCTGGCCTCACCTGAATAGGTGATGAAGCTGCTGGGCAGAGCTAAACAACTGGTCCACCTCTGTGGCCAGGACAGCTGATGGCGCTGGGGGGCTCGGCGACCGTGCCTTTGGAGGTGCATTGTAGAGGGAGAGAGAGAATTCCTGCCTTCGCGGGAGGAGTGTCGAGAGAGAGCTGTTAGTGATTCTCAGGCTAGAGATTAGATCAGCGAACCAGGGTCACTAAGCGTTAGTAGAAGAGGAAATCCTCATGACTGAGGAAATCCAGCCTCCTCCTCCATCTCACTCGCCACATTACGAGTGCGGGTCAGGAATCATTTCTTGTTTTACACTTGGCCTCCACTTGCAACGTAAACTGGCTGCTGTCTTCAGCCTGGGACTCAGTTGGGTGTTGGGGCCTGCGTGGAGTGAGCTTCCCAGGGAGAAATCCCTGAGGCTGCAGCGCGGAAAGGCACTGACAGAATAAACTCCAGCTCCTCTGCAAGTATCTCCCAGGCTGAATTTATTATGGGGAAGCATGAACTGGAAGGGACATCAGAGTTGATCAAGGGCAGAGGTTCAGTGCATTAGAGTCACCTGGAGGGCTTGTTAAACCACAGACTGCTGAGCCCACCCCCAGAGTTTCTGATTCAGTAGGTCTGGGGTGGGGCCCGAAAATCTGCATTTCCCACAAGTTCCCAGGTGATACTGATGCTGCTGGTTTGGACACCACATTTTGAGAACCACTCATCGAGTGGTCCTTGAACCTTAGAGAGGAGAGAAATGGGCCTTGGAGAGGCTCAGCGACCTGGGGTTATGCAGCTGGTGAGTGGCAGGCTCTGCATGTGGGCGCTTGGCATTGCTCAGCCTCAGCTGCTCTAGAGGCGAGAGGACTGAGGCCACACACGGACTGTAATTGATGGGCCCTGGGCTGCGTTTACTCAACCTCCAACATCAAAATGAAAATTCTGTTCAACAGGTTGTGAGTTTTACCGTCCTGAAGCCATAAATCCAGATTCCAGGGAATAGTTGGACATTTAAGTGTTTTATATCTTGTTTATCGGGTTTCTAGACATCATGCAGACTTGATCCAAAAGCACTTAAAATGCCCACGATAGAAATATGCAGCCAGAAAGCACTAGCAGGTGCAGGCACCTGTGGATTTATTCTCTACTCCAGGATGGAATGGAAACAGAATCTACTGGTCTGAATTCTTAGAGACACATCTTAAAATGAATGAGGAGAGATCATAATTACATCACGATCAATTTAATTGTCTCATTACCCATCACAACAAACCTAGCAGGTGGGTCTTATTCTTCCCATTTTAAGGAAGAGGAAACAGAGACAGTAATAGTAAATAACTTGACCACAGGCAGAAGCCTGGTGGAAGTGGAACTCACCCCTGTCTTCAGACCTGGAGCTCTCCCCACCCTCCACTCCACGGCCAAGGGCATGAAGAGTGATCAGGGACCTTCAATCTCATAAGATCACCTGCTCAGACAGACCAGGAGCTGTGTGGAGGGTCTGACTGGCACTGTCTATTTGAGACCCTCTGTTTTGTTCCTTTAGAGGTGTGTGGCTCAGACTCTTATCGTGTCCTTGGAAGCCATGGGGCCAGCCTGAGAGCATGGGCGACGTCCTCTCCAGATGAGCTAAGAGGGCCACATGTGCTGGGTCACTAGGAGCCACCCGGGTCCCTGCTGATTGACAGCTGGCACTGATGCCCCATCCTCAGCCTGGGGCTCATTTCCAGTTGTCCTGGCAGCTCTAGAGCTAGGAATCTTGGTGAGACAGATGCCTCTCGGGTGCTTACCTCAGTGTGGCCAGGACAGAAAGCTGCTCCCTCGGAAAAGCTGTTATTGGGCCCAGACGCTGAGCTGAGCTTGGGTCCAGCATGCCATCCAGCCCTTTGGACTGCACGACCCCGGGCCAGGACTCTGTGGGAGGAGAGAGATGGCATTAGATCGGCTCTTTACTACGTTCTCTAGTGGACGGGTAGCTGTGTCCCAAGCAGGAGGGGAGGGAGGGGCCAACACAACAAACCCTGTTTTCTTTCTTTCTTTTTTTTAAAAATTAATTAATTAATTTACTTATTTTGGTTGCATTGGGTCTTTGTTGCTGCGCGCGGGCTTTCTCTAGTTGTGGCAAGCGGGGGCTACTCTTTGTTGTGGTGCATGGGCTTCTTACTGTGGTGGCTTCTCTTGTTGCGGAGCACGGGCTCTAGGCACGCGAGCTCAGTAGTTGTGGCACGTGGCTCAGTAGTTGTGGCTCGTGGGCTCTAGAGCACAGGCTCAGTAGTTGTGGCGCATGGGCTTAGTTGCTCCGTGGCATGTGGGATCTTCCCGGGCCAGGGCTCGAATCCATGTCCCCTGCATTGGCAGGTGGATTCTTAACCACTGCGCCACCAGGGATGTCCCAAACCCTGTTTTCTTGAGTGTTGGGACTTTACCAGCATCAGGACCAAAGGAGAAGACAGAGCTCAGCTACCAAAATTGCCAGGGGCCTGAACTTGCACAGACCTGCGGCAGCACCTGCCTCTCACTCTTGTGCCAGAGCTCTTGGTTTCTGCCTGGACACAGTCTATGGCTGATCTTACACGCAGTGTCAGTGCTTCTAGTCCCACATCAGAGTCCTGCTCTAGCAGGCCCCTAATACAGGATTGAAATGGAATTATTCTGTACATTACACCCACAGATACAGTAGACCCAACTCTGGACCAGCATAACTAAGGTAAATTACTCAGAAGAAAAAGTCCTGACAATTGAGAACACGTTGGTGTTTTGATGAGAATCTAGAACAAGTCATGGTGGCAAAGAAGGCAACCTGACCACTTGATAGATAACAGAGAGCTGTTACAGAACTAGGACGCCAATCTCAGAGTTCAGATTTTAGGAAAGTCACATTTTACGAATCAGGAGCTAGGGAGCTGATGCAATGAGCTGATGCAAAAGTTCTATCCAATTGTAGGTTGCAGTTCCTAGAAGCAATGGTAGGTGTCTGTCCTTTTACTTCTATAAACCTCGTATATGTAGGTGTTTCATTCATTCATTCAACAACATTTCCTGAGCACGTATTTCTACTATGTGCCAAGTACTATCCTAGGTGCTAGGGACCCAGCAGTGAATAAGATCAACAAGGTCTCTGCTTTTGTGGAGTTTATAGTCTTGTGTGAATAAACATCTTCAGATTCTTTACATGCCCTGCAGGTAAGCAGGGTATGAGGATAGAGGGTGATAGCAGGGTGTAGTGAGGGGCCATTGTAGACAGGGTGCTCAGTGGAGAGTTCTCCGAGGAAGTGGCCTTCAAGTTGATATCTGAAGGATGAGAAGGAATGGGGGAGAGAGCATTCCAGGCAGAAGGAACAGCAAGTGCAAAGGCTCTGGGGTAGAAACAAGTCAAAGATGCTGAACATGTAGGGGAGAGACCAAAGAAATGAGTTGGAGAGGTAGAAAGATGTAGGGAGGAACTATGGTTTTACCCTATGGGCAGTGGGAAGGGAGTGGAAGGCTTTAAGCTAGAGGGTTACGTGACATTTTTTGTGAATGAATGAATGAATGGTTATGTCTGTTGCAGAACTTGTCATAGGGTGGGGTAGCTCTCCCACCAAAAAGGTTGTAGAATGACATCTTTATCCTTCCTGTCTAGATTGTCTTTTCAACTCCCAAACCCCTTTTCCCATCATGCCTCTTCCCAGTGGGGGGCTACCCCCACCCCCCATCTTCCTGCAACACCCCCTTTCATCTTGTGCTATGGAAGCAAATGTCAGTGAAGCCACCATGGCCCCCAAGTCCCTGATCACACAGAGGAGCTGGAGGACAAGGAAGTAGAAAGGGCCTTGGGTGGTTTTCCTGCTGTTAGAAGTTATGAAATTAAGGACTGAGATGTTACTATTCCTCTTTCTGACCCACTTTACTCAGAATATCATTTTTCCTCTAGAAGTACCAGAAAAACCTACACGTACTCAACTGGGGTTCAGGCCTAGAGATGAACACTTACTCAAACACCCTAAAAAAAGTTAGATTCCATAGCAAAGACCATTTTCAGGCTCCCTCAGGGTTGGATTGAGCACAGGAGAGGGAGGATAGCAGGTTCCCCACAGCAAGAGGTGAGTATTCTAGGGTCTTGTTGCATCACTCATGGGAAGAGGATCTGGTCCACAAACCCTTCAGCTGGGTGTTTGGACAAACCCGACTGATCACCAGATTGGAATCTACAGAGCTGTGTCCTGGCCCATTTTGCTCTCATTTGTGGGTAAGTTGCCAAGTATCTTTAAACATCTCTGAGGCTTCTCCGTAGAATGAGGAACCAGCAGGGATGATAGCTAAGGTCTCCTCCAGCTCTGATCGCCTGTGATTCTATGGGCATTAGTGTTTCCAGCCTGCATCCTTACTGAGTGCTTAAGGAATGCTTTCCTGCCTGTCCAAACACTGGATTTATTTATTTCATTAATTAAACACTAAACTTGGAGGCGCTGCACCAGCCACTGTGCTAAGTGCTAGGGAAGCAAAGAAGAATGAGACACAGCTCAACTTCCAAGAGCAAGTAAGCTAGAGGTAAGGAAAGCAAACACATGAATGGCATTTAAAGCACAATATGTTAAGTATGATAGATATCTGACATGATATGGAAAACATAGTGCAGGGAGGAGTTTGTTTTATTTGGCCAGATTAGCCAGAGACATATGTTCATAGAGGAAGGAACATTTGAGCAGGGCTCTTAAGGATGAATAGGAGAGCATCAGGGAAAAAGGGAAAGGCATCACAGAGCCCCAGAAGTCCAACATGGCTGAAGAGGGAGTCTTGGGGGAGGGTGAGAAAGGTATGTGATGGGCCTTATACAGTAGCAGGTACTTAGGAGCTTGCAGAGCTCACTGCTGTGAGCTATCTGCTGACTGTACCTTCCTATGTGACACAGAAGGCCTACACTTTAATCTTTGGGACAATCAGGGAAGTAGGAGTGACTCTCTTTGAAAATATTCTATATATTCCACTGTAAGGCAGGATGGCCTCCAATCCAGCTGATTAGAAGGAGAGAGAATGTCGATCTAAATCAAACATTCCACAACTCCTAGGCAGACCTGCCTTCTTGGAGGATCAGCTCTAGACCGACCACAAAGGGTTCCCTGGCCATATATCTGCAACCTCTGGGCCAAGCCACTTTTGCATGCCAGGGTCTCCTGCCAACCACATCTAGATGCCTGATTGCTATGCTTGAGATCCTGTGTCTTTGGCCTTCTCTTGTTCAGTGTAGGTACAGGTAGTTTACTACTGGAGAGAGCAATTTCCGGCCCAGAATCCTGAAACACTAAGTGATTCTCATAGATATTGTTGTCATTGATTTTGGTCTTATGCTAGTGGAGGTTGGGGCTCTGAAATTAAATCCGATTTAAATATTACCAATTTCTAATGCAAAGATATTAGGAACAAACAACCCAAATGCGTATCTATTCTTAAACTCAGGTGGTAATCACTTAGACAGTTTTCACACTTTTATAAAAGCATGGAAATAAATCTCAGGACAGTGTCCTATTCCTTCTTACAGGGCACGAAAGAATGCTATTGAAATCTGGTGTACCCCTTCTAGACCAGGACAATGCTGGCCTGTCCTGGGTCTCAGGCTTTAAAGCAGTATTTCTCAAAGTGAGGTCTACCATAGTACTGGCAATATCTTGGAACTTGTTAGAAATGCAAATTCTTAGGCTCTACCATAGGCCTAGCAATGCTGAGTGAAACCCAGCAATCCGAGTTTTAATCTCTGCAGGTGATTCTTATGCACATCCAAATTTGAGAATCACTGTTTTGGAGGGTCCCATTCTGGTCCCCTTCCAACTGCAACCTCTCCCTTGGGTGAGGGATCCAGGGCTGAGAGAGAGTGATAACCCAGAGTCAGCCTACTGCTGTGGGGTGCCTGCTTGACCATAACTTTCCATTTCACGATCAACATTATGTCTAGACCACGCCCCAGAACCCCTGAGCAACCAGACTTGAGTCAGCTAGAGCTAAAGCATCTTCTGAAGACCCCCTGAGGTTAAGCGTGTTTGTATGGCCCTCTCTGTTGACACTTGTCTCAGCCTCCCCTTCACTTTCATATGGTCTCAATGATCTTTTGGTCAATTTCAGAATACAAACTGTTTTGTAAAGCTCCCAAGGTGACCCCAGGCAAAAGCCAGGGCTGAGAATCACAGCTGTACAGGAGGAATGGGAAACTTGACACTGGCTTTGATGAGCTAGCAATTAAGAAAAATTATCAAGAAATTAATATATCTCAGAAAATATAAAGTGCAGGTATGGTCACATCATAGGCAACAAGAAGGTGTGAGAATATAGCTTGCAGACTCTCAGGGGGATATTGCCCCTGTCTCCCCTTCCCACCTCCCCACCCCCAGCAATTGTCTAGATATAATTGACATTTGTGAGTTGGAAAATTTTCTTTTTACTCCTGGCATGCCACTTAAAATGTTCTTTGGTGTTGGAGCTATGGTTAGCTTATTATTAAGTCCAATGATTATTTGCTGACAGTTTTAGTACCAAAAACTGGGGGATGCTTGACCAAAAAGACTTCTTGGACCTCTCGTTCCTCGCAGGTGCTGGGACACAACGGCTAGTCCCAAGAGCAGTTTACACCACATCAAAAATGCTAGAGCAGCTGGAGTGAACCGCAGCCTCTTTCCTCCTAGATTCCACCTGCTGGAGCTCTGTGGGCTGGGAAAACTCACTAGAAAGGCTGGGCATTAAGAACATGTTGCTGAGGGCATAATAATAACTTTTGGTGCTGTCGCTGTGGTTTTCACTGCTATAACTGTTCCCCTTAATTCTCCCCTCTGTTAGTTCTTTCTCTGAGCCTATACACAAAGAAAATTTGAAATCTTTTACATTGAAAGTCTGTTTTCCTAATTTTTAGCCTAACCAGACGTTTTCTGGTATGGAATATGACTGTGGGGTTTGCGACTAGGAGCTTTTTTTGGGGGGAAAAATTCAGTTTGGGCCATTTTGAGATCATTTGATGTGTTTTAACTGTTTAGTTATTTTGGCACATGTAATAGGAAAATAGCATCTGGCAATAAGGACTTAGGAAGACATTAAGGTTCAGCAAAACCACTATTCTTTTTGAAAGTTTCAATGCTGACAATTCTAAAGTGCCTTGCCACTTTTCTCTAAAAGAGAAATGGTCCTGTGGCTCTTTTGGAGATGCCCAGATAAATTACAAACTCTTCCTAGCATTTCCCAGAGAGGCAGCTCAAGGAAGAAGTCATCATGGTGTTGACCTTGAGCTTCAGAATCAAAGAGCATTTGCTACAAACATGCGTGGCCTTCTGGGGTGTGTGGCAGGCCACAATTTGCATGGTATTTACCCGACTGGACTCATGAGCTGTGGATGCATGAGCTGTGCAATGCCAATACCACGGAGAGGTTTTTGTAACGTGGGTAATTACAATGACACGAATGTGGTAGAAGATAAGGCATCTAAACACACAGCAGCCTTCCGCTGTAGAGTTGTGGGCAGTACATTTTTGCAAGAATATGCTAGTAAATAACAGTCCTTGTAGTGTAGCCCATCAGCTTAGTAATACTAATGATATATCTATAATCTACGTTTGAGTGCCAAAAACAATCCAATAGTTTCAAACTCTTCTGCAACCCTAAGAAAACATCTCCTCGTTTCCAACTGGCTGATCCTTAAACCACAAGAAAAAGATCCATTTCAGTTCTGCATTGGGCCTTTCCTGACTGTTGTTCTAATACTTGGGACTAAGAGGTATTGAGGGAAAGGGGGACTCTCAGGTTGGTTGGAATCAAAGTTTATATCCAACGATACCAGCGCCTACTGAGGCCCCCAGCCCACTGTAGACCGAGATGCCCACCTGGGACAGAATACATGAATGGAAACAAAACATAGCCAGTGAATGCTAACTCAGATCCAAGCTCTTTATTCCATTTGCTTTATAGGATTCAATGTCCTCAGCTCTTCTTGAGCTCGCCTTTTCCTCTCAGTGTATGGTATGTTTCCCAAGCAACAGGTCAGGCAATATTACAACACATAAGTCTATAATGCAATTCAGATGTAACTTCAGAAATTAAGACAAGCTAAAGATCCATAGCCCTGAAAAAGACCCAGGAAAAATCCTGGCTAAACAGGTACACAGTGTTCTAGGGCTTTTAAAATGCAGGCAGTTCATCCTTCCATTAAAGAGGGATAAGGGACAAGCTGTGGGGCTTGAATGTAAAGATCCCAGCAAAAGGTCACCCTTACTCAAAGTGTCCATAAGATGAGGCCATTTCTGTTTGAGCAGCTGGACTTCAATCTTACTGCAAAAACTGCTGCAACCCAACCACACTGCATCAAAGGAAACATGGATCACAGGTAGCCAGCACCAAACACATCCTGGGGACACCGAGTCCCAAGGGCACGTCAGATGCCATCCTACTCCACACACCCCCTTGGAGTGACAACTCCCTCACTCTTCCGTGCTGACATTTCCTGGCTTGTCTGCTGACTTCACACCCAGAAAATGACTCAAAGTATGAAAGAGATAACTTGGCCCAGCTTTGCCCAGGCATGCAGCACATGTGAATTCTAGGTAACCGGAGGATTACCTAGATAAGAGCTGGAAATGAAGAATTTATTTCCCTGTGTGTGTTTGTCAGGGGGCTTTGGGCTGTTTTAGCTACTTCCTGTGTATGCCTTTAACTATCCCAGCCCCAAGTGGGCGCCTACTACCCAGGTCATATACGCCTGATGGGGAATGTCGGAATGTCAGCGGGCTGGTTAACTGGAATGAGGGGCTATTTGATGGGCATTTTAAACCTCACTTTAAAGAGTTTCATCTAGCTCCTTCACTACCCCAGGAGGAGAGGTCAGAGGAGATGAAAACCTGCTGTCCTCCTAAAGTCACTTGATTCTCATACAATTATATTTCAGAACATTCTCAAACTTCTAGTGTTTCGTCTTTTAGGCTTTATTTGACCGTGACATCATGAACAAAAGCAAAACCCTGCACTGGGGAAATTTACTCCAGAGCTAACAAGGAACCCACAGAGTGCATCATCTCCAGGGACCCAGAACATTGTGGGTAGTTAGAAATTCCAAAGATGAAGACAGACAGTTTTCCCTGCTCCATCACCCCCCGCCCACCCCGCACACAGAGAAAGAAACCAGACACTCAGCCACTCAAGAGGTAAGTTTAGATGTTTAAGATTCAAAGAAATAAAAACTATTTATTTTAGAATCTCAGTTGTTATTTTACAGAATTATAGGCTGTTAGAACTGTAAAGAAAGGGTCACTAGTGACTCTGCACTTCCCTTGATGGCCATGTCAAACAAGGCCCTGAGGCCTGGGGCTGGTTGCATTTTAGCCCCACCACTTATCAGCTGTGTGACCTTTAGCAAGTGACTTAACCTCTCTGTGCCTCAGTGTCTCCTCTCAAAGGTCAGAATAATTATACCTTCTACCTTGAGTTGTTGAGAGGCTTAAACAGAATAAGCATTTAGGCCTGTGGCTGGCACCTAGCTGGTGATACGTAAATGTTAGCTATTCTTATTAATACCGTTAAAGACATTCAGCTATAATCAGGCAGTGGGTTACTGGCAGGCTTGGTGCAGAACACAAGGCAATGCCTCCTGTCCATCCCATGCCCTGGTCTGGCTGTCTCTGGCAGGAAGAAATCCTGTTTGTGTTACAGTTGTTGTCTGTATTCCAGTCATTTTGGAATGGCTGGCCAGGCACATGCTCAGTGGCCCCGTCTGAACAAGTGTGGAACACAGTCGGTCGGCAGCTGCAGGATGATTATCTGCAGTCATTTCCTGACAAAGATGCTGAGTAACGAACTAAGACATTTGTTTTTGAAATGATCCATTTTCTTCAGCCTTGTCGTAGTCAGGGGCAGGAAGCTACTCCAGCTATGACTAAAACTTGCCAGGCCCTGTACAGTTAATAGCATCTTTGCTTAGGGTGATTGCTGCCTAACAGGGAAAGTGGATCACAAGGAGAATAAAACACGGAGGTATCTTCAAATTTATGCTCAGTTATCCAGGGATTTGGGACAGATTTAGGTATCTGCTGGATCGTTAACTTTTGGAGGTCCTGGGTGTTTTTTTCTCCATGGGGCAGTCTCAGAGGTTAGGCCCTTAATGAATGTTTATTGAACAGAATTGAAAACTCTTCCCACAGCTGCACCAGTTTATTCAAAGTAAATCATTATTTCATACTATATTGGTAAATAACAAGTGGTCCCAACTTATATTCCTGGATAACCGGGTAAGCCCCACTTTCCTGTTGGCGCTGTGGCGTTTTATTTAAGAAGGAGAATGCCCCGTTGCTGGGCCGACAGGTGCACTGCTGAGGAACCAAGTGTCTTAGCTCTCAGCAGCCCCTCATTCCGACTTCATGGCAAGCGCTAAAAAGCACACAGGTGTTGGGCAGAACAAACTCCTTATTTCCAGCTTGCTTATTTCTCTAGTTCAGAATTTCTTCGGAGAAAGCTATGCTCGAGTCCAGCCACTGGTTACGTTGTGCGATCCACTGGGATGGCAATCACCTCATTGTTTAGTTACAACCCATGAAAAGATGAAGCAAAGAAAGAAAAAAGCAGAGCACACACATAGGGAATGAGGGTGGAGGCTGCACGATGATAATGAAAACCATTTGTTAGCATTTCACTCCGTTCTTTGTGAATCAGCCGAGTTCCTGGCTCCAGGCCTCTGTCTGTGAAACAGAGCTGCCCTTCCAAGGCCTTCCAGGGGCTCATCCCGCCATATCTGGTCTAGAGTGTCACCCTTTGTCCCCAGGAAGGCGGGTGCTTGAATGGCTGCCCCATCTCCCTCTGGGCCCAGCTCTGGCCCTCACCTTCTGTCCCAGGGCACCTACCCCTCCTGTGTGAATGTGCCCGGCCTCGGTGACTTTTAAGCCCTGCCTGAACCGGATTTGGTGCACTTTGTGTATGCAGGGCTCTCCTCTTTGCCTGCATTGTGTCCACCCGTCTGTGTCCAGGACTTGCAGCCCCAGCTTTTTTTTTTTAATTATTTCTACTTTTCTTTCTTTCAGCAGACCTGATTTCTCTATTCCCAAAATACAGACTGAAACATTTTTAAGGATAAAAACCAAAAATAAATAAAAATTTAAAAATAAAGCATAAAACAAGCAAAAACCTTTCAACAACCGCCCCCCCCCCAAAATTTACAGCCAGTAGAACAGTATATGTCTGCCTAAGCATCTCTGTTTTGCTTGCATTGTCCCCAAGAGAGGAAGCACCTCGAAATGCACATGTTGTAGTTACAGGCAGAGACCAGCACCAGATGCTCTGTGCACTTGTGCTCATGAAGTCCTAGTACCTAAGTGCCCCACCGCCCTCTGCCTACTTCTCGAATCTATCACAGCGTTTATACAAGTCTCTTATTCAGAGCCATAGAGCATGGCAGCATTATGTTCAACCGTCACCACCACCACCACTATCTCCACCACCATGACTGTCATTTCCACCACCTTGGCTGCCTGCATCGCCATGACCACCACAACCTCCTCCATCCTGTCATCACCCATCACCACCACCAGCATCACCACTTCCACCATTTTACCATCACCATTACCACACCCCCACTATCAGTACCACCATCACCATTACTAACATCACCAGCATCACCACCACCACCACTACGAAAGGATTAAAGAACTTTTTGGAGTCAGGCAGGGAAGTCTGACCAGTGTTCCTCAAGGCCTCCTCTTAGGCTGAGCCAGAAGAGGGTCAAGACTGGGGGTCATTTAGTCTCTTCCAAGTAGTTAAGTGAATTGTTTACATTGCATATAACTCAACTGAGTGGTGAACAGAGCTGGGTCTAGAAATCAATATTCCTGCTTTCCGTCTGTGTATTCCATCATACTATTTTCCAGCACCCATTCTGGAAGTTGTATTTTTTTCTTTCTTTTTCCTGAGTTTTGTTATTGTTGTTAACTTCGTTTTTCCAGTAATATAGATGACATTATCTAGTTTAGATTTGATAAAATTATCTCAAAAGAGGAGTATCTATGACTATTCAAGGAAGTTATATATAAACACACATATACTTCAAAAGGTAAAGAAGGAATTAGGTACCTCGTCCTCCAAAATGAGGCCGGTTCTTCCATTTGCCTGTGCAATGTTTGAGGATCAGTGCACCATTGTTGCCGACCATCTTTGAGCTTTTCTATTTGTTCATAATCTGAAGACAATCTGACTTTGTGTTTAGGCCCCTGCAGGAGGGAAAGCTCTCCCAGAGCCCTCCCCTCAGCTTCCAGGAGGTACTCCTCAGACTAGTGGGACTCCATGCAGTGATTGGCTCCCACTTGAAAGAGGGGAGTTCCCTGGGAGTTAAAGGCCAGCCCGAGTGTGGCTCCCTACTGGCCCCTCTGTGCCAGCCAGAGAAGGGCCACCAGTGTCCCAGGAGAAGGTTAGCTCCCTGGGGCGCTTCTTCCTTATCCACTTGTTCAGACACTGAAAGTTTGAGTTTAGGCTTGTGGGGCAAAAGGGTGGGGGTGGGCTAGAAGTCCCCCGAAGAGCCCCCTTAAGCTTCTCCCTTAGGCTGCCTGAGAGGCATCAATAAGGATGGAATTACCTATATTTTAGGTGTAAAATTAAGTGTGGTATAATATGATGCATTAAAATATGATAAGTACTTCACTAGCATAAACCATGGGTTAGAAGTGAATACAATTACGACCACTAATAATAAATAACAATTATTGGGTATTACATGCCAGATACTCTACTAAGGGCTTTCTAGAGATTATCTTTTTAAATACTTATTAAAAATCTTCTGAGATCAGTATTATCCCCAGTTTGCAGATAAGGAAACTTGCCCTCGACGTGAAGTGGGGAAGTACAAGTGCTTAGTGGATGTGTGAAGGACAAGAGCACAGGGCTGCTCTGTGGTCACTCCTCGTCACTGTTCTCCAGACTGCTCACAAATCTGACTGTTCAAAGGAGCAACAGCTTTGTCCTCTGGGCTTTGTACTGATGGCCGATTTCTGCTTCTGTGATATGGATAACGTATAGGTGGGATCCTGCATATTTTCTATTCTTGAATTTACCTAATTGCTTTTAAAAATCGAATGGTGGAGTCCGCCTGCCGATGCAGGGGACACGGGTTCGTGCCCTGGTCCGGGAAGATCCCACATGCCGTGGAGCGGCTGGGCCTGTGAGCCATGGCCACTGGGCCTGCGCGTCCAGAGCCTGTGCTCCGCAATGGGAGTGGCCACAACAGTGAGAAACCCGTGTACCGCAAAAAAAATAAAAAAATAAAAATAAAAAATCGAATGGTGATCTCCTATCTATGGAATACCTTGACTTCTCCACTTCTCTGTCATGAGACTCTCCTTGTTTACAACCTGAGGGAGCCCACAGTCACTGAAATGCCCTCCTCGCTGAAATACTCTAACCACCAAGGAACAGATTCTGGATGGACCCACTATTCTGACAGTAATGTAGGTACAGAAGATAGATGCTTAGAATGTGCAGTTGTTTCTTACTGAGCAATTTATAGACATGGGAATGTGTCTATTCCATGTACTCTCATACATTTTCTGGATAAGATTTACTCTTAATTGTGAGACTGTGAAAAAACCGAAAAACAAAAAAACACAGCAAGACAGGCACTACTCACTGTGGGCTGGGTTGTGATTCTCTGTTGGTTGGCTTTTTGGGTGTGAAGACCAAGCCAGAGACTGATGGGGCCAAGTGGAGTCTGTTAAATATTTCCATTCATGGACATGCAATAGAAAACCATCTCATACATTTACAGGAAAACATCACATATAATATCTTTGTTGTGCTTAATCAGAACCAGGGTAAAATTCCAGTCACCAGGAATAGAAACTTACCCTAATGATTTCATTTTTTAGTCCAAAATGTACAGTGTTTTCTCTGCCTGCTCTGTTTGTCACTTTCTAAAACAAGAAATTACCAAGCTATAACTTTGGTTTGAGGGATGGGGGAAAACAGTCAACTCTGAACAGAAATAAAGAGAGACTGAATGTCAAGGGTCCTTGGTGGATGAGCATCCAGAAGTGGATTCAGTTTGTGGATTGTTGACTTTATTTCCCAGAACTGTGTGAATTACTCAATCAGTGTTCAACTGTCCATCCAGGCTCCAGGCTCTCAGCAGTGAGTACTTCATATATATATAATAGGAGTGAATCAAAGGCAGAGAAGAGGTTGAGTGAGCTACCACCAGTGGTTTGTGTGTGCGTGTGTGTGTGTGTATGATGGTTTGGTTTGTTTTTTTTAAGGAAGACATGGTTGTTTTCACTGTTAGTAAATGAAATGGTCTTTTCCAAGAAGACTGAGAATCTCATGCTATGAAAAACAGATAGGACGCTAGGCAGAAGAGAAGCACTTCCTTCTGATTTGCCACACTGAATTACATTGAACTGAGTAAATGGTTTAATATTAGGAATCATGCTTCTCTGTGTGCAGCAGATTAATGGTTTTTATTTTAAGCTCTGGGGTGAAAATCTGGCAGCTTCTTTAGCCCACCAGCCTACAGCCTTCAGAAACTCTCTTTGAAAGAGACAGGATTGCTGTCTTCTAACTTCTCAAGAATAAGTGTGAGCAGGAAGAGTGCAAATCATAAGAAGGCTCTTCACCAGTGAGCAATAGCTGTCACCTACAGGCTGACAGCGACACTTTGGCAGACACACCAGAAGGACGGACATTGGCCATGAATTATGCAGCTTGGCCCCGTCCCCACTGGGCACCATGGGGGATCTGAGTAATGCTGGCACTGAGGATGGCCCTGGCTCTGGTGCAGGATCTGCAGCTTTCAGTTAGGGGCCAGCCTGGGGCTGGGTCCAGGTCAGGGACAGGGAGAAACGCCTTTCTCGTTTCCCATCAGCTTGGAGCTTGAAGAGTGTTTGTGGCATGAATGAATGAGTTCTGAACAGATGGAATCAGACCAGCCCAATGCCTGCAGGCACTGGGACAAACTCAGTGAGCTGGGGTTCGCCCTGCCCTTAGGAAATCTGATGTCATCATAGAGGGAAACTGAAGACAGGGAATGAGAAAGATGGAACTATAGTAAGAAGCACTTGAGAGAGGAGGAGAGTGGGGGGAAGTACAAGGGCAGTAAAAGAGAGGAGAGAGAGGGCAAGAAAATGACGGAGGGCAGTGGGCAAAGTGAAAGAAGGTGAAGAGGGGGACCCAAAGGGCAAAGCAAGGAGAGGGGAACCAGAGGAAGAAGGAAATGGAAGAAAGACACACAGATTGAGAGAAAACTTTGAAGATGGCCTTGGCCTCAGCTCCAGTGAGAGGGAAGAAATCCCCGCACAAGTTACAAACAGACACACGCTTCAGCCTGTGCCGGTGAGATGTGATTCCTAGATTTCCCTGGAGAAATAGCCCAAGCAAAAGGTAATCAGAGCCATTTATAATTAGCAACTCCCCCCAAAGAACCCAGATTTCACCGAACTGTCTTCTGGTGACCATACAAGATAATTCTGATGATGTTTCAATTAACAGTCTATTAGAATATGATTTTTGCTGGAAAAATTCCAAATTTGAGCCCAAACCCAGTGGTAGCATTGTCTTGGCAGAACGACACAGAGATCTTGCTCCATAGATTAGGGTAAGGCCATATCCTAGGGTACACAGCGACTTCAACACAGAAGTCCTTCCTCACAGAGCCGCCATGCTGGGTGTGCCAGACCGGCCCTTAAAATAAATGTGATTGAGTGACCTCACAACTATCAGAGTCAGAGAAAATGCCTTGGAAGAGAAACTGTGAGTGAAAAGGACTAAAGGACAACATCAGGGGAATTGGGGCTTCCCACTGATGCACAGATCCAGCTGGACTTGGTTATAGTGTAAACTTTGTTTAATCAAATCCTCTGTCATTGGGCTTCCCTGGTGGCGCAGTGGTTGAGAGTCCGCCTGCCGATGCAGGGGACACGGGTTCACGCCCCGGTCCGGGAAGATCCCACATGCCGCGGAGCGGCTGGGCCCGTGAGCCATGGCCGCTGAGCCTGCGCGTCCGGAGCCCGTGCTCCGCAACGGGAGAGGCCACAACAGTGACAGGCCAGCGTACCGCAAAAAAAAAAAAAAATCCTCTGTCATTAATAAAACCCCTAACCAAATACAAACACAGATAAATGATGATGTACTTGGATTTCACATTGGGCTCGCATCGCTGCTTCACCAGGTGCCATCCACAAATCTGAGATGCAAGCTGCTGGGGCTGGAGCTGCAGAGAGGCTGTCTTGGAGGAGTGCTTCCGCCACTCCGTTTGTGGCACTGCCATTCCCCTGTTACTGCTGCTCAGCCAGTCAGTGAAGGAGCTGAGGGAAACCACGGGCTCTGCCCAAGACCCACGATCCTTCTCTTGTCAGTGAGGCAAACGTTAAAGGCAAACCAGGAGGGTGGGGCATCTGGAAACCACCCCATAATAAAAATGGATGAAGTACGATGTCACAAATTCTGGAAAGCTTCCACAGGGAGGGGAGAAGAGATGCCCTCCATCGTTCCAGGAGACACAACTGGGACGAAAGCACAGAAATGGAAGAGAAGCGGGTCCTACCTCAACACTAGGTTGCCAACGATATCCAGCAAGGGGGAATGGCTGCCAGCTGAGGTAGAATTCCCTGTCACGAGCCACGTTCAACTCAGGCTGAATAAATGTAATAGCCTCTCATTATAAGAGTATTGAGCTTGTGTAAATTATCAGCAATTAGAACAAATAAAAGGAGGGAGGGAGAAAAGGAGGGAAGAAGGAAGGAAGGAAAGGAGAGAAAGAGAGAAAATGAATAACAATGTGAATAGTGAGAGTGAGTCTTTCTGTAATCCCACCAAACCAGCACAGGAGGTGGAGATACAATTCTTCCATCAGTGTCAGTTCCCATCCACCTCTCCTTCTGTGAGCCTGGGCAGATTTGGTCTGAAAGATTCGTCTGTTTTAAACAATATGGCCTCTTTGCAAGCCAGCTACATCCGGTGCTCCACTGAAGAAAGAGCAGTCTGTTCCCATACTGGAGGAAAAACCAGCTGGTTAAACTTATTGAGAGGCATTGTTATACTTCAGCATGGAGACTTCCTAAGGGGTTTTTGAAGGTAAATTTGGCTACACTTCACTGCTCTCTTATACATTGACTTTAGAACACAGCCCTGCTGGAGGACAGGTAGATAGTCTTTAACAGAAGGTGGATAATATTAAAATAAAACAAATTTTAGATAGATGCAGATATTAAAGATGAACACAGGGAAAAAAGACTGAAGGGAAATACAGCAAATGTTAGCAGTAGTCAAGTTAAAGGATTATGGGTGAGTGTGTTTTATTCTTTTTTGTGGCATGGGGGATCTTAGTTCCCGGACCAGGGATCGAACCCGTGCCCCCCTGCAATGGAAGCATGGTGTTTTAACCACTGGACCACCAGGGAAGTCCCATGTTTTATTCTTTATACTTTTCTGTATTTTCTAAATATTTTGCAATGAGCCACAAAGAGCTTTTACGATCAGAATAACATATTTTAAAACAGTTTGACAATTGTATATTTAAAACTGTAGAAGTGTCCATAGATTTCACCTATTAATCCCACTTTTGAGATTTTATCCCACAAAAATAATCCTAAGAAGGAAAGAGCTATACTCACGACTTTTTCCCCTAAATTATTTATAATTGCAAAATCAGAAGCCAAGGTTCTTCAATAGTGGGATAGTTCATTAGTTACTCGGCAGAAAATCTTTTTCTAGAACTTCTGTGTAGTCATTAAATATGACTGTGAAGGCAGTAAGAACAAGGATAAATGCTTGTAATCTAGTGTGGAATGGCAGTGGGGGGACGGGTTAGGGAAGACCATGTATGAGATCATTGCAGCCAAGGGAAATCACACATGCACAGGAACCAGGCCTGGAAGTAAATATCTAAAATGAAAACAGTTGTACTGAGTGTTAGAACTTTGGGTATCTCCTTCCTTCTCCTCCATTTTCCAAATGGTTCATAATGTCATTATAATGCCTTTATAATGAAAATAAGGTCCATAAACCTTTCCATATGTTCTTTCTGTAAACCCTTCAGGTTTCAGGTGATACCAGATTTGTTTCTGTGTTCGTGTTCCCCTCAAGGTGCCGAGCCTGGGCTTCTGCATTCTGCAGAGGAGCAGTCGGTGTTGCTGACTAAGCCACCAGGTTTATTTTTTGACTTTGGGTGGCTGCAGGTGGGAGACATGCTCAGTCTGTGAGCAGCCTCTTTGTTTACTCAAGCTACAGTTGTATTGCATTGAACACAGAATAAGAAACTGATGAATGGTTTCTATGTCTGTGGACACGCTGTCTATGCTTGGAAGTTCTTGGATACATATGCAAATAGTTGGGAACTTGGATTCTTCTTCATCTATTGTTGAATTAGGTGGTTCTGTTCCCCCAAAGCTCACATAAGGTTTGGTTTTAATGGCAGCTCCTGATTACCTGTTCTATGGAAGGAAAAAATTGTAAACAAACCACCAAGCTATTTGTAGGGCATATTATTTGGTTGTGTTCACCCCAGGCTTGGGGGAAGGGGGCTGGGGGAAAGAGGGGTAGGAAGGTTGGGAGGAGGGTAGCACTAACATTTAACACATGCCTGCCCCTCTCCAGGAATAACACTAGAGGCTTACTAGTGTGTGGCTCACTTGCACGTCCCAGACAGACAAGGGAACTGAGACTCTGAGAGGTTAGGTAATTTGTCCCAGGCCACACAGACTAGAAAAAAGGAATTATCTAGTTCTAAAGCACAGTAAGCATTGATTTCCATGCTCTGGGCACATACTAATAGATAATCCACAAAATGAAAAAAAAAAAAAAAAGTCTGGAACTGACTTTAATCACCAGGGGTTCTTTTGTAGTCAGTGGTTTTCAAGCAAGGGTGATTGTGACCCCCAACCCCACCCCAGGAGATATTTGGCAACATCTGGAGACATTTCTGGTGTCACAGTGGAGTGGGGAATTGCTACTGGCATCTCACAGGTAAAGGCCATACATGTTGCTAAACATCCCACAGTGTTTGGGACCACCTGCCACAATAAAGAATCATCTGGGCTGAAACATTAATAGTGTTGAGGTTGAGAAACCTTGCCCTATCATAATAGAGCCCAATGTAACTTATCCCCACTACATTCACTTCCTTATTCACTTATGACATTAAGTTTCTGTGCTTCTGAACAATTCTCAAATATATAAAGTATCTGAGGTGCTGTCTGCTTACTGATCATGTGATGAGGAACCACTCAGCATACGTAAATCAAATAAATGTGCATCTAGATGACAATGCCAGGTTCAAATCTGAAATTTATGAAGGGAGTTTACAGTGAAATTGCCAGCAAGAAATTAACAACTCCCCTAGTGCTACCAATTGTGGCTAACCCTAATCTGTATTAAATTCTACAGTGAATAGCTGAACGTTCTTCTGAGTCTCAGGATTCCCACATGTAAAATCAGAAACTTGGCTGTTCTCTGATAACAAGGTCACTCACTAAGATTTAACACTTAAGCTATGTCTATAAGCACAGTAAATTGCTTTGGTTTGCTGTTCCTTGCCTATTTGGAGGGCCAGCTCCAGGAGGGCCATTAATTTTGTTACTTCTGTGGCATCAAGACAGCCCCTGGGTAACTAAAGCTAATGAATTATTCAATACTTTTGTGGCTCACCATAATTTTGCAGGCATAGGATACCGATATTTGAGAAAGACTCTTAGAAACTCTGCAAAACTAAAAAGGACTCAGGGATCATCTAGTTTAGTCTTTAATCAATCAAGTAGTATTCCCTGGATGACCTACTATGGTCCAATTCCATGCTCAGTATCAGAGAGAATACTAGACAAGCATAAAGCACAAGCTTAACCCTCAAGTAATAAACAGTATAGGGGAGGAGATGAGACAAGAGCACAGGAAATATTTAGTGAATAACTTGGGTTCTAAATTGTGTTGTACGGACTGTTAGCAAAGAGGGGGTTCAGAGAAGCCTCAATCACATGGAATTGTTGATATTTTTTCACGTGTTTACCTCTCCCATTACACTGACAGCTACCAAGAGTGCAGGGACCTTGACACTTTCTTCTTGGTGTCTAGACAGAGCCTGGTTTGTAGAAGCCAACAAATTAATGTCCATTTAATAAGTGAATGAATGATCTCAACAGGAAGTGGACCTTGATCTTGGCCTTGAAATCACAGGAATGTCTAAAATCAGTGTTTCCCACCCCTGGGATGTCAAAAGAGATTTGATAAAACAGGGGTTCCATGGTCAAATGCATTTGGGAATTGTTGGGTTAGAAACAGCTTTCTTTAATCAGAGCTTTCCATATGCTAGTATGCATTGGGAATCTCTAGAAGGATTCACTTATCTGAGGTCAAACTTATTTGATCATGGAAACATTTTTTACTGAAGATTTGGTGACATAAATTTGAATCAGTACACCAAGAAATTCACTTTGAGACTAGTTAATTTAAATTATCCAAAGAAAATCGTTTCTTGGATTGATCAATGCTTCAAACACAGTATAATGGAGCCCATAAAACTGTGATTTGGGGATTTTCAAGAGAGAGGAAAAAAGAAGTCCTGTCCCTCTAAACCAAGCTGTGTGAAGGAAAGACCAGAATACATTTTATGCTGTCCTTGAGCAGTTCTCATAAGTGGCCTCTTTGCCTCTCTGGTTTAGAGTGTCCTGCTTGGCCTGATGTAATGGCTTAAGCCTTGGATGGACATTTTTTAAAATTTTGGATGAGTCTTTTCTTAATATTCCCAGTGGGCTTGTACTTTTATTTTTTTTAATGTCTTTTGCCCTGAACTGCTCAACTGGGCTTGATAAATTCTCAGCAGACTGCTGGCCCCAGAGCCCTAGATGATCTGGGACAGCTGCTGTTTGCTTTTTGTAAATTTGCACTTGCTTTGATTTTGGTGGGTTTCCTTACATAGTTTCCAATTATAAGGATCACGTATGGGCACCAATCCACTAAAAAGGTAAAAGCAAAAATGCCTATTATGTTGTTTCTTTACCTTATTAAAAGTTTCTCTTTTTTTTAACTTTAATATATCTTTCAAATGTACAGTTGTTTTTCCTTTTCTAATCAACTTTTGAAACAAGTCTTCCAGATCCCAAAGGGTTTTTATTAAAAGACAAAGCAGTTTAAAAATAATTGATGGTGAATTGGGGAGTTGAGTAATATTCTATTGCCATTGGGAGAAAATACAAGCAGACAGTGACACATTTTGTGAATTATTTCTGTTTAAACATCTGAGCCTGAGGTTACAGTTGAAGGCAGAGTTAAATCCCTTTCTGCAAGTAGCTTTGCTTTTAAGATAAATTTGTAAAATGATTCCTAGTACATTGTGTCATGTTCTAGCCCAATGTATAGCCTTGAATTTTGTACCTGGATTCCTTCCAAAGGAGCGGGTTGTTGGGAATGGGCCTCATTATAGTACATCCTCATCTGTATCAGGGCTTGGGGGCATGGGTCCAGAGGATGACACTGCAGAAAGACCCTGGGTCATATCACAAACAAATGGATGCAATTCCCAAGTTGAGGAACAAAGTTGTCAAGTCCTGTAGAAGTGTAGCAGAATCAGACAGGAGCCAAAATCCTGGTGTGTCTGACTCACCAAGGTTTGTCTACATGGTTCTGTGGAGGATGTATGGTATACCCTTCCCCTCTAAGACAGACCCTTGACCTTGGTGGCTCTGGGCCAGTCAGCCCTCTGGTCACATTTGCTTCTGTTGCTTTTCCCAGAGCTTGGCTTGGGATGCTCGCTCTGCTGTGACTGCACCTCTGTTTTCTCCAGCACACAAAGCTCCATTTGTGCTGCTGTGTCTCCCCAGAGTTGCTGCCTAAGTTATAAAGAAACACTGGGACCATCTCTCAGAAAAATTAACAAACCCTCTGGGCACAGCGCCCCTTATAGATGACATGAACTGGATTTAAGTCACATAATTTGTGGCTAGTGCTTAGCAGTTGTTCAGTTTAATTCAACACACATGTGATGAGCACCTGTTCCGTGCAGGTACACCATGCTAGGGATTGCAGGAATTACAGAGGGGAATAGGACTGGTCTAGTTGGAGTAATGAGATAAGTACACAAACGGCTAAACTGAAACACAGAATGACAGCATATTGTTAATTCACTTGTTTAGCAAATACATAGAGAACCTACTACCTGCCAAGGCCCTATTTTAGATATGGGGGTACAGTAGTGGACAAGGTGAAAAAGTTCCCTGCTTTAAAGGACCTTAAATTCTAGTGGATATGGACAGAAAATAAAGGACAAATAACCAACAAAATGTCAGTTGGTGATAACTGCTAGAAAAAACAAAGCATGATAAGGGTTTGGGAATTACAAATTGGGGACGTGCTAGTTTGTGACAGGAAGGTCTTTCCGATGAGGTGATGTTTACAGAGATCTGAATAAAGTGTGGCAGAGAGCTATGCAGAAATGTGGGAGAAACCTTCTAGGCAGAGAGGATGGCCAGTGTAAAGGTCCTGAGGCAGGAACGTGTTCGGCTGAAGAGAGCAAGCATTCCCCTGCAGCTGGGGCAGAGTGATCGCTGGGGAGAGTGGCAGAAGATGGGATCTGAGAGGCAACTGGGACAGCTCTTTTAGGGCATTATGGACCTTGGTGAGGGCTTCGGACTTTATTCTGAAGGAGAGAAGAAGCCATTAGAAGGCTTTGGGCAGGAAAGTGACCTGATTTGATATATTCTAAAAGGAGCACTCTGGATGAGCTTGCACAATGGGGACCAAGAGTAGAAGCGGGAAGATCAGTGAGGCGGCCCTTGTAATAATCCGGCAAGAGGTGGTAATGGTCAGGGCTGTCATGGCAGTGGGAAGACACTGTGAGTGGGATCTACTGAAGGAATAGAGTGAACAGGATGCCCGAATGGATTGTGGTATGGAGGAGTGAGGAAGAGGAGAATCAAGAATGACTCCAAGATTTTAGCATCCAGCAGGATGGAGCTGTGATTTCCTGTGATAGAGAACACCAGGGAAGGAGCAGATTTCAAGGGCAAAATCAAGAGTTTGGTATGGACATGGTAAATTTGAGATCCCTATTGGACAAGAGTGCAAGTAAGCGGTTAATATGGAAATCTGGAGGTAAAGAAGAGAGGTCAAGAGCCGTAAATGTAAATTTTGGAAATACTGAGATTTGGAGTTTGTCTGGGATAAGGAGCCCGGAGAACTAACTCACTGAGGTTTATTACGTGATTCAATTTCTGACCTTCATTTTTCTGTAGATGAAATTAAACAAGTCTTCCTGCTCTGAGACCCCCCTCCCCCTCGTCCCCTTCTGTGCCTTCCCTGGTCAGTCTCAGGAAACTTCTCAAAAGCAGTCACTCTGTGTTATTTAGCTTCCTATCCTTTATACTGTCCAGCATACACCTGGCATATCAGAGGCTGCAAACTTGCTGTTGAGTTGCATTGAGCAAACCATTTATCAAATACCTGCTATACATCCAGGGCTATGCTACATGCCGGGTGATATTATGAGTAGTATAGGGCACCAGTGGGGAGTCAGTATCCTTACACATCAACCACTAGAGAAACCAAGAAGCCATCTGTCAGAGTGAAAAGAGATGCACAAACAGTCAGGAAACAGTCAGGGGCCTAGGGTTTGGTCTGGTCTTTGTTAGTGACATCTGGTAAGTCATCACGCATCTGGGCTCATTTTACATCTGTAAAATGGTCTGGACCAATTATCTCTAAGACTCCTTTCAGTCCTAAATTTCTGCCTCACCAAATTATGCATTATTTATAGGAGTAACTGGGATGAGATCTAAGACCTGATGGAGGCTGGAAGACTTGAATTGGACCCTAGATATTTGTTTCACACTCATGTATTTCAGATAAATTCAAAAAAGAAAACAGTTGATATCTGCTCATTGCCTACCTATTTCTTTTTTTTTTTTTTTTGCAAATCTTGGTGTCATCTTTAAAAGAAAATTACATATATATATATATATATATGTGGCTAATCATAGCTAAAATTTATCAGATATCTTACATGTGCCAGCTATTGTGGTAAATACTTTAAATGGATTATCTCACTTAATGCTCATAATAGCTCTATGAGTAGAGTTGTTTGGTTTTTGTACAGAGGAGGAAACCAGAGTATATATATTTGCTTAGGTAAATCTCAAAAATCAAACAACCAACAAACAAACTCACTCTAACAATGTTTTACTCAGATTACATAATTTTAACCTAGAAAATCTCAAAGAGAGTCAAAACAATTTTGATTAAACTTTTAAATCTTGGAGCAACTGAAATAGTTTATTAACTAGCATTTTAAGATGTATTTTTCTCAAATGACATTGCATATTAAGAGAAAAGATTTCCCCATAACCTCAGGATTTGTTTGTAACAAGTGGAATATTATTTGGGGATTGAGTGTTATTTTCTCAAACAAGTATGCACAATTCCCAATATGCCATCATGCTTTTTATTCCAATCCCACTACTCAGAGATAACCAATGTTAACAGTTTGGTCACACCCTGCAGCATTGTCTTTGGTACTCAAATTTTCATACCAATTTAGCTATCTAGAAGTACTTTATTTTGACATGGGCCTGGCCCCTTGGAGTGTGTAATGAAGGAGGGAAGGCCTTTCTCTTGCCCAGTTGGTAAAAATGGAGTCTTCCACGGGGGTGAGTAGGTGGAGTCATGGCTCTTGTAATTTTCCAATGTGATGACGCTTGCATGGAGCCACCATGTGTTTGCAGGGCAGCTCTGAGGGCTGGGCATATGATTTCAATAAGCCCAGAGAGCAACTCCATCCCACAGTGCATTAGCAGGCAGACACATCTGCTCTGTCTCCACACTCCACAAGCCAACAGAAAGTTGCTCTTGTGGAGCCTGTGGTCCGGCTTGACAACCAAAGAGAGTAGTTGCTGTTGGAGCCTGTCCAATCCCTGTGGAGGTCAAGTTTTGACCCAGAGCCTTTCGGAGCTTAGAAGCCAGGCTGGTATTGTTCTTTATGGTTAGTCGTGTTGTCTCAATTAGAAACAAAAAAATCTATGAAGTCTGGGTGCAGACTTCTCAAGTCTGGAATTCCTCCCACACATGGAAAACAGGACTCACTCAAGGAAACGATGCCACTGTGTTTGTCACCCACATACTTTGGGATCTGACCACAGAGAATAATTCGCACTTTATCCGAGCTCTCTTCACCTGGGACTGATAAAGAGCTTCCACTGAGTAGAGCCGCAGTCAGGAGACCCCAGTCAAGTGACTGTGTGCAGCAAAGTAAATGCTTGGCTCTCACTGTCGAACTGGAATCCCATCCCTGCCGCTGGCAGGAGTCCCGTGTCACTGAAATGTTTGGGTAATTATTGGCAATAAGATGTTTTATTTAACAATATTTAGACAATGCACATGATAACATAAACTCGTGAGTTATTTCACTGTTAATAAAGAAAACATCCCTTGATCTTCAGACCGTGTGGCTTTCGGTGGAGTAAACAGATAACCCTGTGCTGCTCTAGGAGATGGTAAGCGGGCAGCATCAGTCTTCACCTTTCCCTCCCACAAAGGCTGCCCCTCCCCTGGCCCCACGGTACACAACTTCCCCCTTCTCTGGGCTTCCCATCCTCTCTCGTGGCCTCTGTTCCAGGACCCAGGGGGGCTTCCCAGGGGCAGGCTGCAGCCAGATCCCATGGAGCCTTTGTGTGAATTAGTGGAAGGCGCCCTTCCATCAGCAGAGCTCCCACTCACCCCCTCGGCCGGATACCCAATACAGGACACAACCTGCACAACTGCCGTGGAGAATGGGGACCGCCCACAGTCCCTCTACGGATGGCTGGACAGGGCTGCCCTCTCGACTGCCTCACTGACTCACGGGATCTGGGTCAGGACCCTGGAATTACGGCGCATTGCCAGAAGGGTCAGTAGGTACCCTTGGACTCCAAGGCAGTGTCAGCAGAGGAACAGCGAGGGGATGTAGCTTCTCTGCACAGCAGCCGGGGGCTGTCTTCACATCCACCCGCCTCTCGTCTGCATTACTGCGGGCAGCTCACCTGTGTCAACCTCCTTTGGCACATCTGTGACCTCCAGCCACCCTCTCTCTTTCATCATCTCCTCTGTGCTCTAAATACAGAGCACCTACAAACAGCAACCACTGCGGCATCACCGTGTCGTACCACCCTGACGGCCCACATGCTGGTCTTCCCCCCACATCCCCTTTGGGCAGCCTCTGTCCCTCAGTGCATCCACTGCCACCCTGCGTGTGCAGTTTGATAATCTGAGAACCTAATTCAGGAGTAGGTGTTAGTAATGCTGCCCTGATCATTTGGGTTTTGCTTTTAAGGGAAGCCATCTGGAGACCCACAGTCCACCTAAGGGGTGGTGCCCAGAGTGTGCTATGGGCAGATAACGTTGGGTGGCTTCACAGGACCCCCTAAATTATTACCTGCATACTCATGCCTGGCTCTAACTGAAAATCCTGGCTGGGAGACTTGCTGGTTGGTGTCACCCAGCCTTTAAATCTGATGAGAGGTTAAGCTAGTAAATGGTTGAGTTTCCATAGCACAGCGGGTGCCTTCCCCAGGGTGAGCCAAGTGTGAGCATCACGGGCTCCCATCTGGGAGCTGGGAGCTGATCAGAGGGAATCATCTAGAGTGTCCAGCTTCTTCTCCCACCCAGACCCCATGGCTGGTCTTTTCCTCCAAGATTCTCCATCTCATAGCCCTGCTGACTGCCTCATCTGCACCTGCACCACCATCCAGAGCCCATATTCTGTGTGCACAGCAGACACCACGCAGACACACAGAAACACACACACAGGTGCACACACGCCCTGGAAACAAAGGTACTTCCACTATAAAGCACCACCTCTGCCATGTCCACCTGCTTTGCTTCCTGTCAGTCTTTGTAAGAACTCAACACTCACTCTTTCTCTTGGCAGATCCCTTTAGAAAACTGGGAGGACAGCGAAGGTGCAAGGATAGTAGAATCAGTTGTTTTAAAAACTTGACCAAATCATATATATTGTGAACTCTGACCTGTGCTCACCTGGTGTTTCCTGTGCCTAGAAACAGACTGGGAAAAACAGCAGAGGTGCCATGTTCTAATCTCGTGCCCTCGGCTAAGCTTTCAGCCCCTGGTTCTTGTGCCCCGAGCAGCCCGAGTTATATTAAGGAAGAACAATGTCAGCCTAGCAGCCTCAGCCAGGCCCCGAATTCCTGAGGGGTCAAAGCCTGACTGGAGATCTGCCTGACCAAGTGTCTCATAGAGGTGGTTGATAAATACCATTAGATGGCAAGGGGGTGACGAAGACCACAAGAACGGGCTCTTTCTTAGAAGCCAGATGGCCCAGGGTGTGACATAAACAGCCCCAAGGCCCCAGTCACTTGTTGACAGTGCCTTTCTGGGAATAGGCTCTTGGAAGAGTCTCTGCAGGAAGGGGACAGGCATTTGGCTTAAAGGGCAGGGTCTGTGCTGTCCACAGCAGGAAGCAGGTAGAACGTAGTTGGAGCCCATGGTGTGTTGGTAAAGGCGGTTCTCCGAAGTGGGAGGGACCTTGATTTGTAGTATCTGCTGCTTTCTGGGGTGTAAATACTCCCACCGTGGCTAATTTCAAGCTACCAGTGTGACCTCACTGAGTGTGGAGTTGGGAAGAGAAGCTCGCAGTGGATCAGGTGAGGCCTGTTGGAGCCCGCCTCAGCGCACCAGTGTCGGAAATATCTTCCTGGGTGAGGAAGGGAGACTTCCCTTCATCTGGGGAGCATCTCTCCTTCTCCTGCCTACCTTTCCGCTCTCAAATGAATCATGCCTTCCTCCAGGAACCATCCCTGCCCCCCTAGGACCCCCTCTCCAATGGCATGTGGATCTCTCACATGGAGCACTTCTCAGAGTGGAAACCGCCCATTCCTTTGTGTGATTCTTGCCACTGTCTTCCCAACTAGTCTGTAAGCCTTGTGAGGGAGGAACTCTGTACAGTTTTTGTCTACCTTGTATCAAGGATGCCTGGCACGGCTCCTGGCACAAAATCGGTGCTTGTGAAATAGCTGATGAAAGAGTGAAAAAAAGAAATGACCTGAGACCTGAGCTGGGCTTGGTTGATAACCCTGATTTTAGACAAGGCACTTCACCTGCTACCTTTTTGGCTTTTTTTCCTTCTTTTTCAAAATTTGTATCTATATCTCTATATAAAGACTGAATGATTTCGCATGATTCTTTCAATGCTAAGATTCTATGGATACTTGAGTCAGGAAGGTAATGCAATTTTTGAATGTTTGCAGCTGCTTCAGCAATGTCTTCACTTTTTCATGTGGGGTGTGTGGGTGTATGTATGTGTGTATATGTGCGTCTGGTTATAAGTGCCTGTGCGTGTGTGTGCATGTGTGTGTATGTGCATGTGTATGTGTGGTGTGGAGGGTAGGCGGGGCAGATGGCGGAAACCTGCGGAAGGGGGGGAAGAAAATCTCATAATGAAATGTTTTCATTTCCTTTTCATGTCCAAGGCCACCGGGTCATAGAAGAATCCATCTGACAGCCAGCCCTGTGGTATTAGATTCATCCCAGTGATTCTTTTTCCCAAAAGGCTAAAGGCTTCATTGGAATTAAAATGAAGTAAGAACTGCCAGTCAGTTCCTAAGTCCCTTGTGGGCAGGTCCAAGTCTTAAACGTCCTTATATCCTGCTAAAGCCCAGAACAGTGCAGTGAGAAGCCAGTGACACCTGCTGAATAGTTAGCTTTAACACAGACCTCACCTTGGCAGTAGGAGTCAGTCCTAATCACCAGTTTTGTTGGAACCAAAATATTCCTCCATTTTTATAGGTTTACTTAGGAACACATGGGCAGAAACATCCTCAGAACATTTTATAAATTTCGGTAGCTTTGATCACAAATCAGGCAACCTACAATTTACTTCTCCTTGAGTCCAAGGAAGCTAGAGGACCCTTCTCTCTGGGATTGCTTTTCTGTCCCAGTCCAGCACTTTCTGGCAAGACCAATGGCAAATCTAAGTTCTGGGCCCCTTTTCCTTTTACCTATTGCTGCATAAATTCATTTCAAGGGCCATGGTTCCCTCGCTTTTGTGACCATCCCAGGAATGAGAGGTGAGAGCGAGGTGAGACTACCACCAAACCCCTTGTAAGAAAGGAGAGGAGCTGTCCCCTGTCTGTGTATAGCATGACATTGCCTTTCCACATGACAAAGCCACATGGAGGCAGCAAGGAGTAGATCCCAGAAATCTGTGGGAGTAATTCTTAGCTGGCTGTAAATTCTCTGCGACAGGGACAGGCCCTTGCGGGTCGGGGAGAGGTGCTCCAGCCTAAATCCTGGAATAGTGCTTAGGAAGCTAGTTTGCACTTTCTACATGGAAGCTTGACCTGAGTAAAGAGTTGCAAGAGGACCTGGCATGGGGAAGACAGGTTGTGATAACAACCATGACAACAAGAACCCTAAACTTTTCAAGGCTTACGTGCGTGGTGCTATGTTAACCATCCATAGGCATTATTATATTTAATCATCATAGCAACCTTATTATTACTGCCTTTTGACAGATGGCTTAACTGAGGCTTACCCCACAATTGAACGGTAATCACAGGGACACCGTGACGTTGAACTTCTGCCTTCCTCTGCTAGGGATTTCCTCCCAGCGTTTTAAACTCCATTCCCTTTCCCTCTCACTTCACAAAGACCTTAAGCTCCAAAATATTTCCATGAGTCATTGACTGATGTCTGAAATTTTACTTTCCAAGATTTTAATAACGAATAGCAAACAGCCGCCGTTACAGCTTTTTATGTGCCAAGTACTGTGCTGTTACATATATGCTCTCATTTAACCACTGCTTTATAAAGGAGGTCTTATTATTATTCCAATGTTACAGTTCAGGAAACTGAGAATCAAAGGGAGTTTTTATAATATATGTAAAGTCACACAGTCAGTAGGAAGGAAGGACCGGGGCCAGCCTTTTGCTTGCTCTGTGGCCTCTGAGTGGTTCACTGCCTTCTGACGGAGGGAATTTGATGGCTGCTGAGAGCATTTGCCCCTGGGATAAGCATCTGTCTGAGCCTTTGTCAGCCATGTATTTCTTAGTATGAACGAAGGGTCAAAGATCAGCCTTTGATGGAGTAGAAGTTTGAAAGCATCACATCTCTGTATACCAAGGAGACCTAATGATGGAAGGGGGATCCAGTGACAAGTGGCAGACAGGTTTTGTGACCAAAACATCAAAGTGAGTGTCAGCGGCTCTCTGAGGAATCAGCAAAGAGATGGTTAGGTCAGGGGTGTTTTATGGCTTTCAAGGATGTGTGACAGACAGACTCATCACCTTAGCTCTATGAGGCACATGGGGCCCAGGCAGCTATGAGACTACATCTGTGGGGAAATCCATATTTCTATGGACTGAGTCAGGGCTAAATTAGACATTGGGGCAATGTAACGCATCTGAATTTCACCACCATTATATCATTCTTTAGACCTTGTAAATGTTCATGATGGTATTTTTGGTAGGTTGGAGTAAGCTGTCTACATCTGAGGTGTATTACTCTAAACCTACATTAACAGACTAATAAAATAGGGTGTTGGTCAGCTAATCCCCTATACTGATATCCTCAGAAGTATCCAGGCAGCAAAATGAACCAGAGTTGCGAGTAAGTGTTCTGAGGTGGCCGTGAGGGCACAGACCCTGACCATACGTGTCACTTGGAGGAGATGTTGGGATGAGTGGAGCTGTATACCTGGGATGAGGCATTCCCCTCCCATGAGGGGCTCTGTGATCTACAAACTCTGGAATCCTGAGACCTTGGAAAAATAATCCATGATGTGAACCCAACCCTCCTCAAGAACTGGACATTTACATCCTATTGTGAGGTGGCACGGAGGGGCTGACCTGGGGCGGTGGGGGGCACCCACTCATCATCTGGCATGTGCTGCACGTGGACTACACATTGTCACATGTGGCATTATGGGAATTGCTTTTTTAAACTGAAGCACAGGACCAATGTTTGGCAATGGCTCAGAGTGTTTGAAATCAAGACTATCCTGGAACCACATTTGCATAATTATCTCCTGTAATACCAACTAGATATGGGTCAGTATGTCTATTCAGGACACAGTGTCTGCCTGGCTATGTGAAAGGTCTGATTTTACCCTTTGCTGGCCTTTCTAATGGCCCAAGTCCAACTCACAGTTGTCTCACTTGGCTCCTGGAAAACTTAGAAGAACCCCCAGTTCCTTCTCCAGGAACTACTATCAGCCCTTCAGGATGAGCTACCCAGAGATGTTCCCTGGATATGGCTTTTCTTCCATCCCAGACCCCTCCCTCCCTCCATACTGAGCTCTTCTCCTGATCTGAACCAACTGGAGCCTAGGTTTCTCCTTCCTGCTCCTGCTTTTCTCCCACTCACCTCTCTTTCCTGGCTCCTCTCTTCAATCACACATCTTAGACCCCTGAGCCCTCCAGCTCTGCTCTCCACCCTATTGAATGTTAAAGTCCACAGCTGGTTCTAATCTACAAGAGGTGCCCCCAGGTACATTCAGGCTTCAGAGGAGGCCACAGCCCTGCTCCATTTGGGGCCACCTTAGCTGAAGGGGTGAGGGCTGCACATGTCACACCTCCTCCAGGAAGCCTTCCCCTACATGCTGGATCCCACTGATGGTCTCCTTTCCTAACCTTCTGTAGTAATCCCTGTCTGCCATATTTACCAACCATTTATTCGTTCAACAAATACTTCTTGAGCTCCTATATGTGATGCAGCCCTTGATGAACACAACAAAGCCCCTGTCCCCATTCTTACATTCCTGTGGAGGAGAAGGATAATAAACAAGAAAACAAATAATAGGACTAAGTACTGTGAAATAAAGAAAGTAGGGTAAGGGAACAGAACCTACCATGGCAGGGTTTGGTCGAGTGGGGATAGACATTAAATTACGGTGTTCAAGAGGGGACATCTGAGCAGACCTAAATGATGAGCAAAAGCTAACCATGTGAAGAAGACCTGTGGGTAGAAGTGTCCCCAACAGAGGAAATAGCAAGTACAAAGGCCTAAGTCAGTAGCAAGAGTGATATGTTGAAGATATAGTAAGAATGTCAGAGAGGCTGCCACGTAGCAGGCGATTGGAGGAGTGATACAGGACACAGGAAGGAGGGTCAGGGTCCAGATCACATAAAGGCATTCTCCGCCTCACCCTGCTGACATTTTGAGCCAGATAATTCTTCGTTGTTGAGGGCTGTCCTGTGCACTGCAGGATGTTTAGCTGCATCCCAGACTCCACCAACTAGATGCTGGTATCACCCCACCCCCGGCCCCCTCCACGTGTGACAATCAAAAATGTATGATGTTGCCAAATGTCCACTGGGTTAGGAACCATTGAAATGAGGCCATGGCAAGGGTATGGATTTTATTCTCTGTGTAATTGGAGGGTTGAGAGCTAAGAAATAACGTGACATGATTTACATCTTCAAAAGGGCATTGTGACTGCTGTTGGGTTAAAAGGCTGTGGGAAACAAGAGTGGAAGCAGGGAATCCAGGAGGAGGTCCCCGTGTTGTCTGGCTGAGAGGTGACAGTGGTTGGGACTAAGAGGCAGTAGTGGGATGCTGAGAAGGGACTGGGTTCAGAACTTATTTGGAAACCAGTGAGACTTGCTGGTGGATTGAATATAAAAGGTGATGAGGAAGGTCCAGTCAAGGATGATTTCTAGATTTGGGGTCTGAGCAACTGGGAATAATGATGTCATTGTCTAAAATGGGGAAGACTAAAATAAGACTCGGAGAAAAGTAGTTCAGGGGTCAAAAATTCTCAACTTGAGATGTCCATTAGATCTCCAAGTGGCCATGACAGTAGAACGGAAGAGCCTGGAGCCCAGGGGAGAGTCCAGATTGGAAATAGACATCCAGAAGTTGTAGCTCACCTTTAATGACTGGGGGAAAGAAAGGACCCTAGACTGAGCTCCAGGCACTCCAATATTTAGAGGTCAGAAGAAGGAAAAGCCAGCAAAGGAGACAGAGAAGAGGGCCAGTGAGAGAGAGGGGACATTAGGAGAGCTTCGCATCCCCGAGGCATCCTGGCCTGGCAACCTCATCCACCTTGGACTGTCCTCAGCCAGGTCACTGCCTAAGCGGGGAGCCCCTTGGGCGCTCATTTGTGATCAACACCAAGGACTACTATAAAACTGAGTTTTGGACAACCCAAGGACTTGGCAGGGGTCACCTTGTTTAATCTTTGCACTAAGAAGTAAGTGCTACTAGTTCCATATCACAGCTGAGGAAACTGGAAATCAGAGAGCTGCAGTAATTTGCCCTCCATCACATGTGTTTTTCAACGCCACTCCTGGGCCTGGAGCCCTGGAGAGTCTGATTCCACGTTCACACTTTTTCCATGGCACCCTTGGCCTCAGTCTCGCAGGGCCCCACTCAATGCCTGGCACAGGCCTCCGTTCCCACCATGGTAGGAACAGCTTGTTTCTGCCTAGGCTTACATGAAGTGCTTTCACATCTGCTACTGCATTTGAGATGGGCAGATGGGAGCTGGGATGGCTCATGCAGGGTAAGTGACTGTCAAGGTTCCTCACCCAACTATGGGCAGAGCCAGCACTGGCGCCAGGAGTCTCATGGTCCTTGTCCAGGGCTCTCACATCTTACCTCTTATACCTACAGTCAAGGTATCTTCCCAGCTGGCAACCATATTCAAGGCAGCAGCCCCATCTGGTAATGCAGGGGCAATATTATTATTCTCATTTTACTGATTAAGAAACAGAGGCTCAGAGGGGTTCTGTGATTTGCCCAAGTTACACAGCTAGGAAGAAGCTGAGCCAGAAATAAATCCCCAGTTTCCTAGCTCTCAGTAGTACTGAGTTGAAATAAATAACCTATATCTGACTTAACCATTTTTCTTTCTTACATAACAACTTTCCCAATCCATAAAAGAAATAAGCTTCAGACAGGTTTGTGAAATTTTCCCAAGCACAAGTATTGCCAGTCCGAATTCTGCAGTAGGTCCATAATCATTTAAGAAGTGGAAATGGGTAGAAGGAGGACATTCTGTACACTGTGCCAACTTAAAATTCCTTTCTTTCCCCTTAATCATAAAGGTGCTTTAAAAATAATCTTTGAAACATATTTGTTGCTTTATTAAGCCTTCTACTTTCTGCCCCACTCTTTTTTAGAAAAAATCAAAATAATACTTAAAAGCCCCACTCCCTAAATATTTTCTTTCATTTCCAAGATACAGAGATGCTGACACATGGGCATGAAATCTGGAGTCAGGCTTTGGTGTCTGACCTCCTGAAAAAGAAAATGAAAACATTTCTAAGTGTTCACACTTTCCCCGTGAGAGGACAGACACAATACCCTTGAACCCAGATGAAAAGAAAGGTAATTCGTTTCATGCATAAGAAATATTCTTGGTGGTATGTTCTGGGACAATTGATTCCATTTGTCATTGCAAGTTTCAGAAAGGGTGGAAATATGCTTTTTCTCCCCCCCTCTTTTGGGCACAGAAAATGTTAAGTCAGCATTCACTTTTTCTTCAAAACAAAACAAAACAAAACAAAAAACCCAGGTGCAACAGTGATGGATTTAAACAGCCTCTTAGCTGCTTTGCTTATGGTCCAGTCAAGCTCCCGGTGCTTGGCTCAATGTAACCCACCTGCTTAAGGAGAAAGGGGCTGGGTATGATGTCACAAATGTGTGTCTTCTGCTATAAATGTTATTTAAAATGTGCAACTGGCCTGGTGACATTAGTTTTACAGGGAATAGTGGGATAAGTGGTGGAAAAGCATGGAGACTCTTACAGAGATGAAAATTACACCAGATCCACGTCTGCCTTCTCCCCTTAGGCCCCCTGCCCTGCAACCTCAAATAGAGATGTCTTAACTGCCTGGAAAGGAGCTTTAAACCTTTGGTCTGGATAGGAATTCAGTATTTGAGGAGATGTCACTAATAATCCTCTTTGAATCTGAGTGGTGAAAATGGGGCCCAGGGGGAGGGCATTTTACAAGAAAAGAGTTGGAATGAGCCCCAGGCGAGCACAGGAAACAGAGGAGGGAGAAAGGTGAAGCTTCCCTCTGAACAAAGAGGCAGCAGTCTGTCATCCCTGATCTGTCTTCAGGGGCTGCGTTAGCCAGGGTCTCAGGAAAACTGGGGCATATCATCTTTGTGGCCCCTGGTGTGGGTCAGTCTTCCACACTTCCAGCTGGAAAGGGGTGGTCTGGGGTCAGTGACACATTAGGGCCAGGTTGAGGACCGGAGTCAGGATTAGGGTTTGGTTTACCTGAAGCTGTCAGCTCCAGGGCCCACGCCAGGAGCCTCTAGGCTGTTTATACCAGGAGAGAAACTGAAACCCTCCACATTGGGGCCGCCTGGAGCCTCGCTCATGAGAAAATGTTAGGCTCTCTGCTCTGGGCAGGAACTTCTTAAGAATTTGACAATGTCAACATTTTAATGGTATCTTAGCCCTGTCGCCCTTACAAAAATATACTGAGGAGGAAGGATGTGATTTATGGGAACAGAAGCTCCATACAGAGTCACTATACCACCACATTAGGACCAAAGCATTCATCCCGGTCACAAGGCCAGGGAAGGCTGGGATGCCCCTCTGATGGTTCTTAGTGACAGGGAGGGGGATGTCTTGGGCCCCTTGGACAATTACTGTCATGATCATGTCTGGGGAACAGAATCACAGAAAGATGGCTATGCAAACGTGAAATAGGGAAAGACGGTAGAGAAAGGTAGGGACAAAGGTGAGATATGATTGCTGTTGTTTCTTCGCTGGGTTGGCCAGAGAAGCAGCCAACCTCAGGGATAGAAACATATAGGGAAGTCACGGTTCTGAGGAGGTTGATTAGTCTCAAAGAAGAAGATAAAGAAGGAAGAGGAGGCGGGGGTGGGGGGGAAGGAGAAGACAGGTGATGCCAGTGGCTCTTGCTTCCTGAGGCCTCCTTGGTGGCAGGCACAGTACCAGGCACTTTATCTTAGTCACTTAATCTACACAACAGCCCTATGAGAAAGCAATTAGTCTGACCTTACAGATGAGGCCGCTGATCCTTAGAGTACTTAAGTTACCCAAGATCACACAACTAGGAATCACAGAGCTGGGATTTAACCCCAAGTTTGCCTGGCTTCAGAGCGATGCCCTTTCCTGTACAACGCTGTTGTCTGTGCCAGTAGCTTTTAAACGTTTTTAACCATGACTCACAGTGAAAAAATACATTTTCCATCGTGATCCGGTATGCACACATATTGTGTAAATGTATATACAACTAAAATAAAAGTTTTATGAATACCTTCCCTTTCTCCATGCAACGCATATTGATTTTTAAAAATTTACTCTACTTTTTTCTTTAAGGAAAAAAAGGGAGAGAGAGTTGTACTACTTGATTTCGCATCCCCCTAATGGGTCTGTAGTTTGAAAACCATTTTTCTTTCCTTTACTCTATGGCAGAGTAACATTTGAAATGTTTGTCAACTTCCTGCTTGATCTTGTTGGATGCTGGGCAGCATCTTTGCTTTGGAGGCAGGCTGCTAATTATGCACCCTGGACCATCCCTCTGATGAGGGGACATCATTAATCAAATATTTCAGAAATTACAAATATCTGACAAAGCCGTTCACTTGGAAAAGAATCAGTCCAGGAAACCATCCAGAAAACATAATCGCTGATCTCAGGCACTGGCTAGTAATATTTTAAGCAGTTGATGCATGCTTTTGCAAAAGAAACAATTTTCTCTGCCTTCAGAACCTAAAGGACACGTCTGATCTGACGGGGCAGTGCAGTCACCATCTAACAATAAATGCCCAAGGAAAAGAACAATGCAAGGGGTTGCTGAGACTCTATCACTCCACCATCAAGAATAGTGTTGTCTTTCTCATTTCTTGGTGAGTACACCCAGGATCTGAAATTAGACTGCTTTGCAGTGCGGTGTGTACGTCTCCACCCTGGTTTAGGATTTGGGGGTGATTTTGTTTCGGCAGCTGAGGGCAGGGACAGGGTTGGCTGGATCAGATTTAGATCATGGAAAGTGAGGTCCAGATCAGGTGGCTTCAGCACAAGTCAGCCTGAGGAGCCGCGGACTCAGTGACTTCACTCCGAGCAATGTGTATGCTAATTGAGAAAACATGTCCCTGTGATGACCTCATGCAAAAATCCAGATTTATGAATTTCTTTTTTTTATTCCTAAGAATTCCTTGAATATTTGCCGTGCGTGTCTATACAGCCTCCCGGAGTACTTTTCCTTCTTATGGAGTCGAGTTGTGTTTTTCTGCTGTTGGCCCAGGTCAGGTTTTTAAAGGGTGGCATTCTGACAGAGCAAGCGGGCACATGGTCTCAGGCAGTGGGGAGAAGCGGGAAGAGGTGGGGAGGGGAGCAAAATAGCCTACACCTCCTGTCCTTCTCTTGGGGCAGGAAAAGCAGTTGAGGCTCAAGTCCTCAAAAAGCAACTGTTCACAAAGCTCAGTGAGGGGCCCTTCTTCGTGCCTCTGGCCCTTTAATGCCCTCTGGACTGGCTAAACCCCACCCACCCAGCATTAAGACAGGACTCAGGCTCGCTGGGCACTGCCAGTGTTCCAGGCTCTGGGCTAAGTAAGGGCTTTCCAGCCTTCCCTCCTGTCATCCTTGCAACTGTCCCCCGAGATCAGCATTATGAGTCCCTTTTACAGATGAGGAAACTGAAGCTTAGAGGGATTAAGTAATGTGGTTATAGAGGCAACGAGAGGCAGAGCTTGCCTCTGAAGCTAGTTCTATTTTGTGCCAGGGCTGCTTTTATACAATCCTACCCGCCCGCAGGACATCCCCTCCCTCAGGAAGCCTCTCGAGAAAGCACCGCACCATTCAGACCTCTCTGAGAGCCACACAGCTCGCACTTCTTCAACTAGTTTCCATTTTGATACTGGTCTCAATTGCTCCAGGTGTGTTCATCTAGATGACAAGACAAAAGAAGCTGCAGACAGATTTTGTTTGGTCTGCACAGATGTTTTGAAAAGTGAAGACACTATACATTCAAACTCAAAGTTTTGACTCTTTTGGAAAAGTTGGAAGATCTGGCCACATTAGACCTACAAACCTGCAAAGCAACAGACGGCCTGTCCCCTTCTGATGGGCATAACCTCTCTAGTTTACTGCAGTCCCCATTGGCTCATGGCCTTACCTCATTTACGTTATCTGATGAGCCTCTCTGAAGCCATTTAAATGTTCACTCTAGAGCCAGGTCCTTGGGCAGGACCATGATTTATATTTATTATGATTCTCCACAGTGCCCAGGCCCCTGGTTAGCATATTAATAAAGATGCTAATTGAGAGAAGGAAAATCAGTCCAGTGGCCTGATGTCCAGTGAGCCTGCCTCCACGGGGGTGAGGACTGTTCCCCCTTTAACCACAGGTTATACGCTATTCAGCAACAGCTGCCCAGCCACTTACCCTTGGGGTGGGAGAGCGCAAATGCCCGCCTGGCTGCCATAGAGAAATTCACCTCCTCCTCTTCCTTCTCTTGTAAACTTGATAAGATACATAAAATCCTAAGGAAACAAGTTGTTGGAGGAGGAGTTGGCTATGCGGGGTAAGGAACTGAAACACTCCTAAAGCTGCCAGTACAAATGGCCATTCGCAAGAAATGCCTTATTTAGAGAGCATTACATAACATCTCTGAGATACAAGTCTGAGGAGAAGTTTGCCTCTGAAAGAAAATTGCAGGAGGAAATCCACGAGTTTCCTTTTACTCAGATATTGTGAGGCCAAGGTAGTTCGGAAGGTGAAATGTTTGGTTCAAATTCCATCAAAATGAGAATGTTAATTACAGAAGGTCAAAATATAGGTGGGTAAGCTCCTAGAGAAGCTTCAGTGCTTCCAGAAAGATTTCTTCTCCTAGTGCAGCAAAGCTTTACACATACAGAGGCATAAAAAATGCAAAGATGATGTTGTCTGATCTGAAGTGAAAAGCATAAAGGGAGGACTCCCTCAGATCAGTACCACGGAGGGAGAACATGAGTGAAGGGAACTCGTGTTTGTTGAGTGCCTGCTCAACTGTGCGCCAGGCCTGTGCTGGTGTCCCATCAGTATCATCCCACTTGATGTGCACAACAGCCCAACAGAGCAGGTCCTACTGTTCTCTCTGTTTCACAGAAGAGGAACATTGGGTACAAGAGACGCCCTCCTGCATCTCTGGTCTCCTGGTGCTCAACTTCTTCCTCCCTGCTCACCTAGTCCAGCTGCCTGCAGGCCGTTAGAGCCCAGCACGACTGCTCCTTCCTTCGAAACCACAACCCAAAGGGAGCCTGCCTCTCTTGGCGTCTCTCATACAATGTGGGAGTTCAGCGTATGGTTACTGACAAGGATGAGGTGATTGACCTCCAAGCCGGGCCTGGTCAGGTCCAGACATGGGACGACACTTCTCCAGACTGGACAAGTGAGAAACGCAAGTCACTTTAACCACACATCAGATCCATAGTGATGGGGGGGCAGAGACAGGACCTCCCTCCCCCAACCCGGGCTGAGCTCTCATGGCTTCCAGCAAACGGCCCTCCCTGGGCTCACTCGGGAACAGCGTGCCGCATGCAGACAGATGATATATTCCACCAACCCTGGCTACCGAAGGAACAGCCAAAGGAAATGGGAAGATCAGCCCATCTGTACCAAACAACAAATGCTTTGTGGCTATTGGGAGACGATTCCAGTAGTAGTGGATTGTAACTGCCCTCGATGTGGAATAGCTTCTGTGGGAAGCTTGGGCCGTTCATTCCCACTGACTTCGGAGCTAGATTGTTCCACTGGCAGAGCTCTCCACCTGCAGAGGCCCCCACGGGCAATGCCAAAACATCTCCGTCTGCTTACCCCAGTGGGGAATTTTCAGGGAAACCCTGACTGTCTGACTGACTAATACTACTACTAATAAAAAGATGCTCCGTGTGTGAGGCTGGCCAAACCTGGCAATTCAAAAGGCATTGTTGCTAGTCCCACTTGCCGGATTGCATCATCAGACCGGTCTCAACCTCATTTGGGAATCTCCTTAAGTCTCCAGTGTCCATTTTTTGGGGCCTCATTAGGAATCAAATTCAAACTCTGCCAGTTCTACCGCTTTGGTAGTTTTCTCTCTTCTACTGCTTGGGGGTGAGTAGCAAGCAATTATATCCTCCAAAGTCATTGTTCGTTTTAGCCGTTTGCACTATGAACCAAATGGTCCTATTTTTTGTCCTCCAGTGAGACCTTGGGGCAGAGGAAAGGATAAGTGAGAATAAACCCAGGGCTACAAGCACCATCCCTCCAGCGTAGCATTGCTAGCCTGCTTTTTCAATCAAATGTCACATTATTGATTCCCATTTATTCTCACAGCTTGGGCACTGTTATATTAATTTGATATCGACATGTGCCCATGTTGTAGGAAGTGCTGTCAGTGCTGGGGAGGGTTCTGCTTCCTTGTTCTCTCATTCAGAGCAGGGACCTCCTGGTGCCAGAGTGTGATCCATTTAGTAAAGGAGAGAAGGATTTCCTCCCAGTGCTGTGGACACCCGGGGCAGGCAGTCTGCCTGTGTTTTTAATAGCATATGGCAGAGAAAGAAGCTGCCATGCTCTAATACCACCCATCCCTTCTCCCCACTCTTTCTGGTTTTCTTTTCATGTGGGTCATTTGTAGTCGCACTCCACTGACAAAAGCAAAGGATGGTGCCCAGCGGGACCACAGCCCTGCCAGTGGCTTCCTGGAGCCTGATATGCTGGCTCCTGGAGGATGAAGCCCAGGGCTGGTCCTCTGAAGCCCCAATTCAATGATTAAATAATAGATGACCCGAACATAGGGCCTGAAAGAAAAGCCCTTATTGGTAATTGCCAAGGGACTTCTCAACCGGGAGCAGTATTATCCTTTTAATAAGCATTTAGCCATATATGGGGGGAGGGGATTTGGGGTTGCCACCATTTCTGTCATTTTAGTAGGGGAGGTAGGGATACTAAACTTCCTGCATTACATAAATAGGTCATTCTCAACCCAGAATCATCCCCAAATGCCAATAGCCCCATTGAGAAACACTGTTAACCCACTACGCTTGTCCTACAGATTGGGAGAGTGAGGGCTGGGAAGTTTAGTGACTTGCTCAAGGTCACAAAGCTACTTTCCCTCCTGTCTTACAATTCAGGAAACTACCACAGGAAGTTTCCCCAAAATACAGGAGAAAAATATCAAGACATCATTTCAGTGTGATTCCTATTGAGGCCAATAACCTATAGAAACTCCTCCAAAACATGGAAAGTAACCCATAGAAGAGTAATGAAAAAAAATCTACGATGCTTTTTTATTGTATGTTTTCATTATTCTCGTCTTGGCCAAATTTTGTGGCTCAAGGTCTATCATCTCAGCTTAAATGGTGACAATTCCATCCTTGTGCACAACCAGCCAAAAGGTCAATGACCTCAAAGCCTCAGCTTCTCCAGCTGCATTTCTGCCTCAGGGCCACCCCGATTTTACTGCTATTTGGAGTTAGGATGTTAACGGTCTCCCCACTGCCAGGAAGCAAGATCCCTAGTAAAGGGTTGGGGAAGGGTCTGTCATCTCCATTTACTTACTAGAGGCCACCATATGCTGTTCTGTGAAACTGGTCCATCCCAGAGTTGATTTCTCAGGACTGGCTGAGCCTGGGAGCTGTCAGTTTAGCTGATGGTTTGCAAGATCAGAGGTGCCAGTCAAAGAAAGAGAAGCCTTCTGGGGACATGAGTTATTTGCTCAGAGATATATAGAGACTATATATGAGCCCTCAGCAAGCTTTCCACTGCCTGCTGGGAGCAGAGAGTAGTTTTCCTGCGGCTCCAATGCAGTTGCCACTGAAATAAGGCACCCCACGGATGTGCAGCAGTAGTGTTCAGCACTCATTTAAAAGTGAAGTTGTGCGATTTTCTCATCAGTTTAATCTCAGTAATGTTGAGAAACTTCCCTCGGGCTCCAGCCTTGCCCTGCCATGCCCTACCCTCCCTGCTGATGTCGGCAGCTGGGGCCCCCTTCCTGGCCACCGTGCAGATTTCTCCATGGAAGAGGAGAGCGTGAAGCCTCATCCCTTGCTCTCTCTGGCCCTCTGGGTGGGAGAGACGTGTGGTGGGTGATAGGAGAAGGTGGGACCCTCACTCCTTGACAAAGGTTAAGCGTATGGAAAGAGTCACCAGGCTGCCCTGAGTAGACCCAATTTTCCAGTTCTCTAGTGGGTCTGGGCTGCTTTGGGGTAAGATGGCTGTCCAGGGATGGTGTGGCACCAGCAGCTGGCTGTAAAATCCTCTGAGGTACTCCTACAGTCGTGTCAAAACATGTGTCCCTGGGCCCCAGAGACTTTGGTTTCCCATTCGTGGTGCCTCCTAACATTTTTCCCTTCAAGACTGCCCTTTTTCCCACCTGCACAAAAACACTGGGAAAAGCATATGGGGGAGGAGTTGACAGCATGTGATGTTAACCCCAAACCCCTTCAACGACCCAAGTATGAGGAGAGTTCATTTCCTCTGTGAGTCAACACCAGCAGGGCCAGTCTCAGCCCCCAGACCACTCTCACTCACCCCGCACCCCCAGTCCTCAGTTGCCTCTGAACCTCTGGGAACATGGCCCATAGTGGATTGACATTTGGGTTGCCCAGACTGACATACAACTTCTTCCACAGAAGAGACCCTTCCACAACTAATGTAGCCTTTCTTCAGTAGCTCTTCAGAAGGGCAAAGTTTCAGACATTCGATAGCAAATTGTAAACACTGCACAAGAAGAGCTGGCAGGGCCCAATGGCTGCTGCCTTTCTATATGCTCTGAGAGGGAGAAATAGTCCCCTCCAGCAGACTTAACTGACAGCTTCAAGAATTTGAAGACCCTGGGGAGGAGATACTGGTGGGCCCTCCACTTCCATTTCTGAATTTAAGAATGCAGCTGGCCGTGCACGTGTGGGGGGAGGAGGGGGCTGGCTGGCAATGGGTGCGCCCAGAGGATGGAACCAAGACAATTAATCAAGTGCCTTTTCTCCAGGACTTCCGTTGGCCTCAGAAGACAGAGGGGGCAGAGATACCCAGGAGAGCCCTATTTTGGTTTCCAACTGGGAACGTGCACTGAGTTTTCCTTAATACCCATAGCGCCCAAAGGCTTTGCAGTAATACACTTTAATGCATGAAACACCCGTAAATTATCCTACAAACTGTTACAACTTCCAACCTGGAACAACTTGGAAAAACCAGCCTAGCAAGCAGGCTCTTTTTTAATCTCTCAAGTCACAAGAGAAGAGAAAGTTCAAGTAGAATACACCTTCCATGAGAATCTCAGAGGTTTTTTGGTTTTGGGGGGTTTTTTTGGAAAGAGAAAGGAGAGTTGTAATCAGAATGAAGCTGCTTGTTTCCGATGGCTCAAAGATGCCGCTCCTTGACCCCAAGTCCTCTCCCTCCCCTGGGTCTTTGTCGCTTGGACTCAAGGCGCTGCCCGCCCCACCCCTCCATGCCAGCTTCTCCCACACCTGGCGGCAGACAGCTGGAGGTGAGGCGTGAGACCCACGTAGCAGGACCTTCCATGGAGGTCCCTTGGCGAGCAGGCTTCCCCTATCAACCCCTGGGGCCCTCACTCGAGACTCCCAGCCCTCCAGCGACCCGCGGAGGAGCCCAGAGACCCTTGCTCCATTCCCTGCACCAGGTCCAGAGCCCCCTGCCCAGCTCGTCCCCTTACCAGGGGACAGCGTAGCGCTCGCGCGGGACTCGGCGCACACCCCAGCCCGCGCGCGCCGTGCACTAGCCCTCCACGGCGCAGACCACCACTCCTGCGGCCCCGGCGCGCTCGCAGCCCGCGCATCCCTCTCACCACGCTCTTTCGCTCTCCCTCACTTGCGCGCTGTCTCCGTCTAGCTAGTCCCCGGTACCGCCGCGCGGCGACTGCAGGCGCCAGGGTTGCCTCCCGGACTTCGGGCCATCGGGAGATCGGGAACTCCACGACCTGAGAGAGCGCTGCTCCCCACGACTCGCCCGCCCGCCGAGGCTCCCGCGCTCCCGCACCCACTGGGGACGCTCCTCTCATGGCCGCACTTCAGCCCGCGGAAGCCTCGGCGGGTGCCCGGAGATCTCGCCAGACCGGGATCCATGCATACTCTCCCCAGGAGCCCAGCCACGCCGGCCTGCGCCCGTGCCCGCGCTGCGCCCCTCTCGGGCTGGGCTCGGGGCAGCCTGACTCACCGCTGCGCTCCCCTCCGGCTCCCAGCGCTCTCTGCTGTGCCGGAGCGCCGAGCTGCTCTAACACAGGCTTCTTGAATTCTTAGCCCCTCCTCCCGGACTCCTGAGTCACCCACTCCAAATCCTTTCCCCTACTCCAACCCTTCCCGGCCCCAGCCCCGCACCTGCTCTGGCCAGGCGGAGGTGCCCACCAGTAGGGGATCCTGGGGACGAGAGATCGATCTTTCCCGGGAGGGCCGGTTCGACCCAGCCAAGAAGGGGTTCAAACCTCAAGAGGTCAAAAGGAAACGCACGGGAGTTGGAGTGGCTGCGCGCAAAGCCCGGCTGGCCAGGGATTTTCTGGGGCACCAGGAGTGGGTGCCGGTCTCGCTTGCCAACGGGCCAACAAGCTGGCGGTGGGCTGAATCGCCCGGCCCACCCCGCACCTCCCCGCCTTTCCCTCCCGCGTCGCCTGCAGCTAGCGACTGGAGCAGGGCACGGGAGTGTCTGCCGGCGTCGTCCTCCGTGACCTAGGCTTCAGCTGCTCCTGGCAGCCGAGAGAGAAAAGCCCAGAGACCCCTCCTCCCGGGACACCTCCCGTCACCCTGGGAGAAAAGAGCACCCAGGGGAGCTCCTGGAGATACAGGTGCCGGGGCTTCTCTGACACGAGGGAGGACTGTGGCTCCAAGAACCAGAACCAGCTAGAAGACCCTGGGGGTAGGGGCAAGTCCTGCATAGGGACGAGGGGCAGAAGACTTAGGTATCAACACCTAGAGTCAGAGCATTAACTTAAGGCCCTGACTCCAGAAGTTTCCTTCCTGGGGTCCCCCACCCTTCTGAAATTGTAGGCAAATTTGTCTGGCTGTGTGTGATGTGTGCACTTTTCTGGGTAGAGGGTCCGCAGCTTTCAACAATTTTGCAAGAGTTCTGTGACTCTAAAGTGACCTAGGCAGAGAACCTGCTTCTTCACCCCAAGCCCTACCTAAATTCTGCTTTTCCTCCACCATCCATACTTTCAGTGAGGTGGGATCTCCTAGATTGCCCTCCAAGATTTCTTGGGTTCCATGGATACAGACCTTGATGGGGGAACTTGTCTGACCCATGGCCCATACTAGCAAGGCAGAAATACCCCTTAAGTCAGATTTCTACCAAATATGAATCACTAATTGTAATAATGTTCCGGGGGATTCGTGGGTCTTTGAAAATTCATACCACCATCCCTTCTGGTGTTGAGCTTGTAGATGTTTTTCTTCACTTCTTCCTTGAGCAAATTGCATGCTGAACCCCTACACTGTGCCTGAGTCAACAAGGGAAGAAGGCATGTAGGGAGAGAGACAGAGAGAGGGAGAGGCAGAGTCTCCCTTTATGGGTGAAGCCATGGTAGCGCAATTAAGGTGAAAGTCACTCTCAGGTGCTGGGATTTAGTGAGGCACAGGAGTTCCCGCTCTAAGTCCAAGGGTGGCCCTTGTCCCCCAGTGGAGGGCACTTGAGCAAGGTGAGGCCCTGCTTAGACACTTGACACAGATTGGGCTGAGGTTTCCGCTTCTTTCTGTTTTCATCTTTGCTCCCATACCTAAGTTCACCCACTCATGTATGCTCTGAGAAGGATGAGGTAGGAGAAAGCCCCGGACTTGGAAGGGAGTTTTAGGTTTGATATGACCTTGTTATTTCCCAGCAAAGCCTCATCCTCTTGAGTTGCTGAGATACAAACTGGTAGAGGAACACACTTTGGAGGTGAGTGTAAGTGACCAGAGCCACCGTGAATGGCCCTTTCTATAGAAGTAACATCAGAGGCGGGGTGATCCTTTAGGAAATTTATCATCGTCAGTGAAACAAAGGAATTTCCAGACCATAGGACAAATTCATTCATCAATCATGTTACTTATAAACTTGTTTGAAAGCACCAGCCCTAAGCCTTACATAATAGCTGTCCAAGAACTTAGGGATGAAGTTGAAAATTTTAGAATAGCAGAGTATTTGGTTGTTGAATACAGAGCTTTTATATGTGTCCTTGTGATATCACCCGGAAAGATAAAAGGATTTGGGGCACTTGTGGTTCTTTTTCATGAAGTGTGTAAGAGGGAAATTTAAAAGTGATGTAAGCAGGATATAAGCCTGGATACCCCCCTCCCCAAATTGTTGATCACATTCTGATGGCACATTTGGTTTAATAAGTGCCCCTTTCCATCCCTGAATAGCTCCGTTTCTGTCCCTGAGCTTTTAGGATCTTGAGTAAATTATAACACGTAAATAACAAACACACACTCCAAAGATTGATTATTGGGCGCCTACTGTGTGCCAGGCCCTGTAACATGGCCATGGTACCTGATCAGAGAGCTTGTGTTTTTGTGGCGGCTGGATTATTAGATCCCAGCCACGTTTATCACCATCTCTCCTGGTCCTAGCACGAGGCCTGGTGCACAGTAGGCGTTCGGTGAATGCTTGTTGAATCCAAAAATGGTCAGAGCCATTTGTGGCTGTCAGACAGCCCATCCACACTGGACTGGTTTCCAGCAGGTTCCAGGTCAGACCGGCCTTGGCACAGAGACACATAGCCAGGTGTCTCTTCTCTTGCTTCTTCCACATTCACGAAGGGCCCAAACAGAAACGTCTTCCTCCTGGGTCATTGAGACAAGGACTTTAAAGCCTGGACCAGCTACATTTATAGGAATGAAAACAGCTGAGAGGGCAGCGGGCAGAAGGAATGGTGCAGACAAGCAGAGGGTGAGACTGTTTTCTGTAGTAGATTTTCTCGAAAGCTTTTTCTCCAGGGCATCAAAATAACCAGCAGTTGATGCATTTGCTGCCTTGGAGGACAGATTTGGGCATGCGCAGTAACTGGTGTTATTTCTGAGGATTTGGAAGCCTGCAGCCATTGAGTGCCTCATCAACGGCGACACTCAGCCTGGCACAAAGCTCCCGCCTCTCCCTTGCTTCGTTCCAGGAGGCCAGGACAAAGTGCGCACGCTATTTAAAACATCAGGAGGCTCAGCAGCGATCTGCCGGCACTGATGGAATCACCGGATCTGCTCGCAATACGTGTGAAGCAGAAATAGTGTCCCAGTTGCTGGAGGAAGCGATAGCTTCAGTTCAAAGATTTTTTTTTTCCCCCTTTCTTCCAATCAGAGTGGAGAAAAGCTTCAGAAGAGGAAATGTTTTATAATGCTTAGTGAGACGACGTGGTTACAAAATCACAGAGAGGATCAGTCATTTATGCAGGAGGACGCGGTTCAGGAAGGACAAGGGCGTAGCCAAGTACGGATGGCCAGGGTCAGGACCAGAATTCAGGCCTCTTGACTTCTAGGCAAGTCTTCTTGATGCCACACTTTCTGAAAGCGACTGAGGGAGAGACCTCCCATCCCCGGCCTAAGTGGGGGGGCTGGTAAAGGAGTGAAGGAAGGCCGGGCACAGAGAACACTGCAGTCGGGGGTGGGGGGTCCCGCTTCTCTTCTGGGGGACCATCCCTGCGTACTCACAGGGCCTCTCTCTGATATCTCCTTTCTCCCTCCCTGATATCTTCAATTGCCCCATCTCTGCAGGTCCCTTTCCTTTTGCTTGTGAGCGCTCACTTGCCTTTTCTCTCCTAAAGAAACCACTGGCCCTCCTGCTGCCGAACCAGTGGATTTCTCGACCTCATTCACTACCAAATTCCTCAGCAAAGTCAGCGAGACACCCACCATCTCCTTGGTTCCCCTTAACTTCCTGCAATCTGGTTCCCATCTTCTTCCCCTTCCCTTCCCTTCCTGCTACTGAGCTGATATTTTCTCCTTCAAGGTCACCAGTTGCAATAATAACACCGCCACCAACATAATAATGGCAGCATGTATTAAGCGCATCCCTAGTTTCAGGTCCCGGACGAGGCCTCCTCTGGCCCAATCAGTAGGTATCATCTGTTTGTAACTAAGGAAGCTGAGGACCTAAGAGGTAAGTCTCTTGCTCAGCATAAGTCAACGGTTGAGCAGAGATTTGACCCAAGCCTGTGGTGCTCTTGCTGTTAGACCCCCATGCCTCTTCCTCCTTCAGCCAAGTTCAGCAGACTTTGCCAGTCCTCGGCTTCCTCTCCGATGACCTCTGGCATCATCACTTTCCTTTCTAGGCTTCTGTGACTGCGTCCTGGCTTAACATCTACCTCCCTGATTTCTCCGTCTGCCCTCAGACTGCACACGCCTCCCATGGCTCAGTCCTGGACTTACATCCTTTCCCATGCATCTTCTCCCAGGTGTTCCCTCCTCGTTTTATGATTCCACCCCTACTTCAACTCTGACCTCTCACACACGCCCCTCAGTTACTGACATTTTGAGTGTCCCTAAGTGCCAAGTGCTACCTGGGTTCTTGTTTTAGACCACAGGCACGAGCACTAGCAAGGGCCCTGTTGCCATTCCCCCTTCACCCTCTGCACCTCCACCCAAAGTCTTTGTTCTTAACTCAACCTGCCGCAGCCTGGAGGATCTCATCCTTGGAACCAGTCTGAGAACCTAGCTGGGCTCAGAGTAGTTTGGCTCTTCTCCAGCGGGGGCACCGCAGTCCAGGAAAGCTACCAGCTTGGAACTGGGAAGATTTAACTCCTTGAAGGTCGTGCGACCTTGGGAGAAAGATCTATCCTCTTTGAGCCATAATAAGTATAATTACTTATAATTATATAATTAAATATATTAAAGTAATTTCTGAGCACCTTCTATGGGCCAGTCCTGTTTTAGGTGCCGGGGATTTAGCAAGTGAACGAAACAGCCTCTAGTCACATGGAACTGAATTTCTAGAAAGCTGCTTCACCCATCATTAAATAGTTATTTAATATGCAGTATATACCAGGTCTGTAAAAATATAAAATTGTGATTTAGTTGAGCTTGACTTGGAAAGAAGGGTGAGACAGATGAAACAGGCACTGACCTCCTTAGGTGCAGGGTCTAGCGAGCCTCCTAGTGGATCGGAATCTCCCCTCTGCTCTCCTGATGCAAACAGCTGTGAGCCTCCCACTTCCCAGACTGGTCCAGCTCTGTCTGCACAAGGGCCTCCAATGACCCTATGGCCACCACGTGGACAGCCCAGATCTCGTCTTCGTGGGTGCTGTGTTCAGACAGCTCTGAGGCTCTCCCCTTCTCTCCCACTAGGGCGAGTCCTCAGTGCTACTCGGGAGCCCCCACAATACTGCTGCTGCTCCAGGGTCTGCACCCAGGTCCTCATTCCGCAGCCCCCACCAACCCTGGCATCACACATTCCTACTGGGGCCACTGCAGAGATGCCCCTGGGGCAGGGCCCCCTAAAGATCAAATTCTGTCTGTAGAGCATCACGGCTGCTCTTTCCCGCCGTGTGGTGCCATGTTGACACTTAGTGATCTGTGATACTGAGGCACAGGCAGGAGCCTCACACCCTCTTTGTAAGGCTCCTATAGAGGAGTCTGGGCTGGGTGGCTCTAGGTCACCTCAGTGGTCCAATTCAATGCATGTATTACAGTCCTGGGCAGGATCTGTGTTAGGTACAAGGAGACAAAGATCAAGAAGAAGTGTTTGGGCTTCCCTGGTGGCGCAGTGGTAGAGAGTCCGCCTGCCGATGCAGGGGACGCGGGTTCGTGCCCCGGTCCGGGAAGATCCCGCATGCCGCGGAGCGGCTGGGCCTGTGAGCCATGGCCTGTGAGCCTGCGCGTCCGGAGCCTGTGCTCCACAACGGGAGAGGCCGCAGCAGTGAGAGGCCCGCGTACCACAAAAAAAAAAAAGAAGAAGAAGAAGTGTTTCCTGCCATATAGAAACTTGCTATCCAGTGGGGAAGCAAAATGTAAACTGATAAGATACATCCCAGGGAAGATATGGAAGCTCGGGGGATGGAGCGTTTGACCAACTTGGAGCTTCAGAGACTCTTCATTGTTGTCCATTGCAGTAGCATAAATTCCATATTCCTTAAAGCCCCGTGTCATCTGGCCCCTTGTGCCTCTTCATCTTCCCCTCTTGCAACTTCCTTTACTTTTCTACAGCTCCAGCCTTAGTGACTTTTTTTCAGTTCATTTAATAAGCTGTGCTGGCACCTCTGGACCCCATATTCCTTTTTCAGTGCTTCAAAAACTATCACTCCCCAAGCTCCATCATGCCCATTTCACTTCCTTTGAGACTCGTCTCTCAGAATCTTAGATGACATTTCTAATGAGGTGCTTTCCTTGATCCCCCAAGTCAAGACCGGGTGCTCTTTCTAGGTACTTCTGAGGCATTCTGTATTGCACAGAGCAAATGCTTAAATATATGTAAATGAGCTAAGCTTTGAGGCATGAGTCAGAGCCAGGGAAGCATGTTGGGAAGCACATCATTTCAGACAGAGGGAAAACTTGAACTAAGGCGTGCAAGTGTGAAACAGCATGGTGTGTGCAGGAAGCTGCAGTCGGTTCAGAATTAATGGGGCACGAAGTGGCAGGAGATGAAGCCAGAGGAGTCACAGGTGAGGTCAAGGAGGTTGTGGATTATGGAGGGTAAGACCAAGTGCAGGGAGGCCCCCCGGGGTCTGTAGTCATTCCCAGGCAAAATGGTCATTCCTCAGTGTCATCTGTCATGAGGAGGGAGGGAGCTGGGGTATTTACACTCCGACCTCTATTCAAAATTGGTTGAAGGCTATTTTGGGAGAGGGGAGAATAGTCCCCCATCACTAGTAGTTTGCCTCCTTTACTCATTTGAACACACTCTTGCAGCCAGAGAAAGCCCCCAGGTACTTGCAGAAAAAGGCCATCAGCATGCACCTCGATAGTGAGATCTGAGGCACTGATGGCACCAGTACCTTATGCTACACATTCTTAGCCTGATGCTCCAAAGTCTTCCATTTCTCTCCTCCCAGTCTGCTCTACTTGGATTGAAACATAAAGTTCATATCCAAGTGAACAACAACGATGACGCTTGAGTGGGGCACTGGGAGCTAAGCATAGAGAGGAGACACGTTCACAATAAATGCAGGGGTAAGTTTGTCAGGACGTGGGAATGGTTGGATGAGGGGATGAGGGAGAGAAAGGGGTGTCCTGGATGTCCCCTGGCTTCCTTATTTGCCTGACCAGGTAAATGTTTTTGCCAACTATGGAGATGGTGTCAATGATGGAGGCTATGGGTGGCTGGGAAGCAGAGATCTTCAGTTTAGGATCTGGGGGGACCTGTGGAACACTGAGGGGCATCTGTGCAGCATGAAAGTCTGGAAGTCAGGAAAGATGTCAGGGCTAGCAGTCTCTGCCCATTGCATGCAGGCTGAATGGAGCCAGAGGCATTATCCCATAGTCTCTACTGAGGACTCCCTCCCTCAATGCCATACTCTCATTCCTCTACCATATTGGCACCAAACCAACTCTGGGGCATCTCCCAGAGGCCTGAGCCCAGGGAAATAGGCCACTTGCTCCAATATTCTCTGTTTCTTTCCTACCCGTTTCTGTAATACTCACCGCCACCTTTCGGAGCAGGCCCAAGAGTAAGGGAAAATGAGGACCCTGGCCAATGATCACCTGGCCTGGCCTGTCTTACCCCTGCCCATTCTCCTCTGCTGGGCTGAAGGGAAGTGCTTTTTCCTCCTCCTTTCCTCAGCCAGACCTCCTCTTAGGTTACACTCTGGGCTCTCCCCTCCTTAGGCCTATAGTGAAACTCTGTGATCAAGAGCTCCAAGTCTGGCTCTTGATATTTTAATGGGAGCTTAAGGAATTCAGAGACCAACCCCCACCCCGCTTTTTTGACTCTGAGAATGCTTGGCTTTCAAAACCATTGTCTTGCTATGAACTCAAAAATCCTATTCTGGATGTGGAAAGCTGAACATAGACTCTTTCTTCCTCTTTGCATCCCAGCTGCCACAATCCCAAAAGTCTCCTATGAAAACCACATGCCTCTGGAAGAATACAGGGAGGTTGAATACTGGGAATGCAAAAGAGAGTAGATATACACATCTTTGTTACATTCATACAATAGGCAAGAGTCTACCATCCCCACTAAACTATAAAATCCTAGGAACTGTCAATTCCTAGTACCCATAACACCTGGAGTATAGTAGGTCCTCAACAAATGCATATTATTGAATGAATCAATGGAAGCTCAGAGTTTGAATAAGCAGACAGAGGTCACACAATCTCGCAAGTAACTAACCTAGTCTGTGGGCTCCAAGACCCATGCCCTCAGCATTGCAACTTACTGACTAGTATTTGGAAAAATTCTTAAAGAACCAAGACTTAGGTATTTAAAATCATGTTTTGTCAGCATGGTAGAAGCTAAGAAGACTGTAGACCATTCAGGTGTGCTGGCTCACTTAACAGTTTAATCCCACCATGACCCTGGCCATGCTCCCTTAGCCCCACTCAGTCCCGGGCTGTATTCCTGTTAAGTAAACAGCATTTTGGGAGCAGCAGGGAGTTCCTGGGATCTGTTTCCGGTACTGATGGTGTGCCTGCTGAGATGCTGAGAGGCAGCAGATGGGGGACACGCATCACCCCTGCAGGTAGCACCTTTTTTTTTAAATTAATTAATTTATTTATTTTTGGCTGCGTTGGGTCTTCGTTGCTGCACGCGGGCTTTCTCTGGTTGCGGTGAGCGGGGGCTACTCTTCATTGAAGTGCACAGGCTTCTCATTGCCGTGGCTTCTCTTGTTGCGGAGCATAGGCTCTAGGCTTGCGGGCTTCAGTAGTTGTGGCATGTGGGCTTCAGTAGTTGTGGCTCACTGGCTCTAGAGCACAGGCTCAGTAGTTGTGATGCACGGGCTTAGTTGCTACGCGGCATGTGGGATCTTCCCGGACCAGGGCTCGAACCCGTGTCCCCTGCATTGGCAGGCAGATTCTTAACCACTGTGCCACCAGGGAAGTCCAGGTAGCACCTTTTTGACAAGGGTCTTGGTGCCAGCAGGGCTTCACTTCTGCCAGACTGTGAGCCTGGCAAAACTTGCCTCCATCTGAGGGACCAATGATCACCCTTAGGTTTCCATTCTGCTCTCAGGAAATGGCCTGGGATAGTCACTGGCCCAGAGCTGAAAGGGACTGAAATCCATTGGTTCTCTCAGGGGTATCTGCATTTCAGTGGGCAAAAGAACTGGCTCAAGACATGGCAGAGCTAACTTGTAAATTGGGTGAAGGGGACATTTGAAGGAACACAGGATCTGGGGTGTGCAGGGCACTGAAATAATTTCTCATTTGTTTATGGACAGGTGTATTGACATCCATGGATCATGCTTTCTCTGGTATCTGGGCCTTTGCACATGGTCTTTCCTCTTCCTGGGACATTTTCCATGCTCTGTGTCCCCTTCACTAGGCTGACCCTGCCTTGTTTCTGAGACCTCAGAGCAGATATGACTTTGGAGGCAGCCTGACTCCCCAGTGTGGGGTAGGGTCCTCCACTGTGGCCCCATCACCCCCTCTGATTGTGTCTCTGCAGCGTCTGCGCTGGATTACAAAAGCCTGCCTGCCTGTTGGTCTCCCTTCTCTCTCCCTCAACAAGCTTCTCTTGGCGGTGGCAGGGGCCGTGCCATCCCCAGCACCTGCCACAGTGCCTGCACACAGTAGACGCCCCATTTTTCATTGTTACTTAACTGCATGTTTACACACATGCTTCTCAATTCTTCATTTGCCTTCCTGTGGATGTAAGTGAAACACGCGTAACCACAGTTTCTTTCTTAGCTTATACCTTTCCCCAAGAGGAGCAAAAAAAAAAAGCCTGGGCTTTAGAACCCAAAAGATCTGGGTTCACAGTTCCAGTTCTTTCACTTATCAAGACCCACACATGTAAATTAAAATGGGGCCCGCCTATAAGGCATAGGAGGGGCTCTGTTTAGCAGGTGCTCGACACAGACTTGGGTGCATCGCCCCCTCCACCGCACCCGCATGCACACACGCCCCATGCAGACGTGTCCCACGCATGCACGCCCCACATGCCCTGTCATGGGCTGAGCTGGATGGATCATAGCAGTATGTGCAAGAGACCAAGGGAGGTTTGAGTGACCACCACAGGGTTAGAGAAGGAGGGGATGCCAGATGCTACAGGACAGCGAGGGGCCAGGATGCAGACCGGACCTCTTCTTCTCCAGCCTCCCTGCTCCTCTGGGCGGTGGAATGTCCTCAAGCCGTCTTTCCTCCCTCATTCCGCAAACCTGCAGAGCTTTTTTATTTTTCCAGGATGGAGATTCATTTATCGGCATTCTAATTTTAAAAGTTCCCCATGTGCAGAGCTGACTTTGATCTTCAGCAGGAGTTTATTTCTTCCTATTAGCATCACATTATACAACCTCTGACAGATTAATCACAGCTCTTGTTGTACTGTTTATTCTACACACTGGATAATTTTACTTTCAAAATGTTATTTTAATTAAGAAGGAAGTACATGAGGGGAAGACATTGTCCTGACAGACAGGCTTCTGTGATCCCACAGAGCAGGTGTATGCCTGCAATGCAGTGTCTCCAGCAAGGACTTCAGGTCCCAGCCCCAGGGAGGGAGTCAGTCCTGGGCTTATAGGATGTCAGGGGTGGACGGGGAAGATCTTGGTTAAATAGTTTTCTGAGAAATTTTATTCTTTGTCTTTTTTGGATAGTTTGCCTTTGTGTTATATAAAATAAAGAATGTGATTGACGTTTAATAGAAGACTGTATTGGCATAAGGGTTGGGCCTGTGGCCTTCAAATTTCCTTTATCCTAGGATGGAGTCCAGCCTGCCTCAGCCACTTACTACCTCTGTGACCTTGGGTGAGTTTCTTAACCTCTCTGAGCATCAGATTCCTCAGAGGAGGAAGAGAAGGTGGGCACATGGGAACACTGGGAGGTTTAAACAAGACAACGGAGGGAAGGCACTTTGGGATGTTCCTTGGCACAGAGAGAGTACTCGGCGAAGCGATCATTATTTGAACCACAGATACATTTCCTTCTTCTCAGATGAAGCTGGGATGAGAGAGGGGGGGAGACGCAGACTTGGCCAACTTGACAGTTTTTCAGAGGCCACCCCCCTGGTTTGGAAAGAGTAGCCACTTTGAAACCACAGGATCCAGAAACACATTTCAACCTCACCATTTACCCTCAAGTTCTGGACCTAGAGCCAGATACCAAGCGGGTTGGAGCGGCAAGTTCATTTTTTTTCAAAAAGGAAAGCATTTTGTGGTGAGGGGAAAAATACTTGCACAAGAGGGCCAAGAAGAAAGACTCTGATGTGTGAAGTCGTCCCTCTGGATTGAGATGAAATAAAGAGCTACTTTGCTACCAAGGTCTTAGGATGGAGCAAAGAGCTGGTTTAAACTCTGCATCTGATGTGTGCTTTGGTGAAGCTAAATCCTCGTTAAGTCATGCAGTGTCAATGCCAATATCATACTGTCAGACCTGATTGGTGTGATTAAGGTGATGAGAAGGCCTCCTTAGCCCCCTTGGAAATGAGTCTATGTTGTCACAGAGGAAGGGCAGCTGCTGAAGGACTCTTATCCCCGTGATAGAACCTAAGAGCCATCAGGGCCTGGACCAAAAAGCTACAGAAATGAAAAAAAAAAAACCAAAACAACCCTAAAATCTCTACAGGATAAAACCATCTTTCCCACATGGAATTCTATATTAGGTTCCATCGGAATAAAGTTCAAGGGGCAACCACACTTCTTTTGCTGTGTTAGAATCTTGTCATTTAAATATTGAGCCCTCTGAGATCAGGTATGCAGCGTTTTTCACCTCTGCGTCATTGGCAGATCTGAGTACTCACAGTACCTGGCAGAAATTGAATTCAGTAAAGTTATTCCAAGAAATGGGCCATTGTTTGGGGTCATTTGCTATTGAAAAATCTTTGTTATAATGGGACTTAAATACTGTTCTTTAATAACAGCTGGGGTCTGTTGGGGGGGAATAAAGGTATAAATGGGGTAGTAACTGAAGACAGCACATACAGTATTGTCATTAGTGGGATTTAGAATGCAGTTAATATATGAAACAGGCCGGGTGTCCAGAAGCAGCGCACAAAGTCATTCCATGTGTGGCTTTAGTGATCTTTCCAAAGTCCTTGCACATGTGCAGGGAAAGGCAAAATTGGTTTGCATTGGAAGAAAGGGAAGTTTACCCAGGACATCAAGTGCAGTATTTGTAGATCGCTCAACAGAGGCATGAGGCACAGATTATGCCTTTTTATGGGGATATTTCTTTTCCAATGAAAGCAAAATCATTGGAAACACTGTCTTAGTTAGCCTTATTTTTATAGGCTTTCATGTACTTTTCAGCACTTTTATATAATACAGATATTCATTTAAACTTCAGAAGGAAAAGTTAACACGATTTCACTTTATTCTACACAGTTTTTTCAATACTGGGTCTGATAAACATTACAAACTATCCCTCGGCTGCCAATGGCTCTGAGAGTTGCTATTTGGCATCTAAAGCTGTGAATCTCTTCTGCAATGTTTTTCCCATCAGGTTATTCTTTACTTTCTTCTCAGAAGAGGAGATTCTGGTCCATACCTCTTTGTTGCCTCTCGCCACTCTGCCACGTGTAGGAAATTGCTGTTCACTAACTACCTAAAAAGGTGGTTTGTCTTCCCTAGACACCAAAGAAGGTCTAAGACAAAAGTCACTAAAAATGGCCATTGTCCAAGATTTGCAAAAGTCAGAGAAGAGTTTCAGTGGTAACGGTTTCAAATAGCTGTTTTAAAAGGTACAACAAATAATAAAAATCTAATAAAAATTATAGTCAGGCACTTTGCAAATTTAAAGCCTGACATAAAAATGCAGAATCAAATGATTCTAGTTAATGTGCCAGGATATGAAGAGGAGAGGAGTGTTGGTGCTGTCTGTTTTTAGCTGCGCCTGACCCATGGAGAGCAGCGCAAAGAATGCTTTGCAAGAAGAGTGGCACAAAGCTGGCAGGGCAGGAAAACACCAAACAAGACAGAGGGAAGAAGGGACTTGAACGTGCTGCATGCTTGCCAAGTGTCAGACGCTCACACACAAAGTTGAACAGGATGTATTCTTTTCAGGTCCTTTTAATAATTTCTCTTCTCAGGTTTGGTCTTTGGCTTAGGACCAGTGAAGTCAAGGTTAGTGTGATGGAAGGATTTGCAGCCTTGAAGGAAGATGCTCCTGAGTCCTGCTTAGGACTGGTCCACACAGAATAGTGGAGGAGGCACTGCTTCTTTTACATGGCTCCCCCCTCTCCTCCCTGCATCCCTTCCAAGGCCCATGCATGGCCAAGAGCCCCCTACTCAGGCTGGACAAGAGGGAGGACGGAAAACAATGCCCTAGGAGTCAGGAGTCCTTCTCTTTCGATCTCAATTCGATTCTAATTTTCTACATGACCTTGGGCAAGATCATTTATCTCTCTGGACCTCAGTTTCTTCAAATGAAATAAGAGGCTTGGACTAGATGATTTCAAGGGTGTCTCTGAGTTGCTAAAATAAATCAATCCACATTAAAGAACCTCTCTACAAATAACTCAATTTCATTTCTTTTTATGGCTGAGTAATATTCCATTGTATATATGTGCCACATCTTCTTTATCCATTCATCCAATGATGGACACTTAGGTTGCTTCCATGTCCTGGCTATTGTAAATAGAGCTGCAATGAACATTGTGGTACATGACTCTTTTTGAATTATGGTTTTCTGTAGTGAGATGGGTAGACCTAGAGTCTGTCATACAGAGTGAAGTAAGTCAGAAAGAGAAAAACAAATACCATATGCTAACACATAGATATGGAATCTAAGAAAACAAACAAACAAAGAAATGTCATGAAGAACCTAGGGGTAAGACGGGAATAAAGACACAGACCTACTAGGGAATGGACTTGAGGACACGGGGAGGGGGAAGGGTAAGCTGTGACAAAGTGAGAGAGTGGCATGGACATATATACACTACCAAACGTAAAATAGATAGCTAGTGGGAAGCAGCCGCATAGCACAAGGAGATCAGCTCAGTGCTTTGTGACCACCTAGAGGGGTGGCATAGGGAGGGTGGGAGGGAGGGAGATGCAAGAGGGAAGAGATATGGGAACATGTGTATATGTATAACTGATTCACTTTGTTATAAAGCAGAAACTAACACAACATTGTAAAGCAATTATACTCCAATAAAGATGTTAAAAAAAAGAGAATAATATACTCCTCTGTATGCCAAAAAAAAAAAAAAAAAGAACCTCTCTAGTGGGTATTTTCATTTTGAAATAAGCTGCCTGGAAAGGGCAATGCTTATCCAAGAAGAATGGCTCTTTGAAATGGTGAAGTTTCTGGTATTTTGCCTGCCAAATGAAAAATAGAGTTCGTTTTTTGAAACGTGTCCGTGGGGCAGGGGCTGGGTGTGTGTGTTGCATGAAGGGGGTGGTTTAGAGGATTGAGAGCTTTCTTGTCTGTCTAGTTGCCAACACCATACACCTCGGGGTCATCGTCGACTGCTTTCTCCCCCCCACCCCGCCCCGCCCCATATCCAACTCATTAGCAAATCCTAGTGGTTCAGTTTAATGTATTTAGAATATGATCACTTTGCATCATTTCCAATATTACTGATGATCAATAGACCATCAACTGCATCTCTCACCTAGGTGATAGCAATACTCTCTTAACTGCTTTCTCTGCTTCCAACCTTGTCCCTGAATACCAGCTGCTGCCAGAATGATCCTGCCAAAACGCCTCTTCCCAAAACCCCCTCTTGGAATCTGTATTAGTCAGTTTGGGCCAGATTATGCTGAGGTAACAGACAACACCAAAATCGAAGTGGCTTAACCTAATAAAGCGTACTTCTTATTCAAAGTGACCACATCACCTCTGCTCCCATGCTGTTGACTGAGCAAGGCACGTGGCTACACATAGCTTCAAAGGGACAAAGAAGAGCAATCCTATCCTGAGGTCAGAGGGAAAAGACAGGAAATATTTGGCAGAAAGCATAACGGCTGCCACAGCTCCCATCTCACTCAGAAAATATCCCAAGTCCTCGTCACGCCCTCCAGGGCCCCGCGTGGTGTGACTTCCCAACCCCTTACCTCTGTCTCAGCTCCTTCTACTTTCTCTCTCCTTCCACTTCAGCTGCTTCACACTCCAGGCAGGCTCCCTGTGACACTGTGACTTATAATAAGAAATGTATATTTGATCCTTGACCCATTTGTGGTAGAGAACACCTCAAACCATTAGAATGGCCTGTGATGAAAGCCATAAAGGTGTCTCCTGTTTTGTTAATGAGATGACTTTTGGATCACACCTAAGGATGGAAGCTGGTTACCAGGAGAATCAACCTCATGATTGGAGGGTTGGGACTTGCAGTCCCACCCCCTGACCTCTGCAGAGGGGAGAGAAGCTGGAGGAATCAATTTCCAATGGCCAAGGACTTGATGTCATGTCTATATAATGAAGCCGCCATGGAAACCCAAAAGGATGGGCTCAGAGAGCTTCCAGGTGTGAACATGGGGAGATGGGGGAGAGTGGTGCCCTAGGAGACGGCATGGAAGCTCGGTGCCTTTCTTTATACCTTGACCTGTGCATCTCTTCTAACTGGCTGTTCCTGAGTTATATGCTTTTATAATAAACCAGTAATCCATAGGTAAAATGTTTCTCAGAGTTTTGTGAGCTGCTCTAGCAAATTAATCCAACCCAAAGAGGGGGTCGTTGGAACCTCTAGTCTATAGGTGGTTGGTCAGAGGAGGCATAGGTGACAACCTGGATTTGTGATTGGCATCTGAAGTGGGGGGGAGGGTAGTTTTGTAGAACTGAACCCTTAACCTGTGGATTCCGTGGCTATCTCTGCATAGATGGTGTCAGAATTGAGTTGAATTGTAGGACCCCAAGCTGGTGTCAGAGAATTGCTTGGTGGTGTGGAAAGCCCTCAGCCTCCCATGTTGAAATTGGGTGCAGAACATTTATTCCCCCACCAGGGCCTTTGCACTTGCTATCTGCTCCTCGGAATGCTCTCCCCACCACCAGATGTTTGTATAACACACTTCCTCACTTCTTTCAAGTCTTCGCTCAAGTGGCCCCTTAATATTGAGGATTCTCCTGACCACTGTAATTAAACATACAAACCACCCTCTCCCACACATACACCCCAGCAGTTCCTATCCTGCTTCCCGGATTTTTTTTTCCTACTGAACTTATCACCCCCTAATATAACATATAACCAACATTTATTTTATGACAGAGTGTGATCATTGGAAGCATGGGCTCTGTATTACTTAGCTTCAAGTCTATGACTCCTCTACTTCCTAGGTGGTGACCTTGGGGAGGTTACTTGACCTCTCTGTGCCTCACTTTCCTTGCCTGTAAATTGTGGTTAACAATAGTGCCTACCAGACAGGGTGGTGGCGAAGATGAAATATGAAAGCACTTAGAACAGGGACTGGCACACAGCAGTAGCATTTGTTATTCTTATTTGGTGTCTGATTTGCTGCTCTAGGCTGTCAGCTCCATTGGGCAGTGATTTTTGTCCTTTTTCAGCCCGGGCCCCAGAGCAGCATCGGGTTAACAGGAGGCACAGCATGAATATTGGTTACGTGAGTGAGTGAGCAAGTGACTGACTGAACAAGTGGAGCATTGGGCAACCTGGCCAGCACTCTGGCCCCAAAGTCCTCAGGCCTCGGCATGGGGAGGCCTGAAGAGGAGATAGCTTCCACCACCAGGCCACACTGCACAGACTCAGGGTCCCTGGAACACCTGTCTCCACCCCTGCTCAGGACTCCCCTGATGCAATGATGAGTGATGGGTGGCTGGACTCATTTTATCGGGAAGTATCTTGCTGCTCTTTGAATCTGAGTCTAAAAATGGATCCCAGAATGCAGAAGAAAACTGAGCTGCTCTATAATGATAAACACTTCATCGGCAGTCAGCCGCGACTGTGGCCTTGAACCCTGCACTCTCCTCCCGTGGTGCAGATATGCCTGTCCTACTACAAACTGGCCACTTGCCACTGTTGTGTTTTGTCTCCGGCGTGTCCCTGTGGGGAGCTCTGAAGGCCCAGCAGCTATCACTGGGCCAGGTACACAGTCGGTGCTCTCAATATAGTGTTGTTCAATGAATGACCCACCAGATTCAGAAACCCACTAAGTAGAAGTCAGACTGTTCAGATCCTCTCCAGTTTGTGGCAGGGAATTTCAATCTCCCGAAGTGTGGGAAATTACAAACAGAGCTACCAGAGCCTCATTCTCCCCTTATAATTGGACAAATTAATTTAGCAGCACAAACTCGAAATGTCTTAATAAGGAGCATCTGGATTCCTGGGACGCTGTAGCGCCTTGCAGTCCGGCATATCAGACCTTCCCAGGTGGATCAGCTGCCTGAGGGAACTCAGGGCAAAATCAGCAATTTCCTGATCTGTCCCATGTAGGGTGCACCAGAGCTTTCTGGGGTGAGACTGGCTTAGGATTACAAAGCAAAGTGTAGATACTGAAAGAAAAAATTCCTGGCAGTGAGGATATGTGAGGGTGGTTCGTGTTCTTAAATATATTACATACGACAGTCTTTGAGGAGCATAGAGGTGAGGGGAGACCCAGGGGGAGTATCAGGCACCATAATTCTTAATTCTGGACTCAATTGTCTTTGCCAACATCTGATTCTGTGTGATTGGTGGGGAGTCTCTTGCCTGTGTGCTGCTACTGTCAACCTCCAGGCCCTAAGGGTAAAAAGTCAGTGGGATGGGAGCATGTCCATGGTTGACAGGAGATAAGGAGGGGGAGTCACACGGTGCCTTTCTTCTCCACCTTGGAACCTGCTACAGGAAAATAATGGCGGGAAAACGAAGGTGAACATGTTTGCTCAGATGTGTACATGGCTGTACTTTACTTGCTGGGTACCCCCCCCCCTTACCCTACTCCGTGCCTCTTCTGGCCCCCATTCTCTTACTGGGTAAACAGAGAAAGCTGTGCTGTGACTTGTCTGGGGACTTGGCCCTGGCAACAATTGTGAAGCAGGTAAAGCTTACCTGTCCTCATACTTTTCTATTCACTTCCCAAACCCTTTGCTTCTCAAAAGCTTGAGGGACCCAGGCAAGTTCCTGATTTATTTTTTTTAATTTACTTACTTTTTTAAATTTTCTTTAATTTATTTTTTATACAGCAGATTCTTATTAGCTATCTATCGTATACACATCAGTGTATACATGTCAATCCCAGTCTCCCAATTCATCACAACACCACCACCCCTTCCCCAGCCGCTTTCCCAGCTTGATGCCCATACGTTTGTTCTCTACATCTGTGTCTCAATTTCTGCCCTGCAAACTGGTTCATCTGTACTATTTTTCTAGATTCCACATATATGCGTTAATATACGATATTTGTTTTTCTCTTTCTGACTTACTTCACTCTGTATGACAGTCTCTAGGTCCATATACATCTCTATAAATGACCCAGTTTCATTCCTTTTTATGGCTGAGTAATATTCCACTGTATATATGTACCACAACTTCTTTATCCATTTGTCTGTCGATGGGCATTTAGGTTGCTTCCATGACCTGGCTATTGTAAATAATGCTGCAGTGAACATTGGGGTGCATCTGTCTTTTTGAATTATGTTTTTCTCAGGGTATATGCCCCGTAGTGGGATTGTGGGGTCATATGGTAATTCTATTTTTAGTTTTTTAAGGAACCTCCATACTGTTCTCCATAGTGGCTGTATCAATTTACATTCCACCAACAGTGCAAGAGTGTTTCCTTTTCTCCACACCCTCTCCAGCATTTGTTGTTTGTAGATTTTCTGATGATGCCCATTGTAACCAGTGTGAGATGATACCTCATTGTAGTTTTGATTTCCACTTTTCTAATAATTAGTGATGTTGAGCAGCTTTTCATGTGCCTTTTGGCCATCTGTATGTCTTCTTTGGAGAAATGTCTATTTAGGTCTTCTGCCCATTTTTGGATTGGGTTTTTTTTTTTTTAATATTGAGCTGCATGAGCTGTTTATATATTTTGGAGATTAATCCTTTGTCCGTTGATTTGTTTGCAAATATTTTCTCACAATCTGAGGGTTGTGTTTTCGTCTTGTTTATAGTTTCCTTTGCTGTGCAAAAGCTTTGAAGTTTCATTAGGTCCCATTTGTTTATTTTTTATTTCCATTACTCTAGAAGGTGGGTCAAAAAAGATCTTGCTGTGATTTATGTCAAAGAGTGTTCTTCTTATGTTTTCCTCTAAGAGTTTTGTACTGTCCGGTCTTACATTTAGGTCTTTAATTCATTTTGAGTTTATTTTTGTGGATGGTGTTAGGTAGTGTTCTAACTTCATTCTTTTACATGTAGCTGTCCAGTTTTCCCAGCACCACTTATTGAAGAGACTGTCTTTTCTCCATTGTATATCCTTGCCTCCTTTGTCATTGATTAGTTGACCATAGGTGAGTGGGTTTATCTCGGGGCTTTCTATCCTGTTCTATTGATCTATATTTCTGTTTTTGTGCCACTACCATATTGTCTTGTAGCTTGATTACTGTAGCTTTATAGTATAGTCTGAAGTCAGGAAATCTGATTCCTCCAGCTCCGTTTTCTTCCCTCAAGATTGCTTTGGTTATTTGGGGTCTTTTGTGTCTCCATACAAATTTTAAGATTTTTTGTTCTAGTTCTGTAAAAAATGCCATTGGTAATTTGATAGGGATTGCATTGAATCTGTAGATTGCTTTGGGTAGTATAGTCATTTTCACAATATTGATTCTTCCAATCCAAGAACATGGTATATCTCTCCATCTGTTGGTGCCATCTTTGATTTCTTTCATCAGTATCTTATACTTTTCTGAGTACAGGTCTTTTACCTCCTTAGGTAGGTTTATTCCTAGGTATTTTATTCTTTTGGCTACAATGGTGAATTGGATTGTTTCCTTAATTTCTATTTCTGATCTTTCATTGTTAATGTATAGGAATGCAAGAGATTTCTGTGCATTAATTTTGTATCCTGCAACTTTACCAAATTCATTGATTAGCTCTAGTAGTTTTCTGGTGGCATCTTTAGGATTTTCTATGCATAGTATCCTGTCATCTGCAAACAGTGACAGATTTACTTCTTTTCCAATTTGTATTCCTTTTATTGCTTTTTCTTCTCTGATTGCCATGGCTAGGACTTCCAAAACTATATTGAATAATAGTGGCGAGGTGGACATCCTTGTCTTGTTTCTGATTTTAGAGGAAATGCTTTCAGTTTTTCACCATTGAGAATGATGTTTGCTGTGGGTTTGTCATACGTGGCCTTTATTATGTTGAGGTAAGTTCCCTCTATGCCCACTTTCTGGAGAGTTTTTATCACAAATGCGTGTTGAATTTTGTCAGAAGCTTTTTCTGCATCTATTGAGATGATTGTATGGCTTTTATTCTTCAATTTGTTAATATGGTGTCTCACATTGATTGATTTGCGTATATTGAAGAATCCTTGCATCCCTGGGATAAATCCCACTTGATCCTTTTAATGTATTGTTTGATTTTGTTTGCTAGTATTTTGTTGAGGATTTTTGCATCTATATTCATCAGTGATATTGGTCTGTAATTTTCTTTTTTTGTAGTATCTCTGTCTGGTTTTGGTATCAGGGTGATGGTGGCCTTGTAGAATGAGTTTGGGAGTGTTCCTTCCTCTGCAATTTTTTGGAACAGTTTGAGAGGATGGATGTTAGCTCTTCTCTAAATGTTTGATGGAATTCACCTGTGAAGGCATCTGGTCCTGGACTTTTGTTTGTTGGAAGATTTTTAATCACAGTTTCAATTTCGTTACTTGTGATTTGTCTGTTCATATTTTCTATTTCATCCTGGTTCAGTCTTGGAACGTTATACCTTTGTAAGAATTTGTCCATTTCTTCCAGGTTGTCCATTTTATTGGCATAGAGTTGCTTGTAGTAGTCTCTTAGGATGCTTTGTATTTCTGCGGCGTCTGTTGTAACTTCTCCTCTTTCATTTCTAATTTTATTGATTTGAGTCCTTTCCCACTTTTTCTTGATGAGTCTGGTTAATGGTTTATCAATTTTGTTTATCTTCTCAAAGAACCAGCTTTTAGTTTTATTGATCTTTGCTATTGTTTTCTTTGTTTCTATTTTATTTATTTCTGCTCTGATCTTTATGATTTCTTTCCTTCTACTAACTTTGGGTTTGGTTTCCTCTTCTTTCTCTAGTTGCTTTAGGTGTAAAATTAGATTTTTTTTTTTTTTTTTTTGTGGTACATGGGCCTCTCACTGTTTGTGGCCTCTCCTGTTGTGGAGCACAGGCTTCGGACGCGCTGGCTCAGCCGCCATAGCTCTCGGGCCCAGCCGCTCCGCAGTATGTGGGATCTTCCTGGACCGGGGCACGAACCCGTGTCCCCTGCATCGGCAGGCAGACTCTCAACCACTGCGCCACCAGGGAAGCCCTAAAATTAAATTCTTTATTTGAGATTTTTCTTGTTTCTTGAGGTAGGCTTGTATAGCTATAAACTTCCCTCTTAGAACTGCTTTTGCTGTATCCCATAGCTTATGGATGTCATTTGTCTCTAGGTATTTTTTGATTTCCTCTTTGATTTCATCAGTGATCTCCTGGTTATTTAGTAATGTCTTGTTTAGCCTCCATGTGTTTGTGTTTTTTATGTTTTTTTCCCTGTAATTTATTTCTAATCTCATAGCACTGTGGTCAGAAAACATGCTTGATATGATTTCAATTTTTTAAAATTTACCAAGGCTTTATTTGTGACCCAAGATGTGATCTATCCTGGAGAATGTTCCATGCACACTTGAGAAGAAAGTGTCATATGCTGTTTTCAGTTGGAATGTCCTATAAATATCAATTAAATTTATCTGGCCTATTGTGTCATTTAAAGCTTGTTTTCCTTATTAATTCTCTGTCTGGACGATCTGTCCATTGGTGTAAGTGAGGCGTTAAAGTCCCCCACTCTTATTGTGTTACTGTCAATTTCCTCTTTTATAGATGTTAGCATTTGCCTTAGGTATTGAGGTGCTCCTATGTTGGGTGCATATATATTTATAATTGTTATATCTTGTTCTTGGATTGACCCCTTGATCATTACTTAGTGACCTTCCTTGTCTCTTGTAACAGTCTTTATTTTAAAGTCTATTTTATCTGATATTAGTATTGCTACTCCAGCTTTCTTTTGATTTCCATTTGCCTGGAATATCTTTTTCCATCCCCTCACTTTCAGTCTGTATGTGTCCCTAGGTCTGAAGTGGGTCTCTTGTAGACAGCATATATATGGGTCTTGTTTTTGTATCCATGCAGCAAGCCTGTCTTTTGGTTGGAACATTTAATCCATTCACATTTCAGGTAATTATCGATATGTGTGTTCCTATAACCATTTTCTTAATCGTTTTGGGTTTGTTTTTGTAGGTTGTTTTCTTCTTTTGTATTTCCCACTTAGAGAAGTCCCTTTAGCATTTGTTGTAGAGCTGGTTTGGTGGTGCTGAATTCTCTTAGCTTTTGCTTCTCTGTAAATCTTTTGATTTCTCCATGGAATCTGAATGAGATCCTTGCTGGATAGAGTAATCTTGGTTGTAGATTCTTCCCTTTCATCACTTTAAATATATCCTGCCACTCCCTTCTGGCTTTTAGAGTTTCTGCTGGGAAATCAGCTGTTAACCTTAAGGGAGTTCTCTTGTACGTTACTTGTCATTTTTCCCTTGTTGTTTTTAATAATTTTTCTTTGTCTTTAATTTTTGTCAGTTTGATTACTATGTGTCTCAGCTTGTTTCTGCTAGGGTTTATCCTGTATGGCACTCTCTGTGCTTCCTGTACTTGGGTGGCTATTTCCTTTCCCATGTTAAGGAAGTTTTCGACTATAATCTCTTCAAATATTTTCTAAAGGTCCTTTCCTTCTCTCTTCTCCTTGTGGAACCCCTATAATGTGAATGTTGGTGTGTTTAATGTTGTCCCAGAGGTCTCTTAGGCTGTTTTCATTTCTTTTCATTCTTTTTTCTTTATTCTGTTCCGTGGCAGTGAATTCCACCATTCTGTCTTCCAGGTCACTTATCCGTTCTTCTGCCTCAGTTATTCTGCTATTGATTCCTTCTAGTTTAGTTTTCATTTTAGTTATTGTATTGTTCATCTCTGTTTGTTATTTAATTCTTCTAGGTCTTTGTTAAACATTTCTTGCATCTTCTCAATCTTTGCCTCCATTCTTTTTCTGAGGTCCTGGAACATCTTCACTATCATTAATCTGAATTCTTTTTCTGGAAGGTTGCTTATCTCCACTTCATTTAGTTGTTTTTCTGGGATTTTATCTTGTTCCTTCATCTCGTACATAGTCCTCTGCCTTTTCATTTTGTCTATCTTTTTGTGAATGTGGTTTTTGTTCCCCAGGCTGCAGGATTGTAGTTCTTCTTGCTTCTGCTCTCTGCCCTCTGGTGGATGAGTCTATCTAAGAGGCTTGTGCAAGTTTCCTGATGGGAGGGACTGGTAGTGGGTAGAGTTGGGTGTTGCTCTGGTGGACAGAGCTTAGTAAAACTTTAATCCGCTTGCCTGCTATCGGGTGGGGCTGGGTTCCCTCCCTGTTGGTTGTTTGGCCTGAGGCAACCCAGCACTGGAGCCTACCTAGCTCTTTGGTGTGGTTAATGGAGGACTCCAGGAGGGCTCACGCCAAGGAGTACTTCCCAGAACTTCTGCTGCCAGTGTCCTTGTCCTCGCGTTGAGCCACAGCCACCCCTCGCCTCTGCAGGAGACCCTTCAACACTAGCAGGTAGGTCTGGTTCAGTCTCCTATGGGGTCACTACTCTTTCCCCTGGGTCCTGATGTGCACAGTACTTTGTGTGTGCCCTCCAGGAGTGGAGTCTCTCTTTCCTCCAGTCCTGTTGAAGTCCTGCAATCAAATCCCACTAGCCTTCAAAGTGTGATTTTCTAGGAATTCCTCCTCTCGTTGCTGGATCCCCAGGTTGGGCAGCCTGACGTGGGGTTTAGAACCTTCACTCCAGTGAGTGGACTTCTGTGGGATGTGTTCTCCAGTTTGTGAGTCACCTACCCAGCAGTTATGGGATTTGATTTTATTGTGATTGCACCCCTCCTACCGCCTCATTGTGGATTCTCCTTTGTCTTTGGATGTGGGGTATTTTTTGGTGAGTTCCAGTGTCTTCCTATCGATGATTCTTCAGCAGTTAGTTGTGATTCTGATGCTCTTGCAGGAGGGAGTGAGCCCACGTCCTTCTACTCTGTCATCTTGCTCTCAGTCCCCTTATTTTGTTTTTAAGTGTCGGTTTCCTCACCTGTAAAATGGTGTTAGTAATAGTATGCTTGTCCATATAGTTGCTGGAGGATTCGATGTGATAGTTCCCATAATGAAAGTCTGATATCATCAATACCTCCTCTCGGGAAAGGCTCTGGCATCACTAAGGTGCATGTTTGAAGATTTAACCTAGCATTTCCCAGAATGGTTGCCTTTGAAGTTGAAGAACTGAGCAATGTGACTTCTATGGAAAGAGCTTTGGCATCCAGAGAGTACCTGGGGGAGATGCTTCTGGGGGTGAGGCTCAAGTGCCCCTTGAAACACACTAGGGAGAGAGTTACCTGCTCCTTCCAGAAAAGATGCTCTCTGCTTCCTTCCTGAGAGGGTGACAGGACCAACATGCACTTGTAAGTCCTTTGCCATCTGCCCCTCCCCCACCTTTTACTCTGGAAAAAGTCTCTTATTATATACAGGCAGAAAATATGTCCTCCTTGCCCTTGTTGCCCTATGTTCAGATGTTTACATCATGATCATATTCATAAATCCTAGAGTTTTCAGCTGGAAGACAGCACTCTAAAAGATTGCCATGTGTGCCCCTGGATGAAGGAAACCTCTGACTTCCCAGCCTGTTCAAGAGAAAATTCCTATTAAACACAACTTTAGTTCTAGTACTGATTAAATACCAGCTTTTATCAACAGCTCAAATAAAATTTCCAAATCAGAACATTCCATGCACAATATATGCCTACTTTGGCATCTGTCCTTGTCGCCCCCCCCCAGTGAGGTGGAAGTTGCCAGTGAGATCTGTTTAACTTAGCTGGAATGTTATGCTAATTGGTAGCATGGAGATGCACAGAGGCCTGACTTTTGATCCAATGGAAACCATATAGAAACAGAATTTTGTTTTTTGGTTCCAAGACCATTGGCTCCTACAGTCTTTCTGCTGTCAAATCACTGCAGGGCCATTTGTTTATGGAATTTGTTGTCCAGGGTAGAACACAGTTTGGGGAAGTGAATTTAAAGAGACTTAGTCCTACAAGGAGGGACTCATGGAAAAAGATTGCCGTGAAAACTTTTTAGGATTCTTCTGCAGATACTCCTATATGGTCTACAGATTTTGGAGGTGTGTGTGCGCGCATATGTGTGTGCATTTAAGAATAGTACCGAGGCCTCACTTTACAAAAAGCCAATAGGCCAATAGCCCACAACCCAAACTTATAGAGAAAATAAGGGAGATTTTTCACATCATAGATGCATTTTCCAATGCTCCTTAAGTGTCCAATATTTGAAGATATAATCCACACTATCAGGAATAAATGAACAGTGAAAAGTGAGGCACATCTGTAAGGATATTGTTAGAAAACATTTCTATAGGATAAACTAACCCTCTTGCAGAGCCCCACAAACTGAGTTTCAGAGCTTAAAACACATAAGGTATGAACTTTCATCCTAACAAACTCTACCTTTTAACTTATTATTTGGGATAAAACATTTCACAGCTTAATAGTGAACTCAGTGTACAAGGTTATTGAGACAAGTTGCAGCCTTTTATATGCTGGCATTTATCTGCTCCCTTGCTAGATCACTCTTTTCTTGGTCCTGGGCGTTTGTTTTAGAGGTCTAACCTGGCCCCCACCCAGGCTCCATTAACCTGTTGTTAGGCATGTGCTCTTTGTGTCTTCAGCACCCACACCCCCACCTCATTCTGTGTTCTTCGGGTGGGGCTAAGCCCACAGAATCAGTGTGAAGCATGTGGCCAAAGCCAAAAGAAATCAGCGTGTCACATTCTCTGGCCACAGAGCCTGGTTCAGGAATAGGAATGTGGCCCTATCAGAGCCAGTGAGATGTAATGGGATCTTGCTGGGATTTCTGGAACAGAAGGAGATGCCTCCCTCTAGGCTGCCCTTCCAGCTTGAACCTGCAGCCAATTTAGTTTCACTGGGGCATGAGCTTTTCTGAGAATGGAGCCTTGAGAGAGTAAGGAGAGCTGAGATACTGGGAGAGAGAAACAAGGTAATAATGACAGCTCTGAACACCTGTAGCCAGCCATACCTGAAGTTAGATCTGTGTCTTTGCCAGCTCAGGCTGCTATAACAAAATACCATAGACTGGGTGGCTTAAACAACAGAATTTTATTTCTCACAGTTCTGGAGGTTAGAAGTCCAAGGTCAGGGTGCCAGCATGGTCAGGTCTGGTGAGAGCTCTCTTCCTGGCTTGCATGTGGCTGCCTCTTACTGTATCTTCACATGGCAGAGAGAGAGAGAGAAAAAGAGAGAGAGAGCTCTCTGCTCTCTTATACAGGCACTGTTCTCATCATGCGGACCCCGCCCTCATGATCTCATCTAAACCTAATTAGCCCCAAAGGCCCTACCTCCAAATACCGTCACAACGAGGGCTAGGGTTTCAACATATGAATCTGGGGACAACACAAACATTAAGTCTATAACAACCAGCCTCTAGACTTATAAGTTGTGTGGACCTACAAATTAACGTTTTGCTTTAGACTAACTAATTTAGGCTGGGCTCTTAGTCACTTGTAGCTGAGCCTTAACTGATAAAGAAATACATCTTGGAGATAGACATATTCAAGTCCCACCCATTAAGAGTTTCCATTTGCTCCAGGATTAAAGCTATTTCTTTCTCCTCCAACCCCACTTTCCTGCCCCTTCTCTCAAGCACAGGTGTGCCCCATATTGGAACATTCTGTATCAGAGTTTTGGATCCTAAGTTGCTTCATATACCTGCTTCCTGGCTGGACGTTAACTCAACCAATTACTCTGATATAAAGGCTATAAAAAGATTTAGGCTAAGCTCTGTTTTCATTTTCCTCCTCTGTGACTTCCACAATAAATCTTCATATACTTTGAGTTTGTTTTGGGCCATAAATGGTTCCATAGAACTAGTCTCATAAAGGCTACATTGCCTGCTATTTTTCAGAGTGACTGGAATAAAAAATCTGGGCAACCAGAGAGCAGTTTGATGATCTAGAAAGTAGTAGTGGACAACCATGTTTTGGGCCAAAACATTCCAGCTTTGCAGGGTTGTTTGTATAGATTGGTCAATAGTTATAACTGTGGCAAATGCATAAATGACCGCTTCCACTGCAGTACTGGAGTCTCTAGCAGCCATTGTCAATCTTGTTTCCAGGATGGATGGGGAAGCTGGAAGGTCTCTAACAATGGATTTGGTGTGAGCTAAAAAGAAAATATGGCAGGTGGTGGAAAAGTTGGGTTTTGCAGTCACACAGACCTAGGTTTGAATCCCAACTCCACTGTGGAACCCTCAAGTCACTTAATCTCTCTGAGTGTTAGTTTCTTCATCTGTAAATTGGGAATAATAATAGTACTTACCCCATAGAGCTGCTATGAGGATTTTAAAGTTCCTAAAACACAGCCTGACAGATAAACATGCAATAGTTTCCTCCATCTCTCCACCATAATGCAATGGAGCAAACAATGGACCAAGAATCAGGAGATCCTAGTTCAAGCCCTGGCTCTATTCCCAAACACTATGACACTGTGGTAGCAGAAATGATATCGTTATTGCTATTTTATAGGTGAGAAAAATAAAGTTTAGAGACTTGGACAAAGCCACAAGTTAGGAAATGGAATTGGGAATTGAATCCAGCTCGAAAGTCAAGGCGAATTCCATCCATCCATCCATCCACCCTCTCATCCACCCATCCATTTATAGAGCAAATATTTAATTAAGTATCTACCCTGTAGCAGCCAGCATAGCAAGTACTTAGGTTACAATAACGAACAAAATAGTCCCTGCCTTCAAGGAACCTAATGTTCTGTGGAGTCCAGTCGTTTCCTTTCTGCTTCACAAGGTAATTCTGAAACCCACATGAGAGAAGAGATATGAAAGTTATTTGTTAAGTATAAAGCACAGTAAAATGAAAAATATTATTATTCTCTGTTCAAACATATTGCCTATACAATAAGATTTCCCCAAATGCTGACTTGAAGCTGAGAAAATACCTAAAATACAGGTGAAGGGGGTTGGGAAAGTTGAAAGATCTTAGTTCAAACCCTAAAGCTCTGTAAAAACACCTCAGGGCTGAACCCAGATGTGGCCCCAGGCAAACTATAAAGAGGTCCCTGCATCTGAGTCCCAGTGGCCGAGGAGGTATTCTGGGTTGTGCTTCTCCTACAGTGTCTGCCTTGGGGTCTGGCAGTGGCAGTGCCCGGGGTCTGACCCTCACCTTGCCAACCGACCTTCACACGGATGCTTTCTTTGGACGATCTGCTGCTTCTTGCTGCTGGCATCTGCCCGGTCCCTGAACCTGACATCTCTTTGGCTCTCTTCTCTTGCCCATCCCTGGCACCCAGAACCAAAGACCGACTCACTGGCACTCTGCTTGTCCTGTAAGGCAGTTAAAATCTTAGGAAGAAAACCCAACTGTAAAAAATTACATTTAAAAAAAAGTACCTACCACCTTCCAGTACTCATTTCATTGGCATCTGACTGACTGCCACTGGGCTGCCTCAATGGAGGAGGTCCTGGACCTTAGGCCGCCTACCCTGTGTGGCAGCTTATGGACTCTGGGCTCCCAGTGAGCATCAAAGGATGATTGGGAATAATTTAGGGGATGAAAGAACCACAGGGCATGACCTCTATCTGGTCAGGGTGGGGCCCTGGGGTCACTTCGGCTTTGTGGCCAAGCTCATGCCCCGTGGGTCCTGAGATGAGCCGTTACATCTGTCAGGTTTCCTGTTGCTGACAGGTGGACACCTCGAGGCTCACATGCTCTCCTCAAAGAGGACTGCATGCCCTCCACTTTCTGCTGGGCCTCCAGCAGGTGCATCCGCCTCCCGTGAGCATCTCCCTGAAGGGAAGGAGATTGGGCGGGTGTGAGACCTTGCTGCTCCCTGCAGGCGGGGGACCCAGAGCCCAGGGCCTGTGCGCTGTCTTTCTCCTTCCACTTGAGCTCCTTGAATGCCGAGCCTGGGGAGGGCTGTGTGGCCCTTCCTCACATCCAACACACGCTGTTGCCACCCGCAAAGCACACCAGCCCCATTCTGCCTTCAGTCCGGCCTCCAAGGGGCTCTTCCAAGTTGGTGAAGAATCCCATCATCCCAGGCCCCCGAGTGCAGGGCAACTCCTGGTGTTCCACAAAAGTCCTCAACTAGAACCTGTGCAGCTTTTTAATACATGGCTGGGAAAAAGAAAAATGAGCGTTCCCAGTATTTTCCCATCCCCATTCCCTCTTCTACCAAGAAGACCTTAAATGAAGAGGGGAGGGAAGCTTCATACCAGAGGCAAGTTTGCAGTGAGAATCTCTGAGTCTATTTTCGTCCAGAACCATCTGGACACAAATCAAGAATCTAATTTTTCCCACTACTTTCTCTTTTTTTTCCCCTTTGTACTTGAGCTGACTCTGAGAGCACAGAGTCTGAAACCAAGTCTGGACCACAGAATTCCTCTAAAACATAAAGAGTAAACAGAAAGAAAATTTCACAGAGTTCCACAGATGATTGCCCCTGCCGACATTGCCTGTGGCAGCTGGAGCCCCTCCTTCCAGGACCTTCTGGAGGCTCCAGAAGGTACAGTGAGAAGCTGGGCGAGAACTGCAGTGGCTGGCACCTGGCTGCCATGCACCTGAGGCTGTGGCTGAAGTGTGCTGTGAGCACATCTCCCTTAGAGGGAAATCTAAGTCCATCCATGTGACAGCCATCAGCCGACCCCCAAGAAGCACTCACAGGCTGCCAGTGGGGTGAGTTCAGCCTTCTCACTCGCTGTGGGTAGCTTAGGAACCTGCTCAGCTGAGCAACAGTGCCAAAGTGACAGAGACCCTTGATGGAGGACTGAAATAGCACCCAGCCTGAAGTATTTCCCCTTTTCCCCCATGGTTGAAGCCCAGGCCAGCCACATACCCTGACGTATCAGTGCGGAGGGTTTCCTTAATGTTCTAGAGGGAGAGGGTTTCAGACCAGTGAGATTTGGGTAGAGCGGCAGATTTTCTTTAAAGTTGTTTGTGCCAGACAACTTTGGCTTGAAAATGAAGTACCTGAAGTTCTAGGCTAGACCTCTTGTATAATAATAAACATTGACTTTGGGGCCTGGACATCGGGAGCTTAGCTTTATGCTTCGTTGGTTCATCTAACAGAACCAGACAGATGAAAGTGGGGGCTTTATTTTTTGTGTTTTTGTGAGGCTATTGTGAAAGCAGAAAAGGCTGGCACAGTATGGTCCTCCAGTCTTACTCTCCTTGTGTTCCTGCCGGGATAGGACACTGCTCGTGGTATCCCAGGGCTCATGGTACGCCCAGCCCACTGGGCTGTCTTGGGCAGGACACTTGCTTCCACCAGAGTGAAGAATATTAGGGAACTCCTCTTCGAATTGAGCCTCTTGGAAGAGGCAAGGAGCCAGCTGGACGCCTGATGCGCCTTCAGTTGCCAGCAGGACAGATGTATCAAGTCAGGTTTATAGGAGAAGCTTTCCCAGACTGCTATGTCCAAACTTCTGTCCATCCTGCTATAACCTCTGCTGTCAGATGGATGAAAACCAGACCAGTCCAGCCTTGGACCAGAGCTATACAGATAAGGACTCAAAGAAGAAACTAAAGGAGTGTACTTTTTCCACTTGAGCAGAAAAACCAGGGACTGTAGGAATTGGAAGGGAGTGGCCTCTGCATGAGACTTGAGGTGACAAGACAACAAGTGAACACAGGGATGCATGCTCAGAGGAACTTCACTAGAATGTCCCATGGCATACTGGACCTGGGACCTTCTAGATATAGAAATGACCATAAAAAGAAACCAGACAGATTCCCATGCAGAAAAAGTGACCTCTCCTCTGAATTCCATGCTTGGAAAAATACTTATTTAGAGGAAGACAAAAAAAAATCTACACATAGCAAAACCTGGCTCTTTAGATGGCTTGACCTAAGAACACGGCAGAAGCTGAGCCTGGAGAATAAGCCTGCAGAGTGCACACTTCTGGGTGGGCTGTTGCCTTTTTTGAGTTCCCCAGCCCTGAAAGTGTGACACTGAGACCATGGGTGTGAGGAAATCTATCTCATTCCAACCAATCGTCTTGAAAAACGTGTTGAGTCATGGTAGATCATTCCTGTATGTTAGAGACAGCCTGGATGGGTTCTTTGGAACCAGAGTGGCCCTAAGGCCAGCTCTGGTCTCCACCATACATGGCAGGTGAGGGGAGCAGAAGATGGCTTGCTCATAGGACAATCATCAGTGGAGAAAATTGCTCTAAGAAACAAGTATTAGATCAGGCAGATTTAATAGTGGATTATAGAGGCTCCTATAATAGAAAAGTAGCATCGATGTGATATTTAAACTCTAGGATTTTATATTACAGGTGCTATAATTGATCTTAAACTCACAGAAACCTATAGGGAAGAATATTAAGAAATTACATATTCCTTTTGTTTTCCCTTTTTTCATTATTTTGTTTACTCTAATTTCCTAGGTTTCCAACTTATGTTTAAAAGACAGTTATCAGATTTCTGATTAGTTAGGATAAAAGAAACTTTTCCTTACAAAAGTTTTAAAGTTTTTTTCTTAATTTTGAAATTATTTTAAATTTATCGAAAAAGTTGCAAAAATACTGGAGAGTTTTCTTCACCTGGCTTCCCCTAAAGTTACTGTCTTATATAACAATCATACATTGATATAAACTAACAAATGAACATTGATGCAGTACTATGAACCAAACTACAGACTTTATCCCACTCTGGTCCTTTTTCTGGCTCAGCATCCAATCCAGGCTCCCATATTGCATTTAGTTATCATGACTCCTTACGTTCCTCGAATCTGGGACTGCTCCTACATATTTCCTTGACTTTTACAACCTTAATATACCTTTTTAAACTTCTTATTTTGAGATAATTGTAGATTCACGTGCAGTTGTAAGAAATAATACTGAGAGATCCCTGTACACGTCACCTGGTTTCCCTCAATATTAGCATCTTGCATGACTAGAGCACAAAATCACACCAGGAAATCGACATTGTACAATCCATGGACTTTATTCAGATTTTACCATTTTTATATGGACTCGTGTATATCTGTGTGTGTGTGTGTGCTTAGTTCTGTGCAATTTTATCACATGTGGTTTTGTGTGGCTACCACCAAAAGACAGTTCCATCACAAGGATCTCTGTGGTACCCAAGGAGGGAGCCGCAGTTACCTCCCTTCCTCTCCCACCCCCTAAACCCTGGCAACCATGAATCAGTGCTCTATCTCTATAGTTTTGTCATTTCAAGAATGCCATATAAATAGACTCTTATAGTATGTGACCTCTCAAATGGGTTTGTTTTTTTTTCACTCAGCAAAATCTCTTGAGAGCCATCCAAGTTGTTGCATTTATCAATTGTTTGTTCATTCTTCTTGCTGAGTTTTCCATGGTATGATGTACCCCAGTTTATTTAAGCATTAATCCGTTGAAGGACATTTGAACAATCTCAACTCTTTTGAAGACTACTGGTCAGTTTTTTGTTTTTTTTGCCGGTACGCGGGCCTCTCACTGTTGTGGCCTCTCCCGTTGCGGAGCACAGGCTCCAGACGCGCAGGCTCAGCGGCCATGGCTCACAGGCCCAGCCGCTCCGTGGCATGTGGGATCTTCCCGGACCGGGGCACGAACCCACGTCCTCTGCATCGGCAGGCGGACTCTCAACAACTGCGCCACCAGGGAAGCCCTAGAATGTCTCTTGATTTGAGTTGGTCTGATGTCTTCTCATGATTAGATTGTGGTAGGCATTTTTGGCATGAATATCACAGAAATGATGTACCCTTCTGAGTTCATTGTATCAGGAAGTACATGAAGTCAATTTATCTTATTTCTGATGATTGATTGTTAACCTTGATCAATGGGTTAAGAAGTGTCTACCCCATTTTTCTACTGCGAAGTTATCGTTTTTCCCCTTTGTAATTAATACATATCTTGGGAGAGATAGCTTTCCTTAAAAGAACTTTAGTAAGTATGGAGGGTGTATTCCTAGCTTTCTTCATTTACGTTACCCTGCAAGCCTGTGCCTAAACCTCTTGGACCCCTGGCCCAAAGCAGAGCCAGAGCTTGTCGTGAGGTGGCAGTGACTGGAGAAGAAGGCATTATCCAAAAAGGAAACCAAATACGCATCTTAAGCATGCTCTCCAATGGCAAACCCGGACAGGAAAAGCCCAACTAGGAACGCTGGCACTCTGGGTAAGGGCACACTTTTTGGTAGTGTCTTCAGGCAGGGCTCAGCAGCATCCTGGATGGCAGAGAACTTGTCTCTGTGGAAGTAAATGAGGCTGAAACTGTGGCCCCACTCAGAGTGCTGAAAGGAACAATGGTCAGTCACCTGCCTAACCCGGGACCAATCTGCCCCTCCTTGTCTCCTGTTATAATAGAGGAGGAGTGCCCCCTACCTAAGGCCAGTCCCCCCTCCAGCTCTGCTTTGGCTCCTATCCCCTCCTGCTTTCTTGGGAACATTATACTATCAATTTTACCAGCTTTCTCTGTTATAGTCAATTATCCATCATCACAGCTTAAACCATCGATAGTTAAACACGTTTAAGTCTCTCCAAGCTTAAAGGTTTTAAGAATATAATGTTAAGTGAGTAAGTCATGAAGGAAAGAAATGCCCTGAAAATCCCAAGGGCCCCAAAGCTCCAAGGACATCTCCAAGTGACTGGCTTCAATGGCCATGTGACCCAGTTCTGACCAAAGTGATATCAGGAGACATTTTTTCTTGCTTTTAAGTGAAAGACATCTAAGGTCAATCTTCTTCCCCAAGAGGGTGGAAACAAGGACGTATGTAGCCCTGACTTCTATAACAGCCATCCTACGATGGTGATGTGTTATGAATCAGGCTTAAGATGAAACAGCCACTGTGGACAGCAAAATGGAGAGACATCTATGCCTTGTAAGATGCTGATGCTTCTCAGGAAAAAGCAGGACATAGCATGGTTTCAGGAAAACCTAGTTTAACTTCTATCTCTGCCTCCTACTAGCCAATTTCTTCACTCTTTCATCCTCAGTTTCCCCATAAGATGAGAATAATAATAGAAGGTCTTATGAGCCAGGCACTGTTCTAATTCACTATGTCAATCATTCAGTATTTACAAGACCCTGTAAAATGTATACATTTATTGTCCACGCTCATAGATGAGAGGATGGACTCTTAGGGAGGTTAAGTTTCTAGCCCAAAGTCACAATGCTAGTAAAAAGCAGAGCCAAAATTCCAACCAGGTTCTGTCCAACTCCAACTTCAGACTACATATTTGGGAGGAGGTATGAATTGAGTTTGGGTCCCTACTATCTAGCACAAGGCCAGCACATAGTAGATTTTTTAAAATTTTTATTTAATTTATTTTATTTTTGGCTGCTTTGGGTCTTCGTTGCTGCACGGGCTTTCTCCAGTTGCAGTGACAGGGGGCTGCTCTTCGTTGTGGTGTGTGGGCTTCTCATTGCAGTGGCTTCTCTTGTTGTGGAGCACGGGCTCTAGGCATGCAGGCTTCAGTAGTTGTGGTACACGGGCTTTGTTGCTCTGCAGCATGTGGGATCCTCCCAGACCAGGGATCGAACCCGTGTCCCCTGCATTGTCAGGCAGATTCGTAACCCCTGCACCACCAGGGAAGCCCATAATAGATGTTCACTAAATGTTTGTTGAATGAGTGTGGACTCTCTTTATGATTCCTGCCAGCACAGAAATTGAGATGTTCCTTTAGTAAGCAGAGAAGTGCTGAGATTGGAAAGTATTAGAACTTCAACTACAGACAAGTTCTGATTTTTTTTGCTGGGGGGGGATTGAACATCACCAAGCTACAAATTAGGGATATGCTCTGTGTCCCTGGAAGCCAAAGCTGTGCTTTTGGCCCACAAGCTAGGGAACCGTACATAACTCTGATACATAGAGCTCTCTTTACACCCATATGAAGGGCTAATGAGAGAGTAAAATATTTTTACTTGCACAGAAGGAGACTCCATCAAGATGACAAAAACGCACCTTCATTGTGAGGAATTTCTTATGAAATATTATGATTATCTCCCATTGAGAAAACATTATTTTGAATATGTTTAGGTTTAGCATTTGAGTATGTTAGTTTAGGATGCCAGGGAATTGCAGACAGCCTTGTAATGCTTTGCATAACTTGACCACACAAATGCTTTAATTCTTGAATATAAATGTCTTATATCGGGCTTCCCTGATGGCGCAGTGGTTGAGAGTCTGCCTGCCGATGCAGCGGACACGGGTTCGTGCCCCGGTCCGGGAGGATCCCGCGTGCCGCGGAGCGGCTGGGCCCGTGAGCCATGGCCGCTGAGCCTGCGCGTCCGGAGCCTGTGCTCTGCGACGGGAGAGGCCACAACAGTGAGAGGCCCGTGTACCGCAAAAAAAAAAAAAAAAAAAGTCTTATATCAGATAAGGCAATCAAGCCAGCACTGATGAAGCCCCTGATTCTGCTGTAATAGCCATGGTGGAGACAACCTCATGAAAAGTAGGCCTGTTTCTCATCACTGGAGCTGATGAGGAGCACTAGAATTTGCCAGAACTGAGTCACAGCCTGGGTTACAGCAGTTGATATTACATTCATTCTGTTCAGATGATGCACTAAGACCCAGTCCTTTTCCTTTGGTTCTCCCTGGACAAGAGCTTTGGCAAAGACCCACATGCATCTGAAATTTAGTCCAAGGGATCCATTAGCACTTCATTTGTCACCCATCCCTAAGGACCATGATAACATCCTGTCTTGGGATCAGAGCTAAGAGAGTAAGGAAAGAAGCAGTTGGAACTATTTCCTTCTTTGTATACTGACCCAAGAAAGAGATCCCTTTTCCTTTTTTAAAAAAACATTAATTAATTTTTTTATTTTTGGCTGTGTTGGGTCTTTGTTGCTGTGCACGGGCTTTCTCTAGTTGCTGCGAGAGGGGCTACTCTTCATTGTGGTGCGCAAGCCTCTCATTGCGGTGGCTTCTCTTATTGTGGAGCACGGGCTCTAGGCACGTGGGCTTCAGTAGTTGTGGCACGTGGGCTCACTAGTTGTGGCTCATGGGCTCTAGAGCACAGGCTCAGTGATTGTGGCACACTGGGCTTAGTTGCTCCACGGCATGTGAGATCTTCCCCGACCAGGGCTCAAACCCGTGTCCCCTGCATCGGCAGGCAGATTCTTAGCCACTGAGCCACCAGGGAAGCCCCCTTTTCGTTTTGATTAATGTTCTGACTTTAAAAAGTGCCTAATTTGGTCGGGTTGTGCTGATGGGTTAGAGACACTAAGAAGATGCTGTCTTTAATTTCTTTGAATAAATTAGGAGCCATATTCAAATTTAATTTCTTCCACCATGAAGGATGAAATTGACAAAAGCTAACCACATGGCTTCTGCTGCAGTGTTTGGAAATGATACCCCAGCAATCAGATTCTGGTGGTGCAGGACTCTCTCCACAAGTTAGGGAGCTCCTGTCACGGTTCTTCACATCATATAGGGATTTATACTGCTTTAACCATCGGCATAGTCTGAAAACTATGACTGTTTTTGTGTTCTGCCTGTTTCACCCTCTTTCACCCACTCAACCTGGCCAGGTACTCAGCAATTTCTGTCTTTAAAACCTTTTATCCAATTGCTTGACTTATCAATTTTATCACCTTTGCCTCCCCAAGAGGGTTAGATTGGCCTCCCAGAATTTCCACTGAAGGATTTATTGTTGAAACTGCTTGCTGTGTAAAGGTTTTTAATTAACACGATTTAATTCAGATGCTTCCTGTTTTCAAACTTTGCCACCAACTCTCTTTGCTTCACAATTGTAATGTGACTTTTCCTTATTGTCTCACAATGTTGAAAACACACATCCCACCATAACTGGTAAGATTATCCTGTTTTGCTTATTTCTTCCCCAACATGCGCAGATCTGGAGAAATGCCATGCAACTTCAAAGGTGATGCTATCATTACCATATTCAAGGTGAAATAAGAAAGCTGATGACAGTAACTGTTATAGTAGTTTCACTCTCCATCTCTCACAAAATCTTTGTCTAACCCTTCTTAGATAAACTATTGAACATGGGCTTTATGCAGATCTGGGTCCAAATCCTGGCTGCTCTACTTACAAGCTCTGCGAACTTGGGGAGTCTTTTAAGCACTCTGCCTTAGTCAGGACTGGCCAAGCTATGCAGTGGTAACAAACAGTCTCAAAATTGCAGTGGCTTCAAACAAAAAAGCTTTATTTCTTGCTCAGGCAAAGTCTGACACAGGTCTGGCAACCCTCCAGCACAGCTGTTCTCCTCACAATGGCTCAGCTTTAACTCTCCACATCCATACTGGTTTCCATGATCACCATGGCAGAGGAAAGATTGGTGGAGAGTTAAGCATGAGGAATTAGATGTTCTGGGACTTCCCTGGCAGTCCGGTAGTTAAGACTCTGTGCTTCTACTGCAGGGTTCAATCCCTGGTCAGGGAACTAAGATTCTGCATGCCACATGGCGTGCCAAAAAAAAAATTTTTTTTAACAAATAAAAAACTTTTTAAAAAGGAATTAAATGTTCCTCTCCAGAAGTAACCCACATCACTTCTGCTCACACTTCATTGACCAAAATTGATATGGCCACAACTAATATCAACATGGCAGAAGATAACTACTCACATGTGCCCAGAAAGAGAGGAGAAGTGAATACTGGTAAACAACAGTCATACCATGTTCTCTGACTCTCATTTTCCTCCTCAATAAAATGGGAATAATACCTACTACAATGTATTGTAGCGATAAGTCAGTAGGATAATGTGTACAAAATGCTTAGGATTCAAAGACTCAATGACTGGTAGCTTTTAATATACACATTTTTGAAAACATAGTAGAATTAACATAATTTCACTCTATTTTGCATGAAGGGAAGACAAAAGGCATAATATCAAGAGTTCTACAAGATATTTCCAATAAAAGCACACTCATGCATAACTGCTATTTGAATCACTTGAGTTCAGCATATAATTCTTTGCATCATGCAAAGAGAAGAGTGCGAGGACATACATCAAAATATTAGCATTAATTACCTCTAGTTGTGAAGCCATGAGTAATTTAGTTTACTTTTGAATAAATCCTGATTTTTCTGAATTTTCTACCATGAGCACATATTATTAATGATAATAGCTTATTCCATTCCAGGCACTCATTTTAATTTTTATCATACATTATGATATAGATACTATTATCATCTCATTTTACAGCTAAGGAAACAGGTGAAGTAATTTGCCCAAATAATAAATGGCAGAGTCAGGATTTGTACGTGAATCAGAAAATAATAAATATTATTTTTAATAGTGTAACATAATCATGGCCCTGATATTAAGTGCACAGTATGTGCCAGACATGGTATTAGGCCCTGTGGAGGACACCAAGATGAGAAAAATATAGCTTCAAGGACGCTACCATCTTGTTGGGGAGGTAAGCCACATATACAGACATAAGAAGTTCATAATGCAAGTCAGTAAATTAGAGACAATTATTCAAGGGCAGGGACATGGTCTTTTTCTTATTCAGGATCTGGCCTAGAAGAGCTGCTTGATACATATTTGCTGAATGAGTAAATGAATAAATAGAATTTCAGAGCATCTAATTTTACTGATGAGAGCATGAGGGTCTAGAGAGGTTACTTGGCTTATTAGAATCATACAGCTATTTAGTGGGTGAGACTGACTGTCAGCCTCCTGCTCTCTTCCCCAAACAGCTGCACCAACTTGTCCAGAGGAGAGGCTGACTCTGGGATGGAACAGGCTGAGCAGAGTTAGCCTTCTGCTTTGCCATGTCAGAGTTAGTGGTGTTGCCCTCATTCATTCTGCAGCACCAGGCCCTGAAATGTCTCTAGTCAAGGCCACCCAGACCTCCATGTTGCTTCATCCTGTGGACGCTTCTCTGTCTTCATGTTACTTGACCTTTCAGCAGCATTCAACACAGTTGACTCCTTCCTCCTTCTTGAAATACTTTCTCCTCCAGGCTTCTCTGAGAGCACAATGATCTATTTCTCTCTTGGTCACTGCGCCTGATCTCCTTTGCTGAATTCTCCTTTCTAGCTGACCACTAAATGCTTAAGTTCCTCAGGGGTTAATCTTTTCTCTATCAATACACTCTTTCTACATAATCCCAACCAGTCACATCGTTCAACTACCATCTGATACAGGTGACATGCAAATTTATATCTCTATCCGCGATCTTCCTCCTTAGTTCCAGATTTCTATATCCACACGCTTACGTGACATTTTCACCTGGATACCTACTATGTATCTCAAACTAATTTCCCAAAATCAAATCTATATTTTCCTCCTTTCTTCCACATCTAAATAAATGGCATCAGAAACCTCCCAGTTGGTCAAGACGATAACCTAAGAATCAGTTTGTGTGTTCCCTTCTCTGAACTGTCACATCTAATCTACCAGTAAGTCCTCCTACCCTCTGCCTCCAAAATATGTTTCCAAATATATCCACTTCTTTCATTTCCACTGCTGTCATCCCAATTCTTGCTTGGACAACTTCAATAACTCTTAACTGGCTCCCTGCTTCTATTCTCGTCCCTATTCTAACTCATTCTCCACATAACAATGAGAATGATCCTTTTAAAATGTAAATCAGATCTTGTTCCATTTCATTTAGAATAAGATCCAACTCGTGGAACTCATGGAAAATCTAGCATTTGCCAACCTCTCCGGCTTTCCACATGCCTCTCTCCCCCGTTCCTGTCCCCAATCATCCTGAAGTCCTTCCTGCTGAAGTTCCTTTTCAAATGTTCTTTCATCTGCAACATTCTTCTAGTGGTATACTGGAAAGGGCTCCTCTGGCTTGCCAGAGCCAGATATGTGCCTTTCTTCCCAGCTCTGCATTCAGTGATGTCATGTTGGTATCTGGAAACTGGCTGTGATGTATTAACACTATGAAAATCAGCAAAACTACAAATCAGAGCTTTCTTTTATTTTTTCTTTTTTTGAGAGCCAATTAATCAGAACATCACTGCCCTTTCCGCAGCTCCAGGATTTAACTCAAATGTTACTTTTTAAGTGCTGGTTTTCTGACCACTCTATATCCAAATAGTGTTCTCTTCCACCTCCTAGTTGATATTTAGCATATCACCCTTCTAACTTCTTTCATAACACTTAACCTATCAAAGTTGCTCTTCCACTAAAATGTAAGCTTTGGGAAGGCAGGGAAAATGTCTGTTTTGTTCTCTGCTCTATCTTCAGCACCTAGAACAGCACCTGGCACATAGTAGGTGCTCAATGAATACATGTTGAATTTTGAATAATAAGCTCCTGTCTTGCTTCCACCAATTATCTTCACACTGATCGTGGTCTGCTCCCTCTGGATTCCCCGTCAACTGCTCCCCTCAAGCTCCTTACTTAACCTTCTCAGAAGATGTCATCATTGCCTATGTCACAGAAAATATGGAGCTCATCATTTGCTGCCCCTCATCTACCAACATCTGTTCACACCACTTTCTTTCTTTCTTCCCACTCTAGGAAATCGTCTCAACATTTATTAACCATCTACTGGGCAAAGGTAGGTTCCACACTTCCCTTGTCATCAAGAATAGGTCAGACTGGTGAGGAACAGAGGCCCTTCTTTTTTTCTTTTGACCCCCTCTTACTTCCTGTCTATGCTTGGGTCCTATTCTTGCTTAGTTATCCTCTTTCTCTTCTGTAATTCCAGATTCTTTTTCTTTCAGCTGGTGCCTCCTCCCCAGCCTGTGACCATGTGCAAGTCAAGCCTATTCTACAAAACAAGTAAAAAAAAATTCCTTGACTTCCTGCCCTGTCTAGCCTCTGTCCTCTCTCCTTCCCTCCACAGTCAACCTTTGTGAGAAATACCAGTACTTGCTGTTTCCACTTGCTTACCTCCCAGCCTTTCCTCTGGCTACTAAAATCTGGCTTCTCCTGCTACCACTTGAAAGAAGCTTCTTCCAATACCTAGGTCACCCTGTTCCTGATATTGCTGATGAGAACTTTCCTCTAGAAACTCTTTCTCCTTTGGTTTCTTCCTTAGTTCCTCTTCCACCACTCTGATAATTCTTTTACCACTTATTAAGCATATGAATTAAGACCTATTATTGCATCCCTATCTTACAGATGAGGAAAATGAAGCCCATGAGGTTATTTCTTGCCCAAGTAAGTGGCAGAACTTATATTCAGGCAGCTTGACTTTTTTTTTTCACACACACACACTGTAGTTTATTTTTACAAGAGATAAATACACTGACACCAAGCATTGTAAATGGATGACCACAACAAAAGCAACAATGATTGCAATTACCAAACACGAAACACACTCATACTATGTCATAATATTGACATTCAGTCCAGTAGTCAGGCAGCTTGACCTTAGAGCCCCAGGTTCTTGATCAGTATGCCATATTGCTTCCCTTTTCTTCTCATCCAACTCTCTCTCCCCAAGCAACCTCACTCATGGTCTTGGTTTTAATTTTCCTTGCTGTCCCTATTACTCTAAAATGTATATTGTCAGGCCAACCCTTTCTCCCAAATTCCAAACCTGTGCATAAAGCCTACTTATGTGCAAATCTACTACACTCACCCACAGACACCTCCAACAACATATCCTCCAAATTGATTCTTTTGTTGTATTCCATTATGCCACTCTTCATTTATTCACTAATTTAACCAGTACCTATCGAACACCTGTTACCTTCCAGGCTCCACCAGTAAGTATTAGGGATATAATGGTGAATAAAAAGAGTTAATCCTTGCCAGCAAAGAACATACAATCTAATTGGGACCAAAAAAATACACAAATAAGTGGTCGCAATGCTACACATGAATTGGTATTATAAGCATAAGAATAGTTTGCTGTTGAAGCCTTAGAAGGGCAACTAATCCACTCTTGATTGGGTTATTAAGTTGTATGTCAAGAAGGTACTGTTTAAACATAGCATAGTTTGAGTAAGGCATTTAACAAAGTTTTTCATTGTATCTTTTTGAACAAGACAGAAATTAGGCCAGAGATAGCTGGTTGAAGGATCAGTAAGGGGGTGCTGTTGATTAATGAACTGAAACTTGGGGATGGGAAGGAGTTTTTAATGGCTTGTCAAGGAGCCCCATATTGAGCCTCATCCTATGAAATGTCTTCATCAATGGCTTAAATGAAGGATATGTTTGGTAGATTTTCAGCTGAAAATAAGCTTGAAGAGAGAACTAATATGTTTATTGATAGAAATGACACACACACACAAAATAACAAACAAACCTCCAGAATGGGAATTCCCTGGCGGTCCAGTGGTTGGGACTGTGCGCTTCCACTGTGGGGTAGTGGGGGCCGGGGGTAGGGGGATACGAGTTTGGTCCCTGGCCAGGGAACTAAGATCCTGCAAGCCAAGCAGTGCGGCTAAAAAATAAATTAATTAAAATCCTTAAAAAGCAAAACAAAACAAAAAACTCTGGAACAATGAAAAGGAAGAAAGAAACAAGATGAGATTTAAATGTAAAGTCCTATGTTTTAGTTCCAATAGTGGACAAATACTAAACGAAATAGATAAATAGATATGACTTAGCTTTTTCTGAAAAGAAAAAAAACTTTGAAGTACAAGTTAGTTATAAGACAAGAATGCAACTTGGTTGCCAAAATTGGCAAGTCACTAGTAAGGCCGTATTAGAGGAAGGAAGAAGAAAGGGGAACGTGTATGTTCCTCTGTATCCAAGACACATGAGGAGTTTTAAGAATTACTCAAGAGACATATAAGTGATAACATACATAAAATATTTGTCTTTCTCTGTCTGACTTATTTCATTCACTAGACCCCATATTCTCCAGGTCCATCTATGTTGTTGCAAATGGCAGAATTTAATTATTTGTTATGGCTGAGTAATATTCCAGTGTGTATGTGTGTGTGTGTGTGTGTGTGTGTGTGTGTATGTGTGTATGTGTGTGTGTATAAAATACAAGTATATATAATATATATTTTATATATATGTATAATATCCATTATCCATTCATCTTTATCCATTCATCTGTTGATGGACACTTGGGCTCCTTCTGAATCTTGCCTATTGTAAATAATGCTGCTATGAATGTTGGGATGCATGTATCTTTTCAAATTGGTGTTTTCTATTTTTTTTTAAATTTTATTTATTTATTTACTTATTTTTGGCTGTGTTGGGTTTTCACTGCAGCGAGCTGGGGCTATTCTTCGTTGCAGTGCATGGCTTCTCATTGTGGTGGCTTCTCTTGTTGAGGAGCATGGGCTCTAGGCATGCGAGCTTCAGTAGTTGTGGCACGTGGGCCCAGTAGTTGTGGTGCACGGGCTTAGTTGCTCCATGGTATATGGGATCTTCCTGGACCAGGGCTCAAACCCGTGTCCCCTGCATTGGAAGGTGGATTCTTAACCACTGCGCCACAAGGGAAGTCCCCAGCATTTTCATTTTTTTCAGATATATACCCAGGAGTGGAATTGCTGGATCATATGCAAGTTCAATTTTTAGTTTTTTGAGGAGCCTCCATACTGTTTTCCATAGTGGCTGCACCAATTTACATTCCCACCAATAGTGTACAAGTGTTCACTTTTTTCCACATCCTTGCGTTTGTTATTTGTAGACTTTTGTTGATAGCCATTCTGACAGATGTGAAGTGATATCTCGTTGTGGCTTGATCAGCATTTCTCTAATAATTAGTGATGTTGAGTATCTTCTCATGTGCCATTTATTGGCCATTTGTATGTCTTCTTTGGAAAAATGTCTGTTCAATTCTTCTATTCATTTTTTAATTGGGTTGTTTGTTTTTTTGTTGTTGAGTTGTATGAGCTGTTTATATATGTTGGATATTAACCCCTTACTGGTCATGTCATTTGCAAATATTTTCTCCCATTTAGTAGGTTGTCTTTTTGTTTTGTTGATGGTTTCCTTTGCTGTGCAAAAGCTTTTAAGTTTAATTAGGTCCTGTTTGATTACGTTTGCTTTTGTTTCCTTTGCCTTAGGAGACAGCAAAATATATTGCTATGATTTATGTCAAAGAGTGTTCTGCCTATGTTCTTTTCTAAGAGTTTTATGGTTTCATATCTCACGTTTAGGTCTTTAATTCATTTTGAGTTTATTTTTGTGTATGGTGTGAGGAAATGGTCTAATTTCATTGTTTTACATGTAGCTGTCTAGTTTTCCTGATCTATAAAATATTGAATCACTATGCTGTATACATTCAGGTACTAATATGATATAGTAAATCAACTATACTTCATTAAAAAAGAACTGATCAAAAGAGAAAAGTTGACAAATTGATGTGGGTTGAGAGGCAGTTGTCAAGATAGTGAGGAACTGCTGAAGGAAATGAGAATTTTTCTTTCTTTTTTTTTTTGCCTTTCTTTATTTTTATTTTTTATTGGAGTATAATTGCTTTACAATGTTGTGTTAGTTTCTGCTGTACAATGAAGTGAATCAGCTATATGTATGCCTATATTCCCTCTCTCTTGGACCTCCCTCCCCCACCCTCCATCCCACCCATCTAGGTTCTCACAGGAATAGAGATGTAGATGTAGAGAACAAACATGAGAATTTTTCATTTGGAGAGGACAAAAGAGGAGATGTAAGAATTGTCTCCTGAAGACTTCCCTGTACATATTCTGTGTAGGTCTAAAGGGCACTATAAATAGGTGGAAGTTAGAGGAAGGGAAACTATGGCTCGATAAAAGGAATAATTTTTTAATACTTAGAGATAAATGACAATGAAATGGGCTACCTTTCTGAAGAACTGAATGTCTTATCACTGAAAGTTATAAACAGAGGCCAGAGAATGGTGGGTGCCTGCTTCATTTGAGTAGTTGAGCTAAATAATATCTAAGTATCTTCTAACTCCATACATCTTTGTCTCTTTTGGGAGGATCTGAGATGAAGAGGGAGAGTCACAAATGACACAGTCTGCAAACAGCAAAGAACAGACTTTGTGTACATGTACCTTGGAAGATACATGTTCTTTGCCCAACCATTTGTGCACACAATTAGCAGTCACTATCAGTGGTGTTATCTTTAAATGCAAAGCACATGACATGGATAAAATGTGCACAAATACATTTATGTCCAAGCAGTCAATTAAAATAAATTACAGTGGATGAAAATGCCTAAATATATCTTTATATGTTTAAATAAGAGACCAGTTCAATTTCAGCTCAAGAACACTTTTATAACCCACCATGAAAGATGGGGTGATTTAAAAATATTGTTTGGTTTTTGCGAAGAGAAAAAAGAAATTAAATATACACAGCACTATTTAAACAACATCAAGGCTATGATTCAAGAAAACAAAAGGCAGGAAATTCAAAGTTGAGGTGTGATGTGTTATCCTTCATTCCAGCTGCTATGTCCATCATAGTGACAGCTGAAAAGAAAATTAAAACACTGTGGAGGCACAGTTTTAAAATATATTTACTTAAGAGAAAACATGGCAAAGATCTTTTGTCCTATTTATGGGAGAAAGGATTAAACACTGACTCATCAGAGTGTCTTAAAAACATTTTACAAGTTCAGAAAATATTTGCTAATTCCTGTTTCACGTACCATATGTAAATCAGCTGTGTGATTCAGAGGATTTTTCTAGCAATTGATTGAGTTAAGTGAATCTATTAGATTTCTCTTTGATTTCTAAGGGATCGTCTCAAAATAAAGTACCTGTATCTAGTCCTGTTGAAAGTAGCCACATAGATGGAGCAGAAACTGCAAGAGAAATCAAAGACGTAAAACAACAATGCTTTCCCTTCTTTTTGGCACTTGTCAAAAGAGGAGGAATTGCCCATGGTGTGGGCACACTCACCTGCTGTCCATAGGGTAAGGTGTTTCCGTTGTGGTACTGACAGCAGCTCAAGGTCTTGCTGTTACTGATGTGGCCTGATCTCCCCAACTTGCTTGCCTAAGGGACGGGAGAGCATGTTTTTAGAAGCTATAGTTGTAAATGACATGGGAGAATAAGAATATGATGAGTTGGCAAAGAAAGCAAATCAAGAATCCTGAAACCTGTGTGGACACAAGGCCCTAAGCAAAGACAAGAAAGGACCCTGTCCAGGGCTTCCCTGGTGGTGCAGTGGTTAAGAATCCGCCTGCCAATGCAGGGGACACGGGTTTGAGCCCTGGTCCAGGAAGATCCCACATGCCACGGAGCAGCTCAGCCCGTGTGCCACAACTACTGAGCCTGTGCTCTAGAGCCCGTGAGTCAAAACTACTGAGCGTGCGTGCTGCAACTAATGAAGCCCACGCACCTAGAGCCTGTGCTCCACAACAAGAGAAGCCACCACAATGAGAAGCCCGTGCACTGCAATGAAGAGTAGCCCCCACTCGCCGCAACTAGAGAAACCCCACGCGCAGCAACAAAGACCCAATGCAGCCAAAGATAATAAATAAATAATTTTTTAAAAAAAAAGAAAGGACCCTGTCCATCTGGAAAGACACATGCACTGAGTTATCCAGTCGTAAGGATGGATTTGCCTTGGTCTGTCCTGAGCTTCCATGTGATTCCTCCGGCCTCCTTGGCATGGTGTTCAGGGCTGCTCTCAGTCCATCCCAGCCAGCCTTTGAGGCTTCCTTCCCCTTACTCTGCCAATCCTATGCTACACAATCCTCACTGGACTACTCACACTTCTGACTTTGCTATGTTCCTGGTTTCACCAGGGATGTCCCTCCACCCGACCATCCAACTCCAGCGGTTCATCTTCAGGGCGTAGCTCAGATGTCGAAAACCCCTCTCTACCGGCTCTCCATAAAGCAGGCAACACCGTTCTACTGTTACTTGATTCCCTGTTGTCCTCACATGGTAAATTTTAGGCTCATGGAGGATAAGAAGCTCGTCTTTTCCATTATTTATTTAATCTTACCATATTGTTTATGTTTTCATATCTTCAATAGTCAGGAGAGTGCCTGGTGCACAAAAGTGTACCATACACTTTAAATGAATGAATGAATGATACTGCTAAAAGAAGCACCTGGTTACAAGTAAAACATTGATATTATGTTAGATGGTTTTTGGTTTAAAATCATTCAGTCAAGCTTGTTAAGGCAACACTTCCCGGACTTTATTTACTTTTTTCAAGTATCCATTGAAATAATGTTAAATGATTTTAAAAAGAGAAGCTTTTGGGAGGACTTGGGATAGCTCAGTGACACTGCAGTGCCATGGGGAAGCATTCTGAGGGCAGCACCGGGCCACGGACTAAGAGGTGCACGCCCAGGTGCCCACTCCAAGGATGCTCCCCGACCGCAGGATACAGTCAGCAGGCAACCTTGAGTGATCCGCAGCTTGGGTCTGCTTCTGCTGCAGAGAGTGGCCTTGCTCAAGGTCACATGCTCCCTGGGGCAACCCTCAGCCAGTGACTGAGTGAGGTTGGGAGACAAAGGCATGACCATTCTTGTCCCATGTGGGCCACTCTGCTGGGCAACGCTCACCCCGGGGCGCCCCACCGGGTTTGCCAGGACTTTGTTGGGCCTACACTGTGGTTTGCCTGGTCCCTTCACCCAATCCTGCTTTCTCTCCCTTCCTTTTACAGGTATCACAGAATTTGCACCTGAATTTCTGTCTTAGCAGCTGCTTCCAGAGAATACAGCCTGCAGCACATAGGAAGACCGGAAGTGTCTTTTCTTTGTTGGCCAGGGGAGGATTAATTCAAGGAATCTCAATTTAGGCTGAAATACTCTAACCATGTGTGTCGTAGCCATACAAGCTTATATTGCAAAAGGTTATGTTGGGATAAAAAATATTGGTATTATAACATTGTGCAGCTCAATCACATAGAATTAAGCATTAAAACAGCATTCCATGCAGGAGGCAAGATAAGTCCATAATTTAGCGCTCACACTTGGGGATCAGCCACACGTGCTGACCAGTGGAGTGACTTTGGACATGCCACTTAAACACTCTGGGGCTCAGTTCCCTCATGTGTAAAAATGGGAAGCAATAGTATTCACCCCAAATGGTTATTCTGAAGATTGAATGGGATAACGCATCTAAAGGGCTTATCACTGTTCCAGGCAGTGTAAGCCCTCAATGAAGGGTCGTTACAGCTGCTGTTGCTGCCACTGCCACAGCTGCCACCTGTTCTGCCCCTCTATGCACAAGGACCTTGATTCCTGTAGTCACCTTGTGGAGCCTAGCTGTACCTAGCTGTACACAATCACATCATCCCCAACGGTTCCATCATCCCCAAAAGTTGCCCCATACCCCTTTGCAATCAACTCTCTCCTCCACCCTTAGCCCCTGGCAACACTGACCTGATTTCTTTCACCATAATGACAGAAATCTAGAATTCATGTAAGTCTAGCATTCATATGGACGAGTACATCGGATGTAGTCTTCTGTGTTAGACTTTTATATTCAACAAAATGCTTTTGAGATTCATCTGTGCCACTGTAGGTATCAGTAGCTTGTTTCTTTCTATTACTAAGTAGTATTCCATTGTTTGGATCTACCACAATCTGTTTATTCACTCACTGGTGGTGGACATTCACTCACCAGTGGTGGACATTTAGGTTGTTTCCATTTTTGGGCAATTATGATAAAGCTGTCATAAATACTTACATATAAGTCTTTGTGTGAACATGTTTTCATTTCTCTTGAAAAGATACCTAGGAGTGGAAGTGCTGGGTTGTATGGTAAGTGGTATTTAACTTCACAGGAAACTGCCAAATGTTTTCCAAAGAGGCTGTACCATTTTGTACACCTATCAGCATTTTATGAGAGTTCCAGGCTCTCTACAAACCTGTCAACACTTGGTATTGTCAGATATTTTTAGTTTATTTTGTCTAAAAAAATTAGCCATCTTGATGTGTATCTATATAGCTGTACTTCATTTTGGTTTTGATTTGAATTTCCCCGATGACTAATGATGTTGAGAATCTTTACATGGGCTTTCACTTGCCATTTACCTATCTACTTTGGTAAGGTGATTGTTGACATCTTTTTTCCAAATTTCACTGGGTTGTTTTTCTTTTATTGGGTTTTAAGAGTGCTTTATATATTCCAATACAAGTTATTTATTAGACTTATGTTTTGCAGGTATTTTCTCTCAGGCTGTAGTTTGTTTTTCATTTTCTTAGCAATTTCTTTGAAGAGCAGACTTTTTTTTTTGATGCCCAATTTATTATTTTTTTTGCATTGTCTGTGCTTTGTCCAAAAAAACTCTGGCTCACCCAGGGTCACAAAGATTTTCTCCTATGTTTTCTTACAGATGGATTTACAGTTTTAGCTCTTATGTTTAGGTAGATGACCCATTTAAAATCAATTTTTTATACAGTGGAAGGTTCATTTCTTTCTATAAGGATATGATTGTTCTAGCACCATTTATTCAATAGCGTATTTTTTCCCCATTGAATTACCTTGATACTACTGTTGCTAATCATTTAACCCATATGTATCAGACCAGTGGATGTCAAGTGAGGGCCATTTGGCCCACCCAGGGGACATGTAGGAATGAGTGGAGACATCATTGTTGGTCACAAATGTAGGATACTGCTGGCATCTAGTGGGTAGCAACTAGGGGTGCTGCTGATCATTCTGAAAAGGCCAGGTAAGTCTCCCAACAATTATACAGCTCAAAATATCTCTCATTCTTGATATATTAACTTGTCTTTTTTCTACTTCCTGATCAATCTGGGTACAGTAAAGTGATCAGCTGTGCCAGTTGTACCCAAGCCTGATGGGATCCTGAAATGTGGAACGTTCAGCACTAACACTGGGAAAGTCCCAGGCAAACCAAGGATGAGTTGGTCAACCTAAATAAACATCAGGCTTATCAATTTTATTGATGTGTTCAGAGAACGAGCTATTGGTTTCATAACCTTTCCTCTAATTATTTGTCCAACTTAAATTTTATTGGTTTCCACACATTTTTATTACGTCTTTCTTCGGTTTACTTCAAGTTTAATTTCCTTTTATTTTTCTTGCAGGTGGAAGTTTAGATAATTGATTTTGGAACTTTTTACTCATATAATCATTTAATGCTATAAATTTCCCTCTAAGCATTGTTTTAGCAGCATTCCGCAAATTTTGTTATGTTGTATTTTCATTTTCATTTCAGTTCAAAATATTTTCTAATTTCCCTTGTGATTTCGTTTTTGACCCATGGTGTATTTTTAACTGTGTGGTTTTAATTTCCCAATATTTTGGGATTTCCCAGCTAACTTTCTGTTATGAATTCTGGTTTGATTCTGCTACAGTGAAAGAATATACTTTGTATGGTTTCAATCCTCTTGAATTTATTGAGACCTATGTTATGGCCCAGAATATGATCTAGATGAATGATTTATGTGCTCTTGAAAATGTTTATTCTGCTCTAATTGGGTGGTGTGTTCTATAAACATCAATTAAACTGGTGTGTCTGCTTATTCTATCAATTGCTGAGGAATATTAAGATTTCTAACTGTATTCATAGATTATAATCTATTTCTACTTTCAGTTTTATTAGTTTTTGTTTTGTTATTTTTACACCCTTGTTATTAGGTGTGCATATACTTAGTATTGTTTGTCTTGTTTTGTTCTAGATTAATTTTTTAATAAAAATTGTATATGTTCAAGTTGTACAACATGATGATTTGATAAACATATACAGGTGACCCTTGAACAGTTTGGGGGGTTGGGAGCACCAACCCCAGGCAGTCAGAAATCCAAGTATTGCATATCTTGCTTCAAAAACAAAGGAACTGATAAATGACTCATTCAAGGGCAGGAAGATGAAACAGTTTGGATAGAATCAGGACTCAAATCCTAGTTCTTTTGATTCCACAATATTGTGATATCTAATTGAACACAAACTTTTCCCCACACTTAATTAATTTAAAAATCTATAAAATGAAAACCTAGGTACTATATTTATTGAAAACAATCTGTGTGTAAGAGGACTGCACAGTTCAAACTTATGTTGTTCACGAGTTAACTGTATATAGTGAAATGATTACTATAGTCAGTATGTCTTCTTGATAAATTTATACAATTATCACTATAGTCAATTCTACAAAATTGCATGTAACTTTATAAATATTGTTAAGAGATATTGTTTTGTAAATATTCAATATTCTGCTAATTTGATTTTGAATTGTAAGTGTCAAGTATTCTGTTTTGGGGGTTTTTATGTTTTATTATACTTTGCTAAAAAGGAAAAATTGTACATTTTTAGAATGTTTTTATGAGTAAATTTAAAGTACTGAAAATTTTTTTAAAATGTCCATCTTTATGCCTGGTATTATTTCTTTTCCTGAATCAAATTTCTGATAGTATTAAGTCCACTTCAACTTTCTTTTGTTTGATGTTTGCATAGTATACTTTTTCCTGTCAGCATCTTTTTATGTCAAATGAGTATTTTGTAGGTAACATATATCTGGATTCTGCTGTGGTTTTTTTTTTGTTGTTGTTTGTTTTTTGGGTTCTTTTTTTTTTTAGTCAAATCTGACAATCTCTACATTTTAATTGGAGTGCTTGGACCATAAATGTAACTTAATTACTTACTTAGTTGGGTTTAAATCTACCACCTTGATATTTGATTTCTATTTTTCCTACCAATTCTTTATTCTTTCTTTTTCTTGCTTTTTAAAAATTAACCAAGTATTTTTAATGATTCAAGTTTACTTCCACTATTAGCTTGATATCTATGCTTCTTTGTTTCATTATTTTAGTGGTTGATCTAGCATTTACAGTAAACATCTTTGACTTTTCACAGTCTACCTTTAGATAGTACTATATCTCTTCATTGATATTATAAAGATCTTGCTATCATATACTTCCCTTCCACCTCTTTCCTTTATGCTATTGTTGTCATCTATTTTATTTCTTCATATGTTATAAGCAATACAATAGAGCATTAATTTTGCTTCAAATCATCTATTATCTTTTAAATAGATTTTTTTTAAATCAGAAAATTATCTTTGTATTCTGGTGATCATTAGTCCTAGGTCAAAATTCAAATCTCTATCATTAGTTTTTCTTTTACCTGAAAAACTTGAAAAAAAATTGATTATAATACACACCTGCTGGCAATAATATTTCAGAGATTTTTTTAAAGCACTAGTTCATGTTCATTTTTGAAAGATATTTTTGCTGAATGTAGAATTCTAGATTGAATTTTTTTGGTATTTCTTTTTTATTGTGGTAAAATACACATAACATAAAATTTACCATCTCAATTACTATTTTTAAAGTGTATAGTTCAGTGGCATTAAATACTTGAATTTTTATTCTAAGTATGTCAGTCCATTGTGTTCTGTCCTACTTGTTTTGATGAGAAGTCTACTATCATTCAAATGTTGGTTTCTCTGTATATAATTATTTTCCCACCTCTGTCTGGCTTTAGTATTTTCTCTTTATCCCTGGTTCTCAGTAATTTGATTATTATATGCTATAGTGTGATTTCTTTATGTTTATTCTACTTGAGATTTGTTGGGTTTCTTGAATCTGTAGACTCACATTTTTTGTAAAATTTGGAAAAATATTGGTATATTTCTTCAAATATATTATCTATTTTCTCTTTCCTCTTCTTTTGGAACTCCATTTATATATATGTTAGACCATTGATATTGTCCCATGGGTCATTGAGGCTCTGATCACTTCCTCTCAGTCTGTTTTCTCTCTGCACTTCATTTTTGATAGTTTCTATTGCTATGTCTTCAACTGCAGTGCTATTTGCTTCTGTAGTATTTCATCTTCTCAAGTCAATAGATATATTTTTCATTTTAGTTATAGTTTTTTTAACTTAAACTCATCTGAGTCTCTTTAATATCTTTATCTTCTCATCATGGTGATGCTTTCCTTTACATTCTTGAGCAGAGGAGTGTATTAGTCTGCATGGGATGCCATATCAAAATACCCCAGATTGGGTGGCTTAAACAGCAGAAATTTATTTCTCACAGTTCTGGAGGCTGACAAGTCCAAGATAAAGGTGCCTGTCAATTTGGTTCCTGATGAGAACTCTCTTCTTGGCTCGCAGATGGCAACTTCCTCATTGTGTCCTCACATGGGTAGAGGAGAGAGTGAGAGAAATAGACAAACAGACAGGCAGAAACAGAGAAAGCACATGCTCTGGTGTCTCTTCTTATAAGGATACTGATCCTATCAGGGCCTCACCCTTATGACCTCATTTAACCTTAATTACCTTCTTATAGGCCCTATCTCTAAGTACAGTTACACTTGGGATTAGGGCTTCAACATATGAATGGGGGGGGGAAACACAATTCAGTCCACAGAAAACAGTATATTTATAATAGTAGTTTTAATGCCTTTTCTGCTATTTTCATCAGCACTGTTCTTTTCTTGGTCTGCTTCTGACTTTTGTCTTAGTTATGTGTCACTTAACTTGTTTCTTTGTATGTTAGCCATATTAGAGTAGATGCTAGACATTGTGAATTTTATCTTGTTGGATGCTGTATTTTGATGTATTAATTTAAAGAGTGTTTAACTTTTATCGGCGGGCAATTAAGGTATTGCAGATAAGTTTGATCTTCTTGCAATTTGTTTTTGTTTTTGTTTTTCTCCTCATTGGGTCTTCATTTATTGGACACCTCTATTCATGGAGAAAAATTGATCTGAAGCTTTATATGGGAACAAAGATAAGCAATATTCCAATGGGTCTTTATGTAGATTTAAGTATTATTATATAATTTTAATGAAATAACTTTAATAAGTAGAAAATATCAGGGAAAATATTAGCTACTATTTTTTTAACTTTTTATTTTATATTGCAGTATAGTTGATTAACAATGTTGTGATAGTTTCAGGTGTACAGCAAAGTGATTTAGTTATACATATACATGTATCTATTCTTTTTCTAATTCTTTTCCTATTTAGGTTGTTACATAATAGTGAGCAGAATTCCCTGTGCTATACAGTAGGTCCTTGGTTATCCGTTTTAAATGCAGCAATGTGTACATGTCAATTCCCAACTCCCTAACTATCCATTCTCCCCACTCTTCCCCACTGGTAACCATAAATTTGTTCTCTAAGTCTGTGAGTCTGTTTCTGTTTTGTAAATAAGTTCATTTCTTTTTAGATTCCGCATATAAGCAATAACATATGATATTTCTCTTTCTCTGTCTGACTTACTTAACTCAGTATAACAATCTCCAGGTCCATCCATGTTGCTGAAAATCGCATTATTTCATTCTTTTTAATAGCTGAGTAATATTCCATTGTATATATGTACCACATCTTTGTTCATTCCTCTGGCGATGGATATTTAGGTTGCTTCCATGTCTTTGTTATTGTAAACAGTGCTTGCAGTTTGTTTTTAAATGCTTTTAATGCAGGTCTGGAGTTGTCTTCATTGCAGGGTTAATTTAGCCCTAATTCTAAGATTCGACCTTTCTGGAATGTGTATTTTATGCCCCACGTATTATACATCAAAATTTCTCCATTTTGTCCAAAGAGAATTTGAACAATTCCTGGCCCTGTGAGAGCTCTTGAAATTGTCTTATAACTTTGAGTAATTGTCCTTGTCTCAGATGTTATTCATGTTTAACCTCGTTGGGTTTACTCTACATGTGTACAGATCAGTACTCAATCTCTCTGCAGATTTCTGGATTTCTTTCTTGGAGTCGCTCTCTTCTCTTAGATATTCTATCTTTGAAATTCTTATTGCCTCAGCTTTCTGGAACTATGACATTTGTCTTTTCAAAAAAACAAGATTGGGGGAGTGGGAGGTATAAAATATTGGGTGTAAGATAGGTTCAAGAATGTATTGTACAACCCGGGAAATATAGCCAATATTTTGTAGTAACTGTAAATGGAAAGCTATCTTTAAAAATTGTATAAAAATAAAAGAAAATTTTAAACAAAAGATAATACAATTACATATTTTTAAAAAACCCACAAGATTGATGGAGTCTTTCGGGTTTACCCTTTCCTGCATCACAATCTTGGAATTTCCCCCAGACAGAAAGCCTAGGCACTGGTAGGACTTACCCATTTGTTTCCTTTTTCTCACTGACTGCACTCCTGTGTTGTCTGTTGTCCAATGTCTGAAAATAGTTGTTTCCTATATTTTTTCCAGTTTTTAGATTGTTTGCCAGGGGAATATAATTCTGGATCATCTTATTTCTTCATCGCTGTGAAAGATTTTTTGGTTTTGTCTTGATTTGGACTTAAATCATGGAACTATAAGAAAAATAATTAAGAATAATGGAATCAAAACTCTTCAATAAGAACCTTTCTACATTTGACAGTAAAATTAAGGCCTATGTACATGCAATAATCTACAAATGATATATAATTGGGTCTAAAAATTCATGACCAGTTCCTACCCCTCTTGGAACTGTTTAATACTCTGTGTCAGTGGGACAAATATTCTGTGTTCCAGTTCTATTTGGATCTATTCTTCCAGGTTCTCTTGATATTTTTGTGTGGATGTCAAAAGGTGTTCTTTTCTTATCCCACATCAATTTTTGATGAGCTATCATTTTCTTGCACAAAATCCCAACTCTCAGGCACTATTTTTGGTTATCTGCTGATATGTAGCAAACCACCTCACACTTCATGGCAAAAAGCAGCTTTTTTTAAAGCTCATGGATTCTGTAGATCAGAAATTCAGACAAGATGCAGCAAGGATAGCTTGTTTCTGCTCTCCTATCTGGAACCTTGAAGACCCAAATGACTGGGGTTGACTCTAACATCTGCAGGATAGGATCATTTGGAATCTTTCTTACTCAAATAATAGATGCCTGTGGATTTGATGTTGGGCTCAGCTGGAGCTGTTGGACCTACACATGGTCTCTCCATGTGGCTTAGGATCCTTAGATCATGGAGCTGGTTTCCAAGAGAGACCATCCTGAGAGGGAGCATGCAGAGCGAGTGTTCTAAAAGACAAGACTGAAGTTGAAAACCTTTTAATTTAGCCTCAAAAGTCATGCAGTGTTATTTCCTCTGCATTCTCTTGTTCAACCTAGATTCAAGGAGAGGGAAAGTAGACTCCACCTCTTGGTAGAGTGACAAGTAAGGAATGACAAGGTCACATTAAAGATTAGCATGTGGATGGCAGATATGGTTATCTTTGGAAAATACAAATGGCCACGGTTCCCCTTCTTACATCCTTCCTATGAGCAAAATATTCACCTTTCCCTATATACCTTAAGGTCCCATCTCATTACAGCATGAGACTTAGGCTCAAGATCCAATATTGTATCATCTAAATCATGTCCATGTGCAGTTTGAAGACTTATGAGCTAAAGAGATAAGTTATCTCCTCCCATCCTACACGTGACATATAATGTGTGACAGGCATAGAATAGCTGCAATAGATACTCCTGTTCAAAAAGAGGAAACGAGAACAGTCAGTGGTCTATGGCAATTCTGAAATGTAGCCAGCATATGTTGCCCCCTCCTTGATTAGGGCTATCTTGCTCTCTGCGGGTTGTACTCCATGAGTCTTGACTTCACCTTTTCAGTGATCTTTACATTTCCATGAGAAAAGTCCATGTTTGAGAGAGTATTTTTACCAAGTTGTTTCCTGTCCATAGACATTATGGAGTCTGAAGGACTCTTTTTATTTTACATTGTCTTTGTTCCTTTCAGGCCAACATAGTATATATTTTTTAAATTTAGTGTGTTTCTTATGTACCAATTTATACTTCACTCCATTATGCAAAAGTTGTACCTCCAAATCTCAAAATCATCCTTTCTCTTCCTTGAGTTCCTCAAGAGGCTGCTGAGGGACAGAATCTTGATGATGTTTAGATGCCCTCTTATGCATCCAAGAGAGGATCTGAGAGGCACACACTTGAGGTATTGAAAAGGCTATTTTTCTAAAATGGGCTGTTAGGCACTGCCTACAATATTTCTAAGCTCTTAGCAAAGGGTTTTATAGCTATACTGCTGGCTTCAACTTTACCCTGAGATATGTTTTTCTGATTTCTGCCTTAAGGTCATTTCAAACTTTGAGAAAATTTTGCTGGTTGAAAAACTTGTTCTAAGACCTTTATATTTTCTCGAAATTCTACTTGAATACTTAATAATTCTTTTTTTTAGATAATCTCCATCAGTATCTTATGCTATGCAGCTAAATGTATCCAGGTAAATTCCTCAACATTCTGCTCAGAAATAGTTTTAACTAAATCATGACAATTATGTACATTTCCAATCTCCCACATTCCACAGAAGACAGTGTCCCACAAATTTCCACCAATAGGTAACATGAGTTCCCCTTTTGTCCAGCTTTCAATAACATTTTTGTCACTTTCCTTCGGGCTGTCACCATGGCCTCCTTGAGGCTATCAGACTTCTGCATGCTACTTTGTCCCCAAACTTATGCCACATGGTTTAGATCTTGTTATAATAGTGCCCACTTCAATACCAAATTAGGTATCATTTAACCTTTGATCAGAGAAGTGAAATTACTGAGTGATATAGAATGTATGATTTATTAAAGGAATCTGAGTGTATGTAAAATGACATTGCTAAATAGGTTTTCTCCCTCCATTTTTGCAAGTCACCTGCAACTACTGAATAATAAACCCAAGAATGACTTCAGTGCCTTGTGACCTAACTGATGTTAATTTTCTGAAGACCATATACCTAATAAGTATGGGAACCAGTATTTCAGTATAGATTTATCCAAGGTGATGCTCTTAACTACTAAGCCAGTCTGTCCAAAATATGCAGACCAAGAACTAAAGCTCGGAGGCTGAGTCCTGATTTCTGAGGCAGGTGAAGGCATGTGCTTAAGCCCCAGGCCATGACCTACTAAGTTAGTAAAGACCTTTCTGACCTGGAGTCCCACATGCCCCTGGGCTCTGGAGCTATACCTGACACCAGAAAAATGTCACAACCATCTTTTTTTTTTTTTTTTGCTTAAACAGCACACGTTTATTTCTCACAATTGTAGAGGCTGGAAGTCCAAGATCAAGGTGCCAGCAGATCCAGTGTCTGGTGAAGGCCTGCTTCCTGGTTGACAGATTGCTGCCCTCCTGTATCCTCACATAGCTAACAGCAGAGAGAGGAAGCAAGCTGTCTTGTCTCATCCTACAAAAGCATGAATCCCATTCATGAAGGTTTCATCCTCATGACCTGATTACCTCCCAAAGGTCCCACCTACTAATACCATCATATTGTTGGTTAGGATATCAACATATGAATTTAGGAGGACACATTCCATTCATAACAGCCCCTATAGACTTCTTTTTCAAGTGCATGGTAAAATATACATAACACAATTTACCATTTTAACCATTTTTAAGTGTATAATTCAGTGGCATTAAGAACATTCACAGCGTTGTGCAACCATCACCACTCTCTATTTCCAGAACTTTTCCCACCATTCCTAACAAAAATTTTGTACCCATTAAATGATGACATATAAGTGGAATCATACAGTATTTGTCCTTTTGTGTGTGCCTTGTTTCACTTATGCGATCAAGGTTCATTCATGTTATAGCATGTATCAATACTTCATTCCTTTTTTAAGGCTGAATTATATTCCATTGTAAGTATATACCACACTTTGGCTATCCAGTCATCTACTGATGGACACTTGGGTTGCAACCATCTTATCCACATGAACAACCTCAGATATGTGGCAAGCTTTTTATCATTCTAGTTTTCCATTACATTAGACTGAATTTTTTCTTTAATTCTGAATGGGTAAGATGTTACTATAAAACAAAACTTTAAAAATCAATGTTAGAAATAGTTAAAGGATTGGAAGTATCAGTGCATTTATTCATGGGATGAATCAGACTTTCTCTAGTGAGTTCCCATGACACTCTTTAGGCTTCATTCAGAAAGGACCCCAAAAGCTTTAAGGTCTACTTAGATTGAGGAGGTCCAGGGGTACATGTTCTCACTTGCCATGAAGAAGGATTGATCACTACTGAAAGTTCCCACCTTATGTAAAAGATTGTAGTTTGTAATGTCTTTTAGACTGACATAGATACAATAGCTTAACTGTTTTGTTTCTTGGAGACAGAGTTTGTTTAAAATATAGTATAGTCATTTCTTACATTGGTGTTAGGTTCTAAGTTAACTATTTAATATTGCATTGGAGATATTAATCAGTGTAATTAGACAAGGGAGAAAGCCATTAAAAGCATAAGAATTAGAAATAAATAAATAAAACTATCTTTATTTTCAGGAAACATAATTATATAATTGAAAAACCTAAAAGAATCAATGGAGAAACTATTAAAATAATAAAAGAATTTAATAAAGTAGCAAGTTATAAAATAACATAAAATCAATAGCCTTTATGTTATATATATAAGCAAAAAATAATTAGAGGTATAGTGGAAGAGGAGAATCCATTTACAATAACAAATAAGAAAATAAAATATTTAGGCAGAAAATTAACAGGGAATGTCAAAAAAACTATAAAACTCTCCTGAATGATACAAAGGTAGGCCTGAAAAAATGGAAATATACCACGTTCTTGGATAGACTCAATTTTATAAAGATGTCAGTTCTCTCTAAGTCAATTTATGTGTAATGCCATCCCAATAAAATGCTCTCAGGTTATTTTTTAGACCTAGACAATTTGGTTATAAAGTTCAGTTGAAGAACAAATACATAAGAATAGATAGGATAACCCTGAAAAAGAATATTAAGTTGGGCTTGCCATACTAGACACTAAAACATACTATAAAGCCTTTACAATTAAAATAGATTTATGTTAGTGCATGAATAGACAGACTAATAAAACAAAAGAAAAACTTAAAAAATAGATCCAGTTGCATATGGATGTTTGGTATACAATAAAGACAGGATCTCAAATCAGCAGGGAGAAAGATCAATTTTTTAAAAAGTGGTGTTAGGATAATTGAGTAATCACACGGAAAGTAATAAAATTGGATGCATCCCTCACACTGCTCACTAGGATAAATTCCAAATGGATCATACAAATACAAGTACCAAAAAAATGGTTATTTCAATAATCTGAAAGTAGTGAAAACTTAATCTAAATATGATTAAGGGAAAAGAATGACAAATGTGATTACATAGTTTTTTTAAAATTCCACATGGAAAAATACACCATAAGTAAAGTAAAAGACAAGAGATAAACTACGAAAAATATTTGCAACTTACATCACAGATTAATGGCTAATGCTCATATATATTAAAATATTTATAGAAACAGAGAAGAAAAAAGCCAGCAACCCTATAGAAAAAATGGTCTAGGGATATAGACTATTGGACAATATAGGTGGAAATAGCTCTTAAGTGTTATGGAAGAATGCTCAACTCTGCCCATTATAAAAGAAACTACACCGGGATATCATTTCTCATCTATCAGACTGGCAAAAATCCCCATCTGGCAACAAAATCTGTTGGCAAGTCTACGGGGAATTAAGTACTCTCATTGCTGGTGGAGATACAAAAGGTTGGTCCCTATGAAGGGGAATTTGGCAAGATCTAGTAAAATTATGTATGCATTTGCCCTTTATCCTGGCAATCTACTTCTAGGAATCTTTCCTAAAGATACACCCGCAAACAATGAAAAGATATTTGCACAAAGCAATCCATTGTAGTACTATTAGTAGCAAAAGACTACAACCACCCAAATATCCATCTCTAGGAGACTGAATAAACTATTCTGTGTCTATAAATGGAGCACTATGCATCTGTATAAAGGAATGGGGAATCTCTCCATACATTACTATACTACAGTGGTGTGATCTCCAAGATTTACTGTTAAGTAACAAAAGACATGGTGAAGAAAAGTATGTAGAATATTTCAGTTGTTTGCAGGAATGGAGAATACACAAACGCGCACACACGTACATATACATACACGTTTATATTTTAAATTTATGTTTAAAATTAAATACATTAAAAAGGGTTACTATGGCACTATATGAAACCATATGTGTGAAACTTTTGAAAATTGTAAAGCACTATAGAATTTAATGAATCTTTCATTCAATACATTCAATAAAAAAATGTGAAAAAATAATGGTTTGGTTGAAGAAAGTAAATAAATAAAATTCAGACAAATAAGTCATAAAATTTCTAAATTTTGGTTACTGGGAGGGAATAGGGAAGAGGGAGAGAAACTAAACTTTTAAAAATTATTTTCTTGTGTAAAATTGACTTTGAAACCTTGTAGATATTTTACATAATTATAAACCAAAATTTAAAAACAATCTCTAAAAACAAAAGTAAAATGAAACAAATGAATCTAGTGTCGTGTCTAGTTGTTAGGAAGTACTCCACGTGACTGGAAAGCACAGTAATCTGACTGTACATTTCTAACAGCATACACCCCAAAGTGAAAAAAAACAAAAAACATAAAAATTCATCTCAAACTATTTTCAGTAATGCATTGTGGGGATTTCCCTGGTGGTCCAGTGGTTAAACTCTGTGCTTCCACTGCAGGCGGCATGGGTTCGATCCCTGGTCAGGGAACTAAGATCCCACATGCTGCGCGGCCAAAGTAAATAAATAAATGGTAAATTAAAAAACAAATCTGTTGTGGTAATATTGTTACTGTTATTTTAGGACTGTATAATGTGGGACAAAGCTAATTAATAGTAATGTGGAGTCATTGAAAAATAAGATTTTGGGTGTGGGAGAAAGGAAATACAGAGGTAAGAGCGTAAAGGATAAGTGAGAACTTTGTAATCCTGAGTTCTGTTATCGACCTGGGTTCTTGGACTCTTTAATTGATAGAAATTGATAAGAGGCCAGACAAGAAATTTAGGCAAGGCTTTACTGGGACTCAAGGGAGTGAAAAGAAGTAACGGGTTCCCTTGCTTGCTATCTGAAGATGGTGAGCTGGTCCCTTAAATAGGGTGAGGGTAAGGGCAGGTCAGTGCATTGGGCCAAAGGGATGGCTTAGGTGGTCTGCCCACCCCCTTGGTGGTGCTATGTGCAGGGATTTTGCCCAGTACCCTGCTTTTGCTCCAGGCACCTCAGAAGTGGCAGTTGGGTTTTGGCCTTTTTGTATCTTATTGTTCATAATTTGCTCTTACAGTTTCTTTGTATTCTGTTCTTCAAGGAGAACTTTGTCCAGGCACAAGCACTGCAGCAAAGGGTCCCAGGCCCCAGCCTGTTTCAGTTTGAACTGGAGGTATCTCTATATAATCATGATTTTTCTAGCTCACCAAAAAGACGTAGAGGTAATGAGCAAAGCCATTGAGCACCTCTACAGCCTAAATTTTGCTTCTAAACACAATTTCCCACTAAAAGGAACAAGGCCTTCTTAGAGAAGTGGCTGATTCTATGTCTGGGGGAGGAAATGTACAAGATGAGTCTGAAGCAGTTTGTCATACCAAAGTTAAAAGTAGCTATTGGCAACTCCTGGGGTCATGTCAAAAGGGCAGAGAGCCTATTGAACAGTCTCTCTTTGAGTAGAAAGGGAATGACTTGAGCATCAATAAGAAAAATGACCACAGTAGATTGGAATTCATCAAATATGCTTAAATCCATGAGTTCATTTTTTATTGATCACCTCTGAAGAATATTAGAGAACCACTGAAAATAGAAAAAAAAAAATCAAGTATTTATTCTTGATTCCTAAACAAACTGTAGCTTAGGATAAATAAACATTAGGTGAGGGAAATTTTGCCTTTTAGACTTTTAAAAATTGTTTTAAAATATATACATACACATTTAAATTTATGTTTAAAATTTAATATATTAAAAAGGGTTATGGCACTATATGAAACCATATGTGTGAAACTTTTGAAAATTGTAAAGATACTTTTAGAAAATTGTAAAGATACTTTTAGAAGTATCGCACCTAATACATGAAGAAGGAATACTGGAGTTAGAATTTCACCAATTTTCAAAACCCAATGAAATAATGGATCTAGATCGCATTCATCAATGACTGCTAAGGTCATTAAAAAGGAGACAACCATATTTTGTACCTCCTGATAGAAACGCACAACACCTCCTATGAAGTGGTTCTGAAAAAAAAAGAAAGAAAGAAAAGAAAACCAAATCTGAATTTAGTCAAGCCTCCAGATTTAACTACCAATTTTAAGAATACATAGGGAATAAGGTAGCACGTTAAAGAACACCATGAAGATGCAATGAGCAAAATCCAGACTGTAGGAAAGTACACGTTAAACAATGTAGTTTCTACAACAACAAAACACCAACAAGATACAATTTTTAAAAAAAAAGGAATGAAGAAAGATTCTACAAATTAAAAGAAATTTAAGAGAGATATTAACTAATTGCAAAGTATGGACTTTACTCAGATACTAATTAAAATCTCATACAAATATATATATATATACATATATTTATACAGCAAGTATAGGACATTCAAGGGTATTTGGTAATATTAAGGAATTATTCTTGGGTTTCTTTGTGTGATGATGGTATTATGATTATATTTAAAAAGGAATTCTTGTCTTGAAGTTACATATTAAACTATACAGATAAATTTTTTAAAAACTACAATAAAATTAAAATGTAAGCTAAAAATTTTTTCTAGACAAAAATTATCCTTTTATAGACAAAAAAAATTCCTTAAATTTTCCATAAAGTACAGAACATTGTCTGCCATCTTTAAATAAATCTAACATTTTTCCCTTTGCTGTTGGAACGTATGAGTGTTTCTTTGTGCCAAATGAAATAGATGGCATATATTTAGGAGCCAAACTGTATAAAAAACGTGTATCATTAAATTCTAAAACCATAAGTAGTGCTGAGAGCATATTGTTGAAATTATAAAAGTGAAATGTGCAGCTGTGTGATTCCACCATGGTCAATGTTAAACAAAGTGTCCTATCATGGGACATAGCAGTGCAAAATTCATAATAGGACTAGCTAAACCACTCGTGGTAGGAGGGATTCTGAGTAAGTGAAAGAGATTCTGGTACTTGAACCACAGGGACTTAGGGAAGGAGATAGTCAGTGTGAGAGGTAACATTTGGCATCCAGGACGGAGAGCAAAAACAGGTCTCAGCTCAGGCCATGCTGATGGGTAGAAGTCTTTCACTCATTCATTCATTCACTCACTTTTTTAAACAAATTTTTATTGAATACTATGCTAGACACTGTGATAGATGATGGGGAAACAAAGATGAACACATATTCTCTGCCCTCCATTTGCTCACAGTTGAGCGTGGAGAACAGGTGAGTGGATCAGTGATTGCAGTGCAACTTACTAGGTAGTGGTAAGTAGAGATGCAGCCGGGAGGCCATGGGAACCTAAGGGAGGAATGTATACATTATATAAGGGTAGGCAGACCTGGGTAGTCTTCCAAGAGGAGGGGATGGTTGAACTTTGAAGAAGGAATAGAAATTAAAGAAGTGAAGAGGGAATGAGAATAGGAGAGCACTGAGACAAGAAACCGTATTGAGGACCCATGCACAATGGAAGCCCAAGGTAATTTGTGGAAAGCAATATTTGAGAAATTCAGACACATGTCATTCAGGAAAGAAACAGATAATAGACTTGTGTTCTAGTGCAGGATTTCAGTCCTGGATACACAAGAGAAAAGTAGAAATTCCCTGGTAATAGAATAGAGTGATGGCAGAAGTCCAGTCATTTAAACTAGGGTTTAGGGCAGGGAAAGACTAGCAGAAGGCTGACCTGCACTATGGACCACAGCTGCCTTACTCCTTCATTCTACAAACATACGATGAGTACCTATTATGTGTCAGGCACTGGCTGGATGGGGCTGCCTTCAGCTTGAATACCTATTACTGCCTCCATAGACCATAAAAGCAGATAGCAGGATGTGTCTTGCTATGGGTCTGGTACTATTGTCAATGCTTGGATGTATTAACTAGTTTGGTATTAAGAGCCTCTGGATGTGAATCAGGTGGTTCATCTTGGGAGAAAGTCAAGGTTCAGATTAGAAGCCAAGCATGGTAGCGCCCAGCAGAAAAGGATGGGAAAAGTTGTAACCTGGTGGATCCCTGTCTTCACAAGGACTATTGTAATTGATACAAGTTGTAACTTGTAATTGATACAAGTTGGCTCTGGCTCCTTTAGTGTTACATGGACACAGGCAGGGTGTGACTATCTGGGCTTTCTGTGAGCCTGCCCCATAGATGGATGAGTGGCTGGTGGAAGAGGCACCCCCAGTGGCACTGAGTTTGTATTTAAAACAAGAAGCGTCCTTTCCACTTTCTATCTCACACTTTCTCTTTTTGGATTCTAGCCTGACACTGTTCTTAATGCCCACTGATGGTGATAAAATGTTGAAGTTGTGGCATTGCTCAGGACTCAGAACTGGCCAAAGGTTTTGGGGATTTTTTTGGTTTTGTTTTTAAAATTTTTTTTCTTATTAGTCATCCATTTTATACACATCAGTGTATACATGTCAATCCCAATCTCCCAATTCATCACACCCCCACCCCCATCCCCCGCCGCTTTCCCCCCCTTGGTGTCCATATGTTTTCCCTCTACTTCTGTGTCTCAATTTCTGCTCTGCAAACCAATTCATCTGTACCATTTTCTAGCTTCCACATATATGTGTTAATATACGATATTTGTTTCTCTCTTTCTGGCTTACTTCACTCTGTATGACAGTCGCTAGATGCACCCACGTCTCTACAAATGACCCAATTTCGTTCCTTTTTATGGCTGAGTAATGTTCCGTTGTATATATGTACCACATCTTCTTTATCCATTTGTCTGTTGACGGGCATTTAGGTTGCTTCCATGACCTGGCTATTGTAAATAGTGCTGCAATGAATATTGGGGTGCATGTGTCTTTTTGAATTATGGTTTTCTCTGGGTATATGCCCAGGAGTGGGATTGCTGGGTCATATGGTAATTCTATTTTTAGTTTTTTAAGGAACCTCCATACTGTTTCCATAGTGGCTGTATCAATTTACATTCCCACCAACAGTGCAAGAGGGTTCCCTTTTCTCCACACCCTCTCCAGCATTTGTTGTTTGCAGATTTTCTGTTGATGCCCATTCTAACTGGTGTGAGGTGATACCTCATTGTAGTTTTGATTTGCATTTCTCTAATAATTAGTGATGTTGAGCAGCTTTTCATGTGCCTCTTGGCCATCTGTATGTCTTCTTTGGAGAAATGTCTATTTAGGTCTTCTGCCTATTTTGGGATTGGGTAGTTTGTTTTTTTAATATTGAGCTGCATGAGCTGTTTATATATTTTGGAGATTAATCCTTTGTCCGATGATTTTCTCCCATTCTGAGGGTTGTCTTTTCATCTTATTTATGGTTTCCTTTGCTGTGCAAAAGCTTTGACCTTTCATTAGGTCCCATTTGTTTATTTTTGTTTTTATTTCCATTACTCTAGGAGGTGGATCAAAAAATATCTTGCTGTGATTTATGTCAAAGAGTGTTCTTCTTATGCTTTCCTCTAAGAGTTTTATAGTGCCTGGTCTTACATTTAGGTCTCTAATCCATTTTGAGATTATTTTTGTGTATGGTGTTAGGGATTGTTCTAATTTCATTCTTTTACATGTAGCTGTCCAGTTTTCCCAGCACCACTTATTGAAGAGACTGTCTTTTCTCCATTGTATATCCTTGCCTCCTTTGTCATTGATCAGTTGACCATAGGTGCCTGGGTTTATCTCTGGGCTTTCTAACCTGTTCCATTGATCTATATTTCTGTTTTTGTGCCAGTACCATATTGTCTTGATTACTGTAGCTTTGTAGTATAGCCTGAAGTCAGGGCGTCTGATTCCTCCAGCTCTGTTTTCTTCCCTCAAGATTGCTTTGGTTATTTGGGGTCTTTTGTTGTCTCCATACAAATTTTAAGATTCTTTGTTCTAGTTCTGTAAAAAATGCCATTGGTAATTTGATAGGGATTGCATTGAATCTGTAGATTGCTTTGGGTAGTATAGTCATTTTCACAATATTGATTCTTCCAATCCAAGAACATGGTATATCTCTCCATCTGTTGGTATCATCTTTAATTTCTTTCATCAGTGTCTTATAGTTTTCTGCATACAGGTCTTTTGTCTCCCTAAGTAGGTTTATTCCTAGGTATTTTATTCTTTTGGCTACAATGGTGAATTGGATTGTTTCCTTAATTTCTATTTCTGATCTTTCATTGTTAATGTATAGGAATGCAAGAGATTTCTGTGCATTAATTTTGTATCCTGCAACTTTACCAAATTCATTGATTAGCTCTAGTAGTTTTCTGGTGGCATCTTTAGGATTCTGTATGTATAGTATCATGTCATCTGCAAACAGTGACAGTTTTACTTCTTTTCCAATTTGTATTTCTTTTTCTTCTCTGATTGCCATGGCTATGACTTCCAAAACTATGTTGAATAATAGTGGTGAGAATGAACATCCTTTTCTTGTTCCTGATCTTAGAGGAAATGCTTTCAGGTTTTCACCATTGAGAATGATGTTTGCTGTGGGTTTGTCATATATGGCCTTTATTATGTTGAAGTAGGTTCCCTTTATGCTTGTTCAAGGGTTTTTGAATGCTCGCTCTATCTTGACAGCGTCTCAATCCTGCTGAATGTCCTGGTGGGCTTTAGGAGAGGAACTTTGTCTGATTTTCCCTCTCCCTTCTCCTCTTTATCAAAAGTCTAGCCAATCTTCAAAAACTACCTCTTTCATGGAGTATTTGACAATAGCATCTATCCATCATTTATCCATCCATCCATCCATTCATCCATCTAACTACTCATTCATTTAACAAATATTTATTGAGCACCCACTATGTTATAGACCCTGGGGATACAACAATGAATACTAGCCCTAGTCCCTGCCCTCATAGAGCTTAACTACTCCAGCTACAGGTATCTCTCCTTTCCCTGACCTTCTATTGTTCTCTTTAGAGAGTTAGGCCCCTACTACCTCCTACTGTGACCCAACCTTTCCTGCATTTGTGACTTATTTCTCCAGTACAATTATAAGCACAACAAAACCAGAACTGTGTCTGATACCATTCTGATTTCTGTCACGGGGCAGGTCCAGGTGCTACACAGAGAGTGTTCAATCCGTACTTGCTAATGAATGTGTACAGGTGCAAATACTCTGCCGAGGTAGGAATGGAAGGTTCCTTTAGTGACTTTACTGGGGCTTTGAGACACTGATTCATTCCCTTCCTGACAGGCCTGCACTGGCCTGTGGGTGGGGACTGAGAAATTAGATGCTGTGTACAACAATCAGATCTAAGAACAAGGAAGAGCATGTTACAATAAAACTGAAAAAAAGGAAAAGTGAAATATGACTCTGTCCTTGATGAGGCGTTAACTGTGACTGCAGCTGTTTTCTCAGAGTACCATGGAGCAGGTGACATCCTGCCATGTCATTGGGTACCTAGTGAAATCTGATTCGTTCTGGATTGGAAACTCTTGTATGACTACAAGCTGAGGCTGGGAGATAAGGGTGGGTGTCAGTCTTGATTATCAAAACCATCAAACTCACCTGCCTTACAAATCTTTAGAATCTCAGGTATTGGTACCAATTCTTATCTGTGAATTTTTGTTTATTTCTAAACTGTGACCAGGATTGGTCTTTAGCAAATTGCAAGTAAAACAACTTGGAGTGCCCTCAACCTTTATTTTATTCACTCTTCTTCCCCTCTTTCCACCTTAGCAGCACTCTCTTTTTCACCCATGGTGCTACTGGTGTCAAGAAAGAAGCTGGCAGATTTATTTACACCAAGGTATAAAATACATCTGTGGGGCTAGTTATACTTTAAATAGAATCAAACCTGATGATAAAGAAAAGGGAGTCTAGCAGTGTAGGTTTGGATATCATCACTTGGAGGTAAAGTTATGAGAAACATTTGGGGGCAAACATACAGTGCATCTGGAGTCACACTAATTGTCAATGAGTTGAAACTGACTCCAGTGCTTCCGTTCCCTCCTTGCCTTTGTTATCACGTAGCTCATCTTAAGCTCCAATCTTTTCAAAAGTCAGCTTTTAAACTTTCACTATTGAGAAGACAGCTATAAATAAAGGGCATAATTTCAGTTATTTCTTTTTCCCACATGCCTCTGTTTATAGAGTTTGATCTCATGAATCTTTACTAGAATTGGCCAAAACTGTTGAGGTTGTCAAATGTCAAAGCAAAGTTTCTTTTGCTGACTGAAGAGATGAACACGTGTTATAAAAGCAGTGACTCTTCAATTAGTGAGTGAACTTAGGGTCACTCTAATAGTCTATGTGGATAATTCAAGCCAGAAGAGTTGTCACAGTGTGATTGATCATCATTGGCTGCTAGGATAATCCTGAGTTCATGAGGGGAGTGGTCAGTTTTATGGGGACTGGAAATCAGGAAAGACTTCTTGATTTGAAGTCTTGATTCCGAACGAAGGTCATTTTTTTCCACGAAGTCTTTCCTGATTTCCAATCCCCGTAGAACTGACCGCTCCCCTTATTTGGATCCTCTACGTATCTGGAATACTGCCTCTTCTGCTAGACTGTAAGTCTTTCAGGCAGAGACTGGGCCATTCACATTTGTAACCCCAGTGCTTATAAAGTGTCTGGCACAAATTGGATGCCATAAAGTATTTGTGAATGAATGAATAAATTCAGCTTTACTTCATTTGTGTGGGCGAATATAAATCTTTTGTGGACTGAATATAAATCACAGACATTTGGAATAAGGTAACTGTTAAATCTTCACTGGTCTCACCCATTTAAGGTACTGGATAACAGACACATACATAGGAAGGTTAGGGTAAGGACAAGGATGCTCTATCAATTTCAGCTTCCCAGATTATAGCTCAGATAAGTCATCAAGTATGTTTTGACATGCATGGTTTGCCCAAGAGTTGGTCAGAACTCCAGGAATCTGTAGGGCTTGCTCCAGATATGGTTATTTTAGCAAGTATTTAAGTTAGCTAACTCAAGTTTAAAGTTGAACTGTTCTATGCTATGATTATGTAGAAACCTGGGGCAATATTTTATCCTATTCAAAATAGCTGAACTCATCAGCATTGAGATAGTTCTAGCCAAGCAAGGATGTTAAAACACCTCCTCTTGCCAAATACAACAAGCAGCGTGAACCCAGGGCCAATCTGCTAAGACACTGAAAACAAACAAAAGCAAGCAGACGTACAAACAGCAATGTACACTGTGTGTAGCATAGGTGGTTTTGGACAGCTCAAGCATCCTGCACCCCAGCCAAGTGGTAGAAAGTTACAGGTTGTTTTTGCATCTTGTTGGTAGCGGTGGGGCTGCCTGTCCTCTCAGAGCATAAGATATGGCCCCTCTTTACTGAGCTAAGCTCTTGTCCACTGACAGCTATTCCTGCCTCACCATGTGACCTTAGGCCTCAGAAGAGTCAGCTCCTCTGAGCTATCTAAAAGTTGCTCTGGTCCCCATTCATGGTGTATTCCTCTCACTCAGCCTCACCCTCAATTTGTAGTTGGCCTGCCCGTGGTGATGCTAGTAGAGGCAATGCCAGCCACTCTTCTCTCCTTTTGGACAGAGGGGGGAAAGTTGCTGGGAGAAAAGAGGAAGAAACTCCAATCTGGAGAGGATTTGGTGTAGCTTTGAAGTACGATGAGAGCCACCACTGTTGACTGAATTCTACTCTGTGCCAGGTGCTTTAACTCTGTTTCATTTAATCTTCAAGCAATCTGTAAGGTAAGTATTATAAGCTCCATTTTACCGATGAGGTTCAGAGAGGTTAAATAGACCACCAGCTCAGTTAACACTAAGAGGCTGCCCTCTGATGACTCTGCTTATCCAGCTGTACCATGTGGTCGCCTCTGAGTGTTGTGTCCCAAAGGAAAGCTCCCTTAATTCCTGGTTCTACCGTTTCTCCAGGACAATTGAGATGGGGAGAGATGAACTGGAAGAGGCTCAGCTCCTGAACTCAGAGCTCTAGAGAATGACTTCATCCTCATGCTTGTGTGATGGTGCTTGGCCTCACATAATTGAAACAACATGACAAGGATGATCTCATGAAAAGACCAGCCCTCAGAGCCTGGGCTTCTAGTAGTGGCTGCCTTCCACTCATTCAGAAACTCTTTTGGAGCCAATTTTTTAGAATTTAAAATTTTATTTACCTAATATAAATTGATATAATATATATTTTTTCCTTTACAATACCATACCCTTCACTATGCTAGGGAAGGAATGTCCTATGATGGCCATTCTTGCCTATCAGATATTTTCTGAGCAACAACTTAGTAGCTGAAGGGGAAATAGCATTTAAAAGCTTGCCTGTTGACAGCAGCAGCAGGATGGTGTTAAACTTAATCTCGTGTTTATCCTGGTACATTATTTAAACAACATAGAAAGAACCATGCTGGCCACTAGGAGAGGCAGCAAAATGATGACTTTGGTAATAGATGACTTCCAAATTCTTATTTCTGCCTCTCTGTCCTGATTTATCCATATACTTTTAACTGATATTTGGTGTTACCAGGGGGGTTTATTTCAATATCCTTAATAACTCCCACTAGGAAACTATTTTTACTATTCACTGTAATTGGATTGTTAAAGTTTCCTGTGTAAGAAAATTAGCATTTTTCCCATAGTTTTAAAAAAAGGAAATTAGGTTTTATTTTAAAAAGATCTTAAGGGAGAAACTCAGTTTGTGCTCCTGATTTGTGGTGACTTTTTCTGGTTCATTTTTAAAGAACCCATTACCCAAAAGCCTCCAGAACATGTCCATGTTACAAAGTATAGTTAAATTAGTTACAGTTATATTTATAGTAATTTTGTATCTAGTTCTATTAAATTACACGCTTAAATATAGTTAAATTATACAAACAATAGTTAAATTCCACAGAAGCTAGACTAGACCATCCTCATGAAACAGGAAGAAGCCAGAAAAATAATGTCTGAGCATCCCTAACCCCTGGAGCCTGCCGTGTAGGTCAAGAAGCAGAAGTGGAAAGAGCTGATGAGAAATCTCTCGAGGCATCCTTTTTTCTTCCTGTAAAAGCCAGAGAGAGCAGGGCATTCAGAGCTCTGGACTGCTTTGCCAGGAATAAGGATAACTTGGTATCATGGGCCAAGATACCACTCAATAAATATTTGTTGATTTCATCGAGAGTGACGAGACCTACCAGTACACACGTTCAGGATCATAAACTTCTTGCCTTGAAGCAATACTCTGAATTGCCCTTGGATGCAACCAAGGAAATGCAGCTTTTGGAGGGCAAGCTAATGTGTTGGAGACAGTTGGTAATTAGAATACTCTGAAATATTTCTTGTTACACAAAGGTCTTATTTTGACGCAAATCAATGCATCACTCTTCCCTTTTAAACTTTCTCCATTTCCTATGCAGACCAAATCACAGTATGACCTTTAACCACTTTTCAGTCTGAAATTCCCTTTTCCTTGGCTTGGCTGTGCCCTGTTGTGTGGCCATTCTCTGTAATAATAATGTATTGATGTTGGCTCCGAGAATAATGACTATTTCACTAGGACACTGACTATTATAACCAAAGGAATATTTGAAACTACTCTTTTTTTTTTTTTTTTTTTTTTTTTTGCGGTACGCGGTCCTCTCACTGTTGTGGCCTCTCCCGTTGCGGAGCACAGGCTCCGGACGCGCAGGCTCAGTGGCCATGGCTCACGGGCCCAGCCGCTCCGCGGCATGTGGGATCTTCCCGGACCGGGGCACCAACCCGTGTCCCCTGCATCACCAGGCGGACTCTCATCCACTGTGCCACCAGGGAAGCCCTGAAACTACTCTTTTTTGAAAGGAGTCCACGTGGAGATGATCTTCTGTCTGGTTTGGACTCATAGTCTTGAGAGGAGACTATAGATGTTACATTTAATCCCGGGAATTGTGTAGATGACGGAGGCTCATTGCTAGAGCCACAGATGGCTTGCTGGAGGGAGTCTTTTCCCCAATCTATCCCTGCCACACAGGTGCCACCACACACACAAGTGCACACATACACACTTAGTATGCAGCGAAAGTTGTCCACCCTTTGCTAGGCATTCTTGCCTCTTGCCTTCTTCCCCTTTGTCTGTATCCACTCAGAAAATACCTCCTCATCTTTCTAGATTCAAGCTCAAGAGCTGCTTGCTCTATAAACCTTTCCTGGCCTTCTCTCTGCAACCCTGTGCTGGACCAGACTCACACTGCTGGCAGAGCTGGTGATGTGCATTTCTTCCCAAGTCTTTGTTCAGTGACTTCACTTTGCTATCTTGAAATCAACCAAGCTGGGCGTATATAAAACAAGGAAATTGGCAAATGCTACAAATAAGAACAATTTTTCCAATTCCCAGCACCCTACTGGATACCACCCAGCTGGTTACTTCACACAGAGAGAAAACACTCTGTGGTAGTAGAATGATGATTATAACATGCATGAATGATCGTTTCAAGTTGGAAACATCTCACATGAGGACACACATACACACTCAGGTCTTTTTTACTAACTCCAGTCCTCTACTTCTATACACAACAGTGGAGTTCTAAAGAGAGCAACGGCTTCTGTTTTAGCAACATTGGAGGTAGCAAATGCTCCCTAAAAAAGATGCTCCTGGGACCTAGTAAGACAAACTGACAGTGAGGAAAGCTAAAATGTTGGGTCAGAGGGAGTAGCCAGGAGGTAGGGTAGGACAGGCATTTGGAAGCCCTACCAAGTCAAGACAAAATAACCCAGGTCTGATCCTTTGATATCTCTGTGGCTAACAGCTCCAAGCCCCACAAAGCTGAGAGAGCCTTTCAAGATGAAGGGTTTCTAGGCTGTATTTTGTTATTAGCTTTGTTTTTTGTTTTGTTTTTGTTTCTTGTTTTTTTTTTTTGGCTAAAGGGAAGATTTGGACCTGACTGAGGGTGTATGCTGTGCGGAGGGGCAGGCAGCTGTCTCAGAGGTGCCAGCAGAGCTCTCTGGGAGCTAAGCCATAACTAAGTGATAGGACAAATGTCAAATCTCAACAAGTGAAGCTCAGGAGAATTATCCGGATATGTTTATATCCCACACCAAAACACAGGACTAATCCCTAAACAGGGAGTTGATAACAGATACCAGGAACTTATCCTTTTGCCACTGAAATTCTCTAAGGAGTTTAAAGCTAAGCTAATACCATTTGAAAGGCGCTGAAAGTTAGGACTTTTATGAAATTTACTTGATTTAAGATCCACAAAATATTGCCAAGTGAACTCTGACAAGACTTCTCTGAAGCCTCCAGGTAAGAAAAATGAAAGAGGGATCAAAAAAATAAGTACAATTTCAGATACAGCTGAAGATTATCATTAGAGATGATACACCCCTAATGAACTCAACATTAGGGTGGGACATTGATGGTCACGGAGGTTGGTATTTCTAATAAATACGGAATTTTATGAGCAATCCACGGTCCTTAGTAGTACTTATTTTCAAAGCTCAAGAGTTGTTTATATATTTTCCTTTATTCCGTGTTTTTAAAGCCAATTAGTCATGAAGTGTCTCCCACTGTCTTGTTTTGTGGTATGTTTGCCGTCAGTCTGATACTCAGAGCTCTGGCTCAGGGGAGGAGGTCAGGGAGCGACCTACTTCCCAGAACAGCTTTAAAATGCTTTTCTTTCCCTTTGGTTTGTGGTTATCATTAGCAGGGTCATAGACAGGGTCATGTTTTTGAGAAATGCATTCTTTTCTACCCACGCTAGTGCTACCTACAAAATGTCCCTCTCAGCCTTGAAGGAGAGCTCCGAGACATTAAGCATTCTTGAGTGGGGTTCTCAAGTGGGGAAAAAGGCACAGTGGCAGTCCTTGAGAAAGCAGAACAAACGAATTTCAGCAGGCCTTTGGGTGCCCCCAAGCCTCCCCTCCTCGTCACCCTGTGATTTGTAAGTGAGGCTCTCTGGAAATAGCTCACGGGGTTGACAGCCAGCTCCCTCTGTTTGGAACCCAGTGATCCCAGAGCTACAAACTCTCAGTGTGTGGATGGCATTTATCTCTACTAGCTCCTTCTAATACATTCTTTCTGCACTCAGCCTGCAACCACAAAGGGATATTATTAAAAACACAAAAGAGAAATAGATAAGAAACTTAATATGCCGATTAAAATACCAAGCTGAAACCAGAGGAAACCATTCTCAGACTTACAGTTCCCTGGACACATAACAGCTCCAAAGTAACTCCAGAAAGCACTAGCCAGGCTAAAAGGAACATCTTGTAGTCATCTCAGAGCACAGCACTCTCCTAGAGCTGAGATATTTACCTCCTGACTTGAGAGAGATTTTTCACTGAATTATTTGACATCCCCAGCTCCCACGTATTGGTAGCTCTATAATTGTTTGTGAATATTCATAATCATAATAGCTTCTATTTAGAAAGTCCTTATTTGGTCACAAACCATTAGATGCTTTATATATATTATTTTATTTTATTTCCATAGGAACTCTATAAGAGAACTCTTTACTACTTAGCCATAAGAAAGAATGAAATAATGCCATTTGCAGCAACATGAATGGACCTAGAGATTATCATACTAAGTGAAGCAAGTCAGAGAAAGACAAATACCATATGATATCACTTTTATATGGAATCTTTAAAAAAATGATACAAATGGGGCTTCCCTGGTGGTGCAGTTGAGAGGCCGCCTGCGGATTCAGGGGACGCGGGTTCATGCCCCGGTCCGGGAGGATCCCACATGCCGCGGAGCGGCTGGGCCCGTGAGCCTGTGCATCCAGAACCTGTGCTCCACAACGGGAGAGGCCACAACAGTGAGAGGCCCGCGTACCACAAAAAAAAAAAAAAGAAAAAAGATACAAATGAACATATTTTCAAAACAGAAAGAAAATCACAGACATAGAAAACAAACTATGGTTACCAAAGGGAAAGGTGTGGGGAGAGGGATAAATTAGGAATTTGGGAGTAATATATACACACTACTGTATATAAAATAGAAATCAACAAGGACCTACTGTACAGCACAGGGGACTATACTCAATATTATGTAATAACCTATATGGGAAAAAATCAGATATATAGATAGATAGATATAGAGATATATAGACACATAGATATATATCTGAACCACTGTGCTGTACACCTGAAACTAACACAACATTGTAAATCAACTATACTTCAATAAAAAATAAATAAAATAATTAAAATTTTTTCTACTGCTCAGAAAAAAAAAAGAACTCTCTAAGATAGGCATTAACATCACCATTTTACAGATGAAGAAATTAAAGGTTTAAAAATTGAGAATAATTTATTAATTTTCTAACTTTATGCCAAGTACTATGCTAGGGCTTTTACACAAATGACTTCATTTGTCCTTGACTTAACACTTACCAAGTGCCAAGCACTATTCTAAGAGCTTTGCACATATTAACTCATGTAATCCTCCCGACAGTACAATGAGGTAGGTGCCACCATATGCTCACTTTTCGGATGGAGAAACTGAGCAGAGAGGTTACTGGCTTTCCCATAGTTAAGTGGCAGGGCCAGGAAATGAACCCAGTCTGGCTCTCAGTCTGTGAGCCTAAATCACCTGGCTATGCTGCCTCTTCTCACAGTTGCCCTGTCAGGTGGGTGGGTGTTGTTTCAGACAAGAGCACTTGCCCAAGAACCCCCAGCAGAAGAGCAGACCTTTGTCACAATGTCTCTGGGACCCCAAGGCCCTGTGCAAGTGGCCTTCTGTCTATCCATCCTGCCTTTCCCCGTTAGGCCCTAGGAGGTTCAGATATTTCAGCCTAGTCAATTGAATTCTAAAGCTTCGGGAGTTAAAGAAAAGTTTTACCAAGTGTTCACCTGAATGAAGGACTCTGTTCCTATTATATAGTTGGTAAACATTATTAGCTAATTCTGAACACTAATAAAATATTACTTAAGAGGGGACAGATGCACACATAGCATGGGTCAGGTGGCCACTAAGATATTTCTTTTGGTTCTCATCCAAATTGCACATAGAAATCTTTGCAAAGTAAGACTTGTATAAAAGTAATGGACATTGTACCAGATGCTGCTTATCCCTGTCATTTGTCACTCTTTTCATTTTTTAATTATATTTTATATATTGTAGCCAACATGAAAAGAGCATTTTAATACTGATATATATATACACACACAAACATATACACATACATACACACACAGCTACATCTTTCAATCTTACTTTGAACTGCTTGTTTCAAAGTTGCATGAGAACTTCTCTGAAATTCTTTCCTAAAGACTTACCACACAAAAAAGTTCATGAGAGATGTTAAATGCAGATAGAACGCTTGATTTTACTTAAGGGGTTTTTAAAATATAAATAGTTTTTGTAAAGCAAAGAATATTTTAGAGCATAAAAACGAGCTCAGAAAGATGATTTCTACCAGGCCCCCAATGGCCCCCTGCCTTGTGGTGTTCACATCTTTGTGTAGCCCCCTCCCCTTGAGTGTAGGTTGGATTTATTGACTCACTTCTACAGAACAGAACACAGCAGAAGTGATGGCATGTCACTTCAAGATTAGGTTATGAGAAGACGGTGGCTTACATCTTGGGTGTTCTCTCTCACTCTCAATTACTAACTTGGCAGGAGCCAGCGGCCATGTTGTGAGCTGCCCTATGGAGAGGCCCCCAAGGCAAAAAATATTTGTCTCCAGCCAACAGCCATTGAGAACCTGAGATCTGCCAACAGCCACGTGGGTGAGGCTGGAGATGCCCCCAGTAGACACCTCGATTGCAGCCTTGTGAGAGATCCTGAGTCAGAAACACCCAGCCAAGCTGCACCCAGATTCTTGACTCATAGGACTTGTGAGATAATACATGTTTGTTGCTTTAAGCCAATTGAGTTTGGTGGTAATTTGTTTAGCAGCCCTGGATAATCAATAAAGGAAAAAAAAAAAAAGGACAGGCTTTGGAGTCAAGGAGAACTTGACTAAAGTCTACTTGACTAATACAACTGTGCAACAGTGGACAGTACAGTGGACAATTTAACCTCCTTGAGCCTCCACTTCCTCAACTATGAAACGGAATAACGGTTATTACCTTACAGGACTGTTACCATTATTCAATTGAGTAGCATTTACTAAGTGACTAGTAAAAGGCCTAAGATAAATTGGGTGCTGCTGGGCTACACCCCACAGGCCTGCAAGCCCTGAACTTGCTCATTCTCAAGACCGAAGAAAGAGCCTGGAGTCAGCGACAGAGGACAGAGATATCAATGGTTTAACGGATGGTGGGATCTTACATGTCTGAAGCAAGGTTCTGGAGCGACACCCCACTGTGCGTGGCAGACCTCAAGCAGGACATGGCAGCAGGATTTGCTCCATGGCGGAGGGCGGGGTCAGGGCACAGGGGGACTGTGTGTGTTATCAGTTATAGGAGGAATTGACAGGTCAACAGTCAGTTACCAGGGAAACCAGCAGAGGAACATGCCCCTCACTGCCCCTTTGAAGTGGAGATAGTTCTGATCTAAAGATTAGAACAATCATTTGCTGGGGCTGAGGACAAGTACTGATTAGGCTCTATGATTAAGAGGGAAGGTCAGTCAGGTGAGTAGGGTGTGAATGAAGTAGGGACTGGTCAAGCAGGGGATGTACAGAGAACAAGAGAGCAGCCATCTTGAGTAGCCTGACCATCTAGATGCTAACCTATCAATAATATTTCCTTTCTCTTTCCTCCCCCTCAGTACACCGTTTAATCTCATCTTTCTTCTTTATCACCCTTTATTGAGCAATGAAGTATTTGAACCAATAGTGAGAGTGGAAAATTTTGAGACCAATGATATTTAAGGAGACAGGATGTAGCAGAATTTCAAACACAGAGCAGCTATCACTTGATCTAGAGGTGGAGAGAGAAGGGAGAGGTGCAGGAAAGGATGAGAAGTCACCCCTAAAGATGCATTTCTTGCCAACAGGTCTGTTTTCTGACTTCATTACAGAAGTAGATATAAAGATATGCAGGTGTTTAGTTACTTCTCCCCCCAAAACTGGATATTCCCAGAGTGATGAATGAAAGATGGGCTCAATTTGCTATGATTTTTCCCATAGTGTAAAATACACAATGTCTTCTCCCAAAATTTCTGAAGCTAACTGATTTTATTCTTTTTCCAAGGAAGAATAAAACCGAAGAAAAGTGCAATACGGAGGTTCAGCAGCCTTTGACAGCTCCTGTGGGATGTGCAGAGGCCCCGGGTTCCCAGCTGAGAAGAGGATCTAATATCTGACATGAAACAAAAGCATTTATTGACTGTTAGGCAAACAGCTTAAATTTCCTGATACTCAGAGATCAGTCCTAAATTCATCTTAATTAAAAGTTTGTTAGCAGCGTGGCATATGCTAAAGAGCACTGGAAATGGAGTGAGGAGAACTACTTGCTGGTCCCCTGTCTGTCATCCATTTTCCACATGACCTTGAACCTAGGTATCAATATCTCTGAAGTTAAAAGAGGAAGAAATGGTCCCTAAGATTCCTTCCAGTGAAAAAAAAATCCGTTAAACTAAAGTCTCTTTTTTCCCCCTGTACTGAGCCTTCTATTGAGATGTTTCTGAACGAGGAACAAATAAATATAACTTTATGCTATAATTTGTAGCACATAGAGTCTGCTTTTGATTGTAAAATCTGGATTTAGAAAGAGAAGTCCTGACAGTCTGTAGTGATGGGAACAGGATGTGTGTGGAGGTAGAAGGGGGAGTAAAACTAAAGCCTCATACCCCTCAGTGTGAAGTCAATAGATACTGCTTAACACTGAAAAGGGGAGACGTAGCAATACAAGAATGTTATCGAGAGATAAGGAAATCAATATCAAAAGAATTGACTGAAGACTTAAAAGTGATTGAGTCTGGAAAAAGGGGACTGTTATTCTTTATAACAAGACTATTAAAATATTAACTCTTTGAACTAAATACTTGTAAAACATTGATAAAAATAAAAACTGAAATTAAATAAATACATTCTCTCAAAACAACAAAACCACTGAAGCTTTGGTGGGTATGCAGGCAGACATTAGATGAGGCTAATATTACTGGGTATGTGGTAAGACCATGTAAACACTGCAAGTCAGCATAAGAATTTTAGTCTTTATTCTGAAACCTGTGGAAAACCCTAGAAATAATTTAAGCAAAGATGCCACACGGTCAGACTTGCATTTTGAAAACAGCAATCTGTAAGACTAAAAACTCCATGAGAAGAGGGACCAAGACAGTTACTGTAACCATAGCATCGAGATGCAGAGCCTAATACCTCATGGCTCTCAGTAAATAACTGATGAATGAATGAAAGTCCATTTCCTTCCTCATGTCTGTTTCCTCATCTGTATAACGAGGGGAATAAACCTGTTTCTTAACTTGTCTGCTCTCTTTTTTATCTACTCCCAGGAATATTGGGAAGACAAATGATGTCATATGTATAAAATATCTCAAGCGTCTTATGAAGCACCACTCCTTAAAACGGTGGTGGCAAAAATATTCCGGTAAATTGAGGAGTAACACGTCTGTGAATTAAATATCAATATCTACTCTGGTCTATGATAGTAGAATTATCCTGAATAAAATAGAGAGGGACTGAGAGACCACTCAGAAAACCGGATTCCTGAAATCGCTTTTCCACGTGCATTTAAAGATGTTTAGACTGAGATAAATATTTTCTTCTCAGGAGCACACTATAAATGCAGCCTAGTCAATACGTCAGGGTGTGTGTGTGTGTGTGTGTCTGTGTGTGTGTGGGGGTGTGTATACATATGTATACACATATATATTGCATATTTATAATATTAGCTTATTTTCTAGAAAATTTTATGCGAGCACTAGGAGTTTGTCATAAGCAACAAAACCTTTTATGTGGATTCTGTCTCATTCTTTCCAAGGGGATTTCTTGGTATTTTTTCCCACAACTCAGTTTCAGACTCAAGAGAGCCCCTGCTGCTGTTTTGTTCCCAGCCACTCCTGCCTTCCTTGCCTTTGCCACAGCATACTGGTGTGAAAGGCGGGCCATCGCTGGACTGGTATCTGCTGATTAAATAAGAACTTTTGGCATCAATGGCCTTTTGCAGCTTGGCAGGTCGGAAAGAATTGGGGGAAACATTCCCATCCTATATTATTAGTGACAGAATTCAGGTGATTACAGAACGGAAAAGTTCTTGGAAATATTAAAGTTCCCCTGAAAGGTTACTGTTGAGAGGACCAACCATGAGGTATATTTGAAGTATGTGAAAGGCCTTCCTTGCCTCACTCCATCTCTTACTGCCACAGCTGGATACTTTGAAAGTTTATACTCTGCCTGTGTGACGCCTAAATATTCTCACTGTGCCTTGACGTTGCCAGACACTCAAGAACTGAACTTGAGATTCACCGTTAATAGCTCTAGCCTCTCTCTCAGTCTCCCTCCGCACCATCTTTCTCTCTGCCTCACTCATTCTGTCTTACAAATATGAGAAAAATTTCTCATGTGTTAACTAAAAATAAATTCCATCAGTCTTTTATCCAGTTTGTAGAGAAACAGAAAAAGTGGAAGACTTATATACTAGGAAGTACAAAACATCATTGAAAGAAATTAAAGACCTAAATAAATAAGTCAATCCCATGTTCATGGATCAGAAGATTTAATATTGTTAAGAGAGCAATAGTCCCCCAAACTGATTTAGAGATTTAATACATTCCTATTAAAATCCCTGCTCCCCCCGCTTTTTTTTAATGAAATTAACAAGCTGTGCCTAAAATTTATATGGAACTCAAGGGACCCAGAATAACCAAAACAATCTTAAAAAAGAAGAACAAAGTTTGAAGAATCATGCTTCCTGATCTGAAAACTTTCCACAAATCTACAGTAATCAAGACAGTGTGATTCTGGCATAAGGATAGACACCCTGATCAATGGAATAGAACTGGTAGTCGAGAAATAAACTCTTATATTTACATCAATTGCTTTTCAACAAGGGCGCCCAAACAATTCAATGTGTAAAGAACGATCTTCAACAAACGGTGCTAAGACAACTAGATATCCACAAGCAATGAATGAAGTTGAACCTCTACCTTAAACCATATACAAAATTAACTGAAAATGGATCATGGACCTAAATGTAAGAGCTAAAACAATAAAAGAAAGCATAGGTGTAAATCTTTGTGACTTGGATAATTTAATAGTTTTTAAGGATATCCAAAGCACAAACACACACACAAAAACATTGGATTTTGTCAAAATTTAAAACTTTTGTACTTCAAAGGATGCCATCAAGAAAGTAAAAGACAACTCAGAGGAGGAGGGAAAATATTTGCAAATCATATATCTGCTAAGAGATTTGTATTCAGTATCTATAAAGAACATATAATTCAAGAATAAAGACAAATAATTCAATTAAAAATTGAATTTGAATAGAAACTTCTCTGAAAGAGATGTACAAATGGGCAATAAGCTCATGAAAAGATGCCCAAACTCATTAGACATTAGGGAAATACAAACACAAAGTCATTAGGAAATACAAATCAAAACCACAATGAGATACCATTTCACAACCTAGTGGATACTAGAATAGCTACAATCAAAAAGACAGACAAGTTTAACAAGTATTGACTAGTAGGCGGAGAAAGTGGGAATCGTTCCAGCAATTCCACTTTTAGGTAACTATCTAGGAGAACTGAAAACATGTCAACACAAAAACTTGTACACAAATGTTCATAGCAGCATTATTAATAATAGACAAAAAGCAGAAACAATGCAAATATCTATCAGTTGATGAATGAATAAACAAAACGGTATATCCATACAATGGATATACAAAGTGGTATAGCCATGCAATTGATTATTCGGCCATAAAAAAGAAAGAAGCATTGATATATGTTACAATATGGATGGACCTTGTAAACATTATACTAAGTGAAAAAAGCCAGATACAAAAGTCTACATATTGTGTACAGATTTCACGTATATGAAATGTCCAGAATAGGCAAACCCGTAGAGACAAAAAGTAGGTTAGTGGTTGCCAGGGACTGGAGGGAGGGGAAAATGGGGAGTGACTGGTAACAGATATGGAGGTTTTTTTTTGGGGGGGGTGATAAAATGTTCTAGAATTAAATAGCGATTGTTGTAAAATCTTATGAATATACTCAAAACCACTGAAATGTGCACATTAAAATTTTATGGAATGTAATTATATCTCAAAACAAATTTGTAAAGAATACTGTCACAATGCATAATAACAGCACCTAACGTTTATTAAGTCCTTACCTGTCTGAGGCTAAAACAGACATTGGCTGACACTCTGTAGAGTAAAATTTGTCACCAGAGAAAAACTAATGGAAAAATCAAACCTGTCAGACAAAATCTACATCTATTAATTTGACACCAGGAGGAAGGCACTCAAAAAAATGGCAGAAGCTATAATCAGAACAAATTGGCAAATCAAATCTTCATTAAATATTTAAATATTAATCCTAATAAAATACTTCTAATAAAATAAAAAGGACCATGGAAAATTTTGGAATGGCTTAATAGTACTTACAGGAAATTGTCTTAATAGAGTTCATGATGGAAAATGCTTTCCTTAAAAAAATGTTAGTGTCTCCATTTTACTCAGTCTCATCTTTAAAGTTGTTCTCAATATATCAACGTATAATTAAGAAATTCGTTCTCAATTATATCCATAATTCATGCTTTTTTATTGCCAAGTAGTCGTCCGTGGTATGGACATGGTACATTTTGAAACATATCTAAGTGGTTTTCAGTTTTTGCTTAATACAAATAAAACTTGTATGAAGACTTGTAAATAAGTATTATGTGAAAATAAGTTTTCATTTCTATGGAGTAAATGCCCAGAGTACAATTACTGGGTTGCATGATGGTAGCCACATGCTTAGTTTTTTAAGACATTGCCAAACTGTTTTCCAGAGTGACTGTGCCAGTTCACATATTCACCAGCAATATATGAGTGATCCAGTTTCTCACTGGATTCCTGCCATCATTTGACATTGTCACTATTTTTTAGTTTAGTCATTTTTATGTTAGTAATATCTCATTGCAGCTTTAATATACATTTTCCTAATGACTAATGATGTTGAAATATCTGTATATGTCTTTTGTCCATTTTCCACTTGGATTGTTTGGGGTTTTCTTTTTTTTCTGTTGAGTTTTCAGAGTTCTTTATGTATTCTAGATACTAGTCTTTTGTTAGATTTGTGTTTTGACAATATTTCCTCCCAGTCTGTAGCTTGTTCTTTATTCTCTTAGCAAGGTATTTTGCAGAGCCAAAGTTTTTAATTTTGATGAAATCAATTTTATCAACTTTTCCTTTTATGGATTGCACTTTTGGTGTCAAGTCTAAGACCTTGCCCTGGTCCCATATCACAAAGATTTTTCTCTTTTTTCCTAAAGGTTTTAAAGTTTTATGGTTTTATAGTTTTAAGGTTTTATACATTTATGCCCATAGTCCATTTTGAGTTTATTTTTGTATAAGATATGAGACTTAGATCTAGGTTCATTATTTTGCCCTTGGATGACCAATTGTTCCAACATTGTTAAAAAGGCTATCTTTCCTTTATTAGATTACTTTTACAACCTTATCAAAAATCAGTCTGGTATATTTGTGTGAGTCTATATCTGGGTTCTCTATTCTCTTATATTGGTCTATGTGCCTACCCCTCCACCATACAAACAATCTTCATTATTCTAGCTATATAACCAGTCATGAAACTGGGGAGATGGACGCCACAGATTTTATTCTTAAAAATTGTTTTCACTCTCTCAGTTCCTTTGCATTTCCATACAAATTTTAGAATACTCTTGTATATATCTACAGAAAGTCTGGCAGGGAATTTAATATGAATTCCATTTGGGGAGAACTGACCTTTTTATTAAGTTAAGTCTTCCAATTCATGAACATAGTATGCCTCTCCATTTATTTCGATTTTCTTTGATTTCCTTCATCAATGTTTTGTAGTTTTCTGCATACAAGCTCTCTACATGTGGTGTTAGATTTGCACCTAAGTACTTTTTTGAGTAGTTGTAAATGGTATGGTGTTTTAAATTTCAGTATCCACATGTTTATTGCTAGTATATAGAAATGCAGTTAGTTTTTATACATTTATTTTGTAGCCTGTGACCTTGGTGAACACATGCATTGGTTCTAGGAGGTTTCTTTTGTTGATTCCTTAAGATTTTCCACATAGACAATCATGTCATCTGCAAAAATGGGTAGTTTTCTTTCTGATCTGTATGCCTTTATTTCCTTTTCTTGTCTATAGCACTAGTTAGAATTTCCAGCAATATATTGTACAAAAGGTGAGAGGAGACAATCTTGCCTCGTTCCTGCTCTTAGAGAGAAAGCTGTAATTTTTTGGTTAATGCTCAATTTCAAGATGAGGAAGTTTCCCTCTATTCCCAGTTTTCTCAGTGTCTTTATCATAAATAGGTGTTAAATATTGTCAAATATTTTTCTTCATCAATTAAGATGATCATGTGATTTTTCTTTACCTTATTAATAAAGTGGATTTTGTTGATTGATTTTCAAATAAGGAGCGAGCCTTCCATTTGTGGAACAAACCCCACTTGCTCAAGGAATATAGTTCTTTCTATGTATTCCTAGATTCTATTTGCTAATATTTTGCTTCTAAATTTATGAGGTATGTTGGTCTGTGGTTTTCTTTTTTTTGTACTTTCAATGTCTGGTTGTAGTGTTATGGTAATACTAACTTTATAAAATGAATTGGAAAGTATTTCCCCCCTTCTATTTTCTATAAGATAGTCTGTAGAGTTGGTATTCTTTTTTAAACATATGATAGAATTCCCTAGTGAAACCATTTGGGGTTGGAGATTTCTTCTTTGAAAGATTTTAAGTTATGAATTTGATTTCCCTAATAGTTTAACTATTTCATATGAGGTGAGTTTCAGTAGTCTGTGTTCTTTGAAAAATTGATCCCTTTCACTTAATTTATCAGACTTACATCTGAAGAGGTGTTTGTAATATTCCTTTATTATCATTTTGATGTTTGCAGAGTCTATAGTGATATCCCATGTTTTGGTCCTGATAATAATAATTTAAGTCTTCTCTCATTTTCTTTGTCAGCCCTTCTAGACGTCTGCCAATTTTATTGATCTTTTAAAAAAACTAGCTCTTTGGGCTTCCCTGGTGGCGCAGTTGTTGAGAGTTCGCCTGCCGATGCAGGGGACACGGGTTCATGCCCTGGTCCAGGAAGATCCCACATGCCGCGGAGCGGCTGGGCCCGTGAGCCATGGCCGCTGAGCCTGCGCATCCGGAGCCTGTGCTCCGCAACGGGAGAGGCCACAACAGTGAGAGGCCCGCATACCGCAAAAACAAAAACAAAACAAAAAAAAAACTAGCTCTTTGTTTCATTGATTTTTCCCATTGTTTTTGTTTTCAATTTCATTGATTTCTGTTCTTATCTTCATTATTTCTCCTTTCACTTTCTTTGGGTTTATTTTGCTCTTCTACTTTCTAGATTCTTGATATGGGTACCTGGATTATTTGAGATTTTCCCTCTGTTTTAAGGTAACCAGTGGGAATGAAAGTCCCAGCTCCCTATTCAGCCTCCTCTGGCACCACTAAGACACCAGGTGGGGTGGATTGGGGCACCTCATCACCGCTTACAGGGGGTGGAAGTCCAGACTCACCACTTGATCTTGGCTATGTTGGTGGAGATGGGGGACAAGAGTTTTTCCTTTGGTTTGATTGCAGTAAAAGAGTTTTTGTCTAAAAACTTCTTATCTGGGTAGGCTGCTCTTTCCTGGTATTCTGGCTAGAGAGAGAAGGCTTTGTTGGGGCTTTTTATGTCTGACCCTCTGGCATTTCCACATTTCTGGCCTCTCTAGCACACAGTCTAGGACATGAAAGGCAAAAAGAAAACCGTTGGAACTCACCTCTCTGTTGCTCTTTAGATCCCAAGGTCCCTAGCCAGTCTGTCCCTTTTCTCTACCTTTCAGACTCTTGTTTTGTGTGTTTGTTTGTTTTCACATAATATCCAGGACTTTTAATTGACCTAGCAAGAGGAACAGAGAAAAATACATCTACTAACTTCCTAGAAGCAAATTCTGATTCCAAATGTTAATGTGACCAGTTTACTGAAGAAGTTGGGTCAGAAAGTAAGTAAGTTCTTTTTCTCTCATTGCTACCCTTCAAATCCACTCTACCAGGCTCCCTGCACTGGATGATATGGTAAGCAGATCCTCACATTTTTCAGTCCATTTCAAGTGTGAATGTTCTTCATTTTTAAGGAGCAAAAGGGCAATCCCAACTAAACCAAACCAAACCTTCAACTTCTCATCCAATTCAAAGGATTCTTTTTCTTTCTACCCCATCAGGCCTTATCCAGGCTTGATGACCTGCCTAGGCAAGGACTTTGCTTTCCCCTCTGCTTTGCTCTGTCTTCTCTCTAGCTCTCTGTCTGTTGCTTCTTTCTCCTCTATGGTTGGGGTCAGGAGAGGGAAAAGTAAAGGAAAAGAGCAAAGTGTTATTTTATGGGTCGGAGCTGGAGTCAGATGTGAGTGCCCTCTGCCTGACTGGTGCCCATACGTGGCTTTTTCTCTCTAGTGTGATTTCTCCCAAGGCCCTGCTCTGAGGAGACCACAGATGCTGCACTGTCGTGGGTGATGCCGTCTCTTGGGGGGAGACTCCAGCTCCTGGCAGCTCCTGCCCCACCAGGTAGCTCATGCTGGGGTTCATTTGCCCCAGTTGGGTGGGGTTCTCTCATGACAGTTCAAGCCCAACTGTCTTCCGCAGTGTCTGAGGAAAGAGCAGCCTGCCCTATGGCAGACTTGGTCCTCTTTCGACTCTCATAAACAGCTCTAGTCACTCTCTCTCCTTCCGTATTTTCCAGAGGAGATTAAGGCCCTGGTGTCTGTGCTTTCCAAATTCCAAGGGATACAGTCGTGTTCTTCAGGAACTCTTTCATCCCTCTCTGCTGTGTTCTTCCAGCAGCACTGGGGCAGCAGGACCTCCTGACCTGGCTTGAAGCAGGGACAAGAAAGAACCTCCCTCCAACTCTCACAAGGAGGGTAGGGAACACACAGGACCCTCTGATGAGCCACTTTGAAGGAATCTTGACTCCTCGGCATCCTCAAACAAGCTCCAGCTGGAGGTGGGTGATGGAACAAGGCCATAGAACTGGTGTCGAGCCATCTCTTAACAAATCCTACATGCATGGTCTAGAAGCTTCTTTAGAAAGAGCTATTTGTCTCTTTGGGTTCCTCAGGTGAAACTGCAAAAATAGGTAAAGTCCCACTTAATATTCTGTCAGAGTGAGAAGGAAACACCATACTGTAAACCATGCCTTTGGTCTGTGGAGGAGTGGTTCTGAGCCATAGGTTTATGCCCCAAATCACATTAATCTTCATGTACAGTTTGGGTTTTGAGCTGATCCATGGCCCACCCACTGGCTAAGATATGGCCTCATTGTAATACAACCACCTGTGACACATTGTGAAGTACATTTAGCACTGGCTGAATGCAATTACACAGAGCAAGCTGGAACTCAAAGGGCACACCATGCCACAGGACCACTGGGAAGTGTCAGCAGCAGAGGGATGAACTGGTTAGAGCAATCTGAAGCTCAAGAAGCTTTCTGAGCTACGGAAGTTGTGTTACTCTATGGAGCAAAAGGATGACGCCTCATAGAGTAGAGTGGGCTTTACAGCCTCAAGTCATTGCCCTATGCCTACAGCAAGTCTCCCTGGGGTGCCCACGACAGGCCTATGGTCCTGCATGTATCACTTCAGCCCTGCTGGTATTCTTGTAACACATTCCATGACCTCATCTTCAATGTAAAGGACAAAGAATTTGGTTAATGCTCCATGTCTGATTCTGGTCTCCACCATTCCTGTTACTAGAGTCTCTATAAGTGATGCACACGGATTACCAACCTTCAAGGAATTTGAATAATAAAATGCATACAGCCCTGAGATTATAAGGAGTGTGGAAGGTGACTAAGGATCTTGCAGTGCCCGAGGATCATTATCATGAGCATCACTTGCTCTTGGACTGATAGCTGTAAGGAATGTTAGTGAATAAATTGCCCAGTTAAGAGAATAAACATTCGAGGAAGCTCAGGACCCCGAGAGGTAAGTTGGTTTGCCTCGTGACAAGTCGTGGGTGTGGCAAAACTTGCAGCTGCCATGCAGGTGTTTGGACTCCCATTCCTTGGCTCCTCCCTCTAGCTGAGGGAACATCGTGGAGAGAATCTTGAAGGGTAAGCTCATCACTGGCATGGAGATCACATGAGAAAAGGGAATAGACTTCAACAGGATAGCGCAATGCTGCCATTCATCTCCTTTGCCAAGAAGCAAATTCTATCCAGGGAGCAGATGAAGGCGGAGACCTTCCCTTCCTCTCCATGGCCCAGAAAATGTCAACCAAAGGAAGAACATAGCCAAGCCTTCAGAATATTACTTTTTTCAACTAGAAAATATATTTTCACTGGCCAGTCATTATTTCATACATGACATCTGAAAGGAGGTATTTCACACTGCCTGCTTAAAGGTAACCCATTTGGAAATATGGGGAAAGCGCAGAGCAGAGCTGATATATGGCATCACTGCAGACATTACCGCAAGCATGAGGACCAGGCTGGGGAAACACCACAGTGTAGCCCTGAGGCCGCCTTCCAGCCCGTGAACAAATCCTGTGGGTTGGGAATACTGCTGTGAACCCAGCATGCATGGACCGCCTGCCCATGCAGAAACCTCTGACAACAATTTCCTGTGAGAGACCTGGGCTCTGGGGACACTGGCTTCCTGTTGCGTCACCATGATGTGACCATGAGGGTGGGAACTGGGCCCAGGAAAACTTCCTCCTGGACTGGGTCAACCCTTGTGTAGAATACTGGCTCAGAGCTGAGTGCTTTTCCCTGAGATATCAAGGCCTCTGTCACCCTATCCAGAGGGGCCCCTCTGGCTGCTGCCTTGCTGGGATCTGTCTTAATGCACCCTTGAGACTCTAGAACTGGGAACCAACCAATAGCAGGACTTCTCCTGTCCCAAGCCAAAGGGGCCAGATTTAGAAAATTTGATGACTCAGGTGCATGGGAATTTGAGGGTCTCTCATGCTATCAACAAAACAAACAAATAAAAAAATGAATAAAATGTCAATGGGACTGTCTTTCAGCAGTAGAATCATGTTGATTTTTCCTCTTTTTACTTTGTTGCATTTTCCAAGTTTTCATTTTTTACTTTTTTTATTGGAAAAGTTGCTTTATTAAGGAAAGATTATTAAAATAAATGATAAATTCAATTTAATGTTGCTCTCCAAGGGATCATCAATACTACTGGTAAGAAAATCCTTAACGCTTTGAACCCCAGGAGGTTGACTGTTGGGACCTTTATTTCTCTGGGCCAGGACCCTCAGATACTGCCTGTCACCAAGACCTCAGTTGTTACCATGTCACAAAATCCACACATTTCCTAACAAAGGAATCAACTTTGCACAGTTTCCTCATAGTCACACAAGAAACAAAATAGCTTGTCTAATATAAGACCACGTTGCAATCTTATAAGATCATCACACAATGCCTTATAAAGTAGAAACAATGACATAACGATAATGGCCATTTATTGAGCACTTGCTGAGTGTCAGCAAGGTGCTCTACCTAGGTCTCTAATCCTCACAACAAGGATTAATGGGGGTGGTCTAGGGTCGGGTTTACTCAGACCTCTGGATTTGGATCCTGGCCCAACCATTTTTGAACACTTGAGTTCAAAATACTTGAACTTGAGTTCAAGTTCAAGTCTATTCAAATACTTGAATACTTGAGTGACTATGTAACCTCTTACAGCCTTGGTTTCCTCATCTGGAAAAAGATAATAATAATACTACCTACCTGATAAAGTTTTTATGAGGATTAAATGAGATACCTCTGGTAAAACATATAGCATGATACCTGGCTTACACTAAGAATGCCATGTATGCTAGTTATTATTATCCTCATTTTACAGTGGGAGTGTGGTATAATGAAATGCATATATAATATGGCTCCTGCCCTTGTGGAATTTATTTTAATAATAAATAGATAGAACTCTAGCTAATTAGTGCCTATACCCCAAGTTTCCAGACCAAGTCACAGCTGAGTGTTCTCTTTTTGCTTAGCCACTGTGATTGGGAGCTTTGAAGGGACAGTGTTTGGAGGACAGTTAGATGGAGGACATCTGACAGTCTGTCCATGGCTGCATAGGTCACAACCCACGAGACCTGCAGGCTATATCAGCTCAGGTTCTGGGGTCATCAATAAGTACTCCATAAAATGGTAAAAGTTATCCCCAAAGACCACTGCCTAATGAGGACACCCTTCCAAGGAAATTCAAATGCCAAGGTAGATTTCTGACGGAGGAAACTTCCAGTTCATAACATCTCTTTCTTCTTCTCTTGAGGGTTTAGATAGTTAAAACCAGAAAAGTCAGAGTCTCCCAATATGAAGCCTCAGGAGTGAGGATAAAGAAGAGGGGAAGGAACAGAATTGCACTTGGAGCATTTCTCACATTGAGTTATTTCAGGACCTGGGTTGCTAGGTGTCCACATAAAATATCTTCATCAGAGAAGGAAGGAAGTTGAACACATTTTGCTCAAGATTTTTTTCAGCTGTTTATCAAACTTAGTGCCTTATAGAAAGAAAACAGAGGCAAAGACAACCCTACTTGGATTTAATATCCAGAAGCACCCCAAAACAAAATTCCTTGGACAACCCTGTATAGTCTTGTTCTTACATCTGAGCTACGAGTCCACTCAACCTAAAGCAAGACCCTCTAGGCCACCAAAATGTCTGATTTGTTCTTTCACAGGCAGTGAGGAGGGATTCTTCTGGATTAGATATGTCCCGTGAACAATTAAAGGGCTCTATATCTGTGTCTCTTCTGACTTTCTACATTCTTCCTGGGAGATGTCATCCACTCTGTTGCTCTTACTTATCACATATGATATGTCTTGAAAACTACAGATACTATAGTCAAGGAAAAATTGTATAACCCACCACAAGGTCTCCCCTAAACTCCAGATCCATTGGAACAGTTAGGAATTCTTTCAATTGCAAGTAACAACAACAGTAAAATTCAATGTACCGTGGTGTGGCAGAGACTCTTAGCTGTTGGCAAAATCCATCCTTCCATATATAGAAGCTGGTATGCGGTTTCCTAGTTAGCTGACATTTCTCAGTTTCCCTTGCAGTTAGAGGTGGCCATGTGACTCTGTTATTTTCAATGGAATGTGAGTGGAAGTGATGTGTGCTGTTTATAGGCCTGGTCCACAAAACCTCGCCACCAGGTGTCTCTGTCCTCTTCCTCCCTTTGGCTAGGTGTGATTCCTTGCTCAGAGCCACCCTAGAGGCCACATGTTGAAAACAGCAGAGCCCACATTAGTTTGTGTTCTTGGGTCTTCAACCACCACCCACCGGCAACATCCAGCTTCAACCACTCAAAAGTAAGGAATAAATGTCTATCATATTTGAGCCATTACTTTGGAAGTCTACTTATTACCTCATTATACCCTATCCTACATAAAACAGAGGCCTTAAAAGAGCAGAACATTTTAATCTTACTTAACAAGAAGTTCAAAGATAGTAGATGCTATCTGATATAGTATCTACCTATGATCCCGGTGTTCAAAGATTCAACAAGGGACCAGGTGTCACTCTCTGCTCCACCATCCTCTGTGTATTGGCTTTGTTCTCATGCTCTTCTCTCATGTCACAAGATGGTGGCTGCAAGGAGACATGTTGGATATGGGGTTATTTCCCCAGGTGGTGTGTCTTTTTTTTCATCCAGGGCAACCCCTCATTATGTTCGATTAGCCAGAATAAATGAGTCACTTGCCCACAATTTGACAAAGTGGCCAAAGGGAATCAGATTGGCACAACTGGTTTAAAACAGTCATAATTCATCCATAGAGGTTGGGCCTATACCTTTCTAATTTCAAAGGATCTCTGCCTGTAAAATAAATTGGGGTTCTAGCAGGATGAAAAAGGGATGTAGGGATGATTGTTATGGAAACACAGACTGGTGTCTGCCACACTCGTGTACCCAACTGTTTGCTGATATTTCCACCTATTTGTCACTCTGGGAATCATTTTTACCACCTTTATTTCTCTCACTTCCATATCCAATTTTAGCTTCTAACTATCCCCCAGTGCTGCCCTTTTTCTCTGTTCTCTGCTATAGCTAACTCTAGTCTACCCTTCTGTTCTATTTCATGGTCACTGGAGGGATCCTACAGAAACTCAAATCTGACCTCAACACTCCACTCCTTAAATGCTCCAGTGACTGCCTGCTGGCTACAGAGTAAACTCCTGTGTGTGAACGCTAAAGCTCTTCATGCTAGGATTTCTGCTAACCAGCAATATGTAAGACACACACCCTCCCTTTATGCCTCTCTTTCCTCTGCCCAAAATACACTTTCCCTTCCTTTTAGTTGTCCAATCTGAAACCTTCATTCAGTCTCTTCAGAATCACTATTTCCCTGCCTCCTCCCCAGGACTGACATTGGCCCTCCTTGCTCCCATCTGTGTCCTCAAGCTTGTTATGCTCCACTAGTGCCCATGTCCTCAGCGACTCCAGTTCCTCGTCCATGTGTCTCTCTCCCCGACTACCCTGTGACCTGCCTGAGGACAGGACCATATCTTATTCGCCCAGTGACTGGCACAAAGTCAACACTTTTGCAAATAGATGGAATAAAATCCTAAATTGGCACAATGCAAATGATTTGAAATGAGTCTTTTAAAGCCTTTTACCCCTGGGACTATTATACAATTTCATCGGTATGTTTCTTCAGGTTTTACAAATAAATACTCCTCTTCATAGTGCACCCTGTTAGAAGATTAATTTTTTGTTAAGTAGGATTTCCAGGTACCCACAGTGAGTTACCAACAGAGTACTAAAGTGAAAATGTATTCCTGGGATGAATGAGTAAGGAATTATGACAATATTATTGCTTAATAATGGCAATGATAGCAGTCGATTGTTGGGCACTTACACTGTGACAGCACTTTGCACATATTTTAGAATTTAATCGTGGGGAAGGGGGTGTGGGGGAGGGATGGATTGGGAGTTTGGGATTAGCAGATGCAAACTATTATATATAGAATGGATAAACAACAAGGTCCTACAGGGAACCATATTTAATATCCTGTAATAAACCATAATGGAAAAGGATACAAAAAAGATATATGTATAACTGAATCACTTTGTTATACAGCAGAAGCTAATACAACGTTGTAAATCAACTATACTTCAATAAAATAAATTTCTAAAAAAGACTAGGAAAAAATTTAATCCTCACTATAGCTTCATGAAGTAAGTGCTCTTACTATCCTCATTCCACAGAAGGAAAACCAAGGCTCGATAGTGTAAGAGTTTTCTTGGGTTCACACAGCCGGGAAAAAAACAGAACCAAGACAGAAACCCAGTTCTTCTGGTTCCAAAGCTTCCTTTTTAAACTAATCTACTGACCTCCCTTTAACTTCATCTATTGAGAAATTGTGAGAGTGCCTCAAGCATGTGAAAAGAGAGAGACAGAGGGAGATTTTTTTGGAAGTTCAGTCTGAGACTTAGATGTATTCTCCATAATGAAAAATCCCAGCGAGATTGAATGGTGGTGGGCAGATATGTGGAGAGTCACTCTGTGGATGGGCTGCTTCCATCCCAGAACTTCTCTGCCTGGAATTTCAAAGACTCCTTGAGGGAGGCGGGAATGTTAGCTCAGTGCTTCCCTAGCTGAATGTGCATAGCGATGACCTGAGGTGGGATCTTGCTGAAATGCAGACTGAGGACCCCAGCGATACGTCAGCATCCTGCATCTCACTGTTGAAGATGCTCACCTCTTTGAGCCACTGGCAGGCCCACCAGCCCACCCCACTGTGCCTCCAGGGCAACCCCGCCCTTCAATGGCCAGCCTCAGTGGAAACTCAGCAATTCCCAGTACTCTGTGCTTGACGGGACCAGGGACCACTGCTTCATGGGGAGGCTTAGTTTTATCCAAATCTCTCTCCTTGTAGAAAACAAAAATCTACTTAAAAAGAAGTTAAATATCCATCTAAACATCTGTTACAGCCATCCTGTGAAATTAGTAAGAGAATTGATTAGCCCACCAACCTCTAATGTTACCTTTTCTCTTCACACTTGCATGACCTAAGAAAGTCTCCTGAAATAGGGCTGGGAGATGTTTCAGAAGCTGAAAAGCAGCAGAGCATGGCTGGGGCAGTGGGGGCGGTGCTGGGCAGGATGGGCTGTGCTTGCGCCATGGTTCAGGGCTCACCTGCCAGGTGAGGCTGCCCCACTTCCCCACTGGACCCTTGGCCTGCGTCCCCTCTAAAGGAGCCATCCGTTCCCAGGCTTGGGAAGAGAACAAGAGGCGGGCAGCCTCCAGGCACCCTTAGTTAGTAAATGCCACTCATTCCCAGGCGCACCTTTCTCTAAATGGAGCAAAGGACACACCGTGTCCTCAATGACTTACCGTTGACTGGCACCATTTTTTTCCACAGCGGGGCTCTTCTTGCTATGTGGTTCCTGCAATATCCTCTCCTCCCACACATTTTTCCCCCTTAAAAAAAGTTTCTATTTTCTTCCTTGAAACCTTTTACCTGGTTCCTTCCTTCCTTCTTTCCTTCCATCTCTTACTTTCCAGCCATCCTTTCTCTAATGAGGTCAAAGACAGCCATCTGGTCACAGGTGACCTGTAGAGTATTTGGCTTAGTTTGAGGACATGGAATTCAAACATCGAGAAATCACAGGGGGTTCCAGGGTGGGGGGCTTGGGGAGATAAATACTGAATGAGTTGCAGCAAAGGAATGGAGGAGGAAAAGGTATATTTATTGAGTAGTGACCATGCACCAGTCACAGTGCTAGTTGTTTTCACATAGTCTATTTCACTAACTCTGTACACCAAGTCTGCCAGGCAGGCAGGTTGGGACTATTACCCCATTTCACAGGAGGAGAAACTGAGGCTTAAAGAGTTAGAGAGACTTCCCAAGCTTACACACCTGGTCAGGGACAAAGCTAGAATTCAAACCCAGGTATTCCAGAACCACTGCCCAGCTTCTGTCCACTGCACCAAGCTGTAATTCTAGACCCTGACACTTCTTAATTATGAAACTTCAACTTTCCCTCTTTAACTGAGAAGGAAATAGAGACCCCAGGAGGCTTAGGAACTTGCCATGGTGTGTGCTGACTGGCTGCATCCTTTGCTTCACTGACAATAACTTCACGTGGCTTGTGTTTGGTGTATAAATGAGTTCCTGAGGGTTTCTCAGCCTCGTGGTGACACCAGCATCACGCACCCTCTCTAAGTCTCAGTCTCCTAGTCTGTAAAATAGAGGCAATAATAGTACCTACCTCACAGGAATTGATAAGAAACATTCTGCACAGTATGTGATTCATAATAAACACTTAATCGCCATTACCTATTAGAATTGTTGCTGCTGCTATTATAATGTGCTGCTGTCATTATCATTGGTGCTCAAGAAAAAATTCAATACCAGTGTGCTGCAGCCATGTATTCAACAGCGACTGAAGGCCTAGCTCAGTGGCAGGCACTGTTCTATGTATAAGTGACTGAGAGGTAGTCCTGCCTGTCATGGAGCTGACATCTTAGTCAGGGGGAGACTCAACACATAAAGAAACGGGGTGATTTCAGGCCCTGGAAAGCACTCTGAAGGAACTAAAACAAGAAAATGGGATGGAGCGACTGAGGCGTGGTGTGGGGAAGTCTGCTTCCACTTGAGAGTCAGGGAAAGCATTTCCAAGAAGTACATATGAGCTGAGCCCTGAAAGATGAGAAGGAGCCCGTCAAGCAAAGATGTGGGGAAGGGCAGGCTGGGCAGAGGGAACAGCCAGTGCAAGGTCCTGAGGTGGGAATGAGCTCAGCATGTCAAATATCCTTTCTTGATTCCAGAAACCTTCTTACACCAAGTAGGGAGTATTTATAGCCATTACAAGTACAGACAGACACTGGAGCCAAGACTGCCTGGTTTCATATCCAGACTGTGACCTTGGAAAAGTCACCCAACCACTCTATACCTCTGTTTCCTGATTTGAAAATTGGGAAAACAATAGTGAATATGAATTTAGTTCGACACGAAGACACTTACAACAGTTCTTGGCACATGATAAACAGTCAATAGGGAAAGACATTGGTATTATTATTATGAGTCCTTAATACATACACAGCACCTGAACAGTTCCTAAAAATAATCAGCAGTTAACAAGTGTTAGCTGTCGTTATTGGGGCCTGGCCCCTAGTGAGCTTTCAACAATATGTGCACTGAATAGGGTTTCTCATGGTTCCCTTCTATCTAGATCAAGTGTAGAGGAAGGACTCTCCATATCATTTTATGATTTCATTTTAAAATGCATCAGTATAATCTCCATGGTCAAGGTGACTTTTGCCTATCAACATGTCTGCCTTATTGAATGGAAACGATGCTTTAAAAAATAAAAGAAAGAAAATCCACAGTTACAAAATTTGGGGCACTCTTTTTGAAACTGATCAATTTTTGCCAAATGATTTAACTAGTGTTTCCTCACTGACTTGCAAAGTGTGGTGCATAATACCTCTAGTACCTTCATCATTTCCTGAAGACGCTCATTCCCTTTAGGAGGTGAGATGCTGCTGTGAAAAGGTCAGTTCAAATTCGGCCCCCATGGAGCTTGGGTTTGTTTCAATGATTTCCCATCAATGTTTTTCTGGCTTCCATGTTATTACCTATGGGCTATTGGCCCTGGAAACACCATAACTCACAGCTGACATGGTTTTGATTCCGTGCCAATTGGAAAGTGCAATTTCCCCCACACAACTATCAAGAACTGGGTTTTATGACCCCAAACCGAGAGGTCCTGGCTGGACCACGATGGTGCAGGTCTATTGTAGCAGGAGTCCCTGGTGGTGTTTCTCTGCTTGGGAGACCTTTCCTAGCGGTAGAGCCCCCAGGCCTGGGCACTGGCCCTCCTTGGGCAGCCTCCCATTCCAATTTGTTTGGCCCTTCATAGAGAAACTGATTTTACAGATTCTCTATTTAGGACATCAAGATAGGTTGCCATGGAAAAATGACATCTTCTAATTAAAAACACAGAGAGGTCACAAGTTTCCCAGAACAACTAGGGCACAGATCCTAAGAGGAAAGAAATGAAACATCTGAAAAAAAAAAAAAAAAAGTCCAACAAACCTCCAGAGCTGCGTCAGCCTGTAACTTTCCAAACCTGAATGAAATGCCTTGTGTAGACAGAGCATGCTGAGTGGATAGTGTAAAGTCACCCCAGTGGATGTCGATTTTGGCCGGCAAGGGTTCAGTTGGGCAACAGATCAGAGACACTTAGGGAATACTGACCGAGGACAATTATCTAGGGCTGTCCTTGAAACTGTGGACATCTTAATTTGCCTCCTCAGGGCAGGAAGAGTACATGGAAGGGAAGAGCGGAGGACTCAGTAGGCTGCTCCGTTTTTGTTTTGTTTTTTTTTAACATCTTTATTGGAGTATAATTGCTTTACAATGGTGTGTTAGTTTCTGCTGTATAACAAAGTGAATCAGCTATACATATACATATATCCCCATATCTCCTCCCTCTTGGGTCTCCCTCCCACCCTCCCTATCCCACCCCTCTAGGTGGTCACAAAGCACCGAGTTGATCTCCCTGTGCTATGCAGCTGCTTCCCACTAGCTATCTATTTTACATTTGGCAGTATATATATGTCCATATATGCCACTCTCTCACTTCGACCTAGCTTACCCTTCCCCCTCCCTGTGTCCTCAAGTCCATTCTCTACGTCTGCGTCTTTATTCCTGTCCTGCCCCTAGTAGGCTGCTCTTGCAGGGGAGAATACTCCCTCCACTCTCTGTCAATTTCCCTTCCTTGTAGCTTACTCTGAACGTGTACTGAGAGCAGCACCTGTAACATGTGTTGTGCTAACTGCTGTCTCCCACACTGGACTGTAGTTTCCTCCAGGACAGGCATGATGTTATATTTATTTTTGGATTGCCAGTGCCCAGTATAATGTTTGGCACATAGAACATGTACAGTAAATACTTGTTGAGTGAATATTAATAAAAAATAATAACAGTTGTCATTTACTGAGCACACTGGGCATTGGGATATTATTAACCTTCTTTTACAGTAAACAAACTGCAATTTGAGGAGGTAAAGTAACTCACATAAATCCACCCTGCTAAGTAGTGACAGAGCCTGGATTTAAACCTGACACTGTCTGGCTCCAAAGCTCAGGAATAAGTGAATCCTCATGGGCCTGATTTTCTCTCGCTCAGAGATTGATGAACCAACGTGTGGTTGGAGGGGCTTTCTGCCCTGGCCCCTTCTCCCTCTGGCTGACTGCTGTTGGTACTCTCTAGGCTTCAATAAGTCCTGTGCTAGAGTAAGCAAGGGTAGAAAATCCCTGCACTTCCATCTGGCTCTTTGACCAAGGCTGCTGTGAGAAGAGAAGCCCACAAAAGCAGTGGTTGAGGACTGGGGGTTCCCGGTTCCTTTCTTTTCTCTCTTTCTGCCCATCCCTTGTTAGTGTTCCCCACGTGGGGCAGAGGGGAAACCAGTTGGGTTGACACACTCTTCATCACTGGACAGGTAGGTGTCCTTAATGTGGATAGAATTTGGAATGGAACCCCATCAATAGTGAGTTGAATGGAGCAGGTTCTCGTTTAACCAACACCACCATGTTGCACAATTTTATGGACGCTACAGGCATAGAATATCACGTGAATAGCACCACTGAGGTCTGCGTAAGAATGTTTTGGATATAATTTTTCAACTTTCAAGTGTATTTTGCATCATATGTTAGATGCAGTGGATCATGATAACAGCATTAGTAGCCTTTGATAGTTTAAAAAGTACTTTTGCACACATGACTTCATTATTAGCCTGTGAGGTGGGTAATGCTATTAACCCCCTTTAGGGATGATGGAAGTAAGGTTTGAGGCCTGAAGCACTTTCCCTCTCTCAGTCCTATTCAAAGAATTGTCCACAGACAGGAGGTACCTACTGAACCTGGAAGCTTGTTAGAAATGCATATGCTCGGACCCCATCCCAGAAATACTGAATCAGGATGGTTGGGCCCAAGAATCTGAGTTTTAACAGCTCTCCAGGTGGTTCTGTCCATAATACAGTTTCAGAAACTCTGCACTAGACACAGAATAAGTGATATTCTCTCCCACCCTGTTCTACCATGCTGGAGGTGCTGGAAAAAGTACAGAACAAGCCAAAACCTTGAGTACAAATCACAGGGTAACTTTTATTTGTTGAGAGAACGTGGGCCAGGCATTTAACCTCTCCGAGGTTCAGTTACTTATTCTATAAAATAGGCATACTACCTACCTAACTTTACTGGGCAGTTGTGAAATTCAAATACATAAATGTAGGTTACAGTACCTTAAAAACTGTTAAATACCAACTACAAAAAATTTGTAGTTTACTATTATTGTACCCACAGTAATCATTGTATTATTATATTTTAAACATAGAAAAACTAAGGACTAATGGGTAAACTGAGGTTTAAAATATATAATAATTCCTAGAAGGTTCCCATTACATAATCATATTCTGTAAATATAAAATTAATTTCACGGAAGAGATGGGCTTCCCTGGTGGCACAGTGGTTGAGAGTCCGCCTGCCAATGCAGGGGACACGGGTTCGTGCCCCGGTCTGGGAGGATCCCACATGCTGCAGAGCGGCTGGGCCCATGAGCCATGGCCGCTGAGCCTGTGCGTCCGGAGCCTGTGCTCCGCAGCAGGAGAGGCCACAACAGTGAGAGGCCCGCGTACCACAAAAAAATTAATAAGTAAATAAATAAAAATAAAATAAAATAAAATAAATTTCACGAAATAGAAAATGAAGGCCCATTGAGGAAACCCAAGCTGGTGAACAATGATACGAGTTATCGCTATAATGCCTTGTGTATGAAGAGGGGCCGCACTGTCTACCCACGGGGACCCAGCTTGGTAGAATGGAAAGAAGATGGGAAACAGCCTCGGAATACATGCATCTGCACCCAGGCTCCACCACTCACAGGTCATTTGATCTCAGACAAGTCACTTCACCCCTAAGAGCTGTGTTCCTCCCACATAAGCTTAAAATCATCATTGTAACTACGTTATAATAATAATGATTTATTTGATGTGAGACTCAGCTGCAAGGATGTCTGTGAAAATGCTCTGCAAACTGCAATTCACTGTACAAACATTAATTGTTCTCGTTGCTGTTGCTATTTACAGTGGGAGAGAGGAAATGGCACTGAAGAGAGAAAACAATGGCTACAAGAGGAATCTTTGAGGCCTGGTAGGAGGAAGGCTGGGAAGGGAGAAAGACCAGAAAAATGGTGGTGGAGCGGGGGAAGGTTTTTTAGCTCCCTAGACACTGAGCAGCGAAGGAGGACAGCTCTCAGCTGTAGGGGAGCCTGGGGAAGCCCAGAGTTTGAGAGCAGCAGGTGCCGCTCCACAGACACAAAATTCCAGGGGGGACCACGGCCACCCAGGGGCAGAGCATCAGACCATCAGAACTGGAAGCAGTAGGCCAAGGGGTCCAGCTCAGTGCCCATCACAGGCCTGGCCCAGCTGCCCGGGACTCACATTAGCAATGGCCTCAAATGTAGACCTCTGATACTTTTCTCCTGACAACTTTATAGAGTCACAGAGATCCTGACAGAACGAGCCTTAAGTGTGTCTCATCATTAGGCTGTGCCTATCTCTAGTGCACTAGGAATTCCCTTTTTATAAATTCTTTGATCATATTGTGGAGATTGGAGTTATATTTTTTAATAAAAATATTGACTTGTTACTTATAAAATGTTTAAAATAGACCATAATTTTTAGGAATCTTTGGGGCTTTCTTCATTTTTCAGTATATCAGGAGCCTCTGAGGAGCTCCAGTCAGGGTTAGCAGATCTAGAAATCCCGCTGCGACATGCGACATAGCTGGAAACTCTCACGTGTACGTAGATATGCTTGTGTGTTACCTGAATCTTCCTACAAGAACTCTTTGTGTTTGCATAATATAATTTAAAAAATGTACAGGGGGCTTCCCTGGTGGTGCAGTGGTTAAGAATCCGCCTGCCAATGCAGGGGACACGGATTCAAGCCCTGGTCCGGGAAGATCCCACGTGCCTCGGAGAAACCAAGCCCGTGTGCCACAACTACTGAAGCCCACGTGCCGAGAGCTCATGCTCTGCAACAAGAGAAGCCACTGCAATGAAAAGCCCACGCAATGCAGTGAAGAGTAGCCCCCGCTCGCCGCAACTAGGGAAAGCCCGCAAGCAGCAGCAAAGACCCAACTCAACCATAAATAAATAAATAAATAAATTTATTTGAAAAAAATGTACAAAGTGCTTCTCCCTGCTTCACAAGTTTATAAGTAAAGCAGATATATTTATCCTCATTGTTCTTATTCTCTATGGCGATGTAACAAACGTTCCCAAACCAAGTAGGATAAAAGAACAACAAATTCACTTTGTGAGTGCATTTTGTGCATGTCTCTTCCACCTGCCCTGGGAAGAGACAGCTCAGCTCTGCTCCACTCAGCATGGGCTGTCGTGGCTCAGACCTGGGAACCAGAGTCACCTGGAGGTTTGCTCACTTGCCCACTTGTCTGGGGCCCAGGCCAGAAAGATCCAAACTGGGGGCTGGGACAGTTGGGACTCCTCCATCTTTCTCATGTGGTCAATTACTGATTGTGATAGAAGATACAGAGCATCTAAAAAGGCTGCTCATACAATAGATGCTCAGTAAATAACAAACACATGTTTCTGAATGTAACCCCCTAGAGAAAAAAAAAAACATTGTATAGTTATTGTTAACACCTTGGTGGAAAGTCAGGGAGAAGACTTGTGGTATGGTCTGATATCTGAAGGTCTGAGTGGTATTTAGTTATAGGTTGTTACCAAAATAGCTCATTCATTTTCTATTTTTGAATATGAGCACTGCTCATGGTTTTATTGCAGAAAACAGAAATGGACAAGGACACAGAGCTGATCACCTCAAATGCCCTGTCAAGAATTCCTAACCCCCAAAACGCATCCTTGGTGAAATGGGCAATGAGTAGATGCATATGTCTATGTCTGTGCGGGTTTTGTTTCCAAATTAGCTTGCTTTCCAACTCAAGCCAGGTTTTTTAAAACTCACTGTAGCTCACCCCACTATGTGACCCAAGATTTAGCTGCTAGGAATGAAGTGGCACAAAGTCAAGTGGTTTGGTAAAGAGCAGAGAATGAGAAAGCTGCTCTCAGAGGCTTTATCCCCCTCTGCTTTCTAAAAAACCAGACACACTTTAATTGGGTTTATATCTCTCAAAGCCAACACAGTTGTACTAACCTCTAACAGAAAGAGTTATAATGTAAAATTCACAAAGGATACTTGTCTTGCTCAGACTTTTAAGTGCCGTGACTAATCAGGATGAGGGCTAGATGCATGCAAGTTCTTTTAGAATGCTGATCTATACTTTGGCAAATGTGGAAAATGCCATTCATCTTCACTTAATGAGAAGGGATCCTGTTTGAAGTCTAAAACCCCAACCTTCTGACCAGAACATAGCCTATCCAGTGATCCACAACCGTGGTAAATTCCTTGTAGCTCTCCTGGTAAAAGTAGATTCAGTAGTTCAGTCTTTGTCTCTGAGAAAGACGCATTCAAAGGTTTGGATAATAGTATGAACAATGCTGCTTTTTTTCTTCCTGCGATTTCCTTCAAATAAATGGAGTTTAGGTTCTTAGTCAAGTTTTGCTGGCCCTGGAGGTATGGTCATAATAATAACAGTTAACACCTAACACAATGTGCTAGACACTAGTATTTTATACATATTACCTCAGTTAATCCTCTCAATAACACTCTGAGGTAGGTACTATTATTATCCCAGTTTTGCAGATGAGAAAATTGAGGTCTAGAGTAATTTGCCCAAGGTCACATAGCTGATAAAAAGTGGAGCTAAAATCTAAGGCAAGGTGGTTTGGCTCCAGAATCAATGCTCACCAAGGACAGAGTCCTACTGAGCAAGATTAATGATTTTTTGCAAGGTAATGTTTTTATGTCTCTTGCTTTCTGCCTTTGGTGCGTTTAGGGGTGTGAACAGAGGAAAAGTGTTTGCAAAGCTCCACAGGGCCCGTCAATCACATGGTACTACCTTCCCTGTGGAAGTGTGGGTGGGCACATGACTCAGTTGGCCAATCAGAGGACCTTACCTAGGGGATTCACTGACTGGTTGGGGGTGGGCACTGATCAAGAAGGACCAATCAGAATTCAGAAATATGCGGGGATTCTAGAAGGAAAGATCTCCCTCCTGAGATCAAAGGTGCTTAGAGCCCTATAAAGTCTTGAGCCACCAACGGCCGTTTTGATCATCAGGATGGGGATCATTCCTGAGAATAAAGTCAATACAGAGAAAACCTGAACTGAGTGATAGGTGCGGAAAGGTGAAATTGATGACACTCTTCATCCAGCTGGACCGGGATGTCAGTCACCCCCACCTACGCTCTCTGACCTTCCAGTTACAGGAGCCAGTACATTCCTGATTTTGCTTAAGCCACTTGGAACTAGGTCTGTCCCTTTGCAATAAAGGACTACAGGGATTTTTTTTTTTTTTAACCAAAAACATTTAAGGGAGCTGTAGTGGGCAGAGCTGAGCTAGAATCACCAGGCATAAGTTACAGGGAAGCAGATTTAGTTCAGCGTTAAGTCTGTACTCAGTGACTAACATGTCATTAAATGCTTAAAAACAAACAAAAAAAAAGCACAAAAACTTTTGTTGAATGAAAAACTGAAAATATGTTTCTAGGTCTGACCAGACTGTCGGTAGTGGTTATAGTTATAGTAATAACTCAAATTTCACTGGCCTATTGTATCCACATACATAGCTCAGATCCCATAGTCCCCCATAATTATTTCCAAGTGGCTCTGGGGGCAGCAGACAATGCGCTCTGGGCCTGGCTGCTAGTGCACTGGACCCTCCTGTCTAAAGCAATGGAACCTTCAGGACCAGCGCTGGTACATGGTGAGAGGGGAGGGGAAGACTGTGCCTTCTCCCTTCCCAGTGGAACTCTGTGAGCTGTGCTGCTCCTGCCCCAAGTCCTACAGAGTTTTAAGTCCAAATGTTTGTTTTGGTTCCACTTTCAGCTTTTCTGCTCTTCCTGGAACTCAGACATTAATCTTACGGAGGCTGGACTGGAAGATAGATGTGAGTGACAGACATTGAGTTATTCTCTCAAATGCTCTTCAGTGCCAAGATTAGGGTTTTTTTGCTAGGTAACGTTTTTATGTCTCTTTCTTTCTGCCTTTGGTGTGGATTGTCCCAAGGGACTTCTAGTGTCTCAGCAAGTGGACTTCTGACGGCCACTTCATGGTCACTGAACGTGCCCACGCTTGTCTGATCTCACATGTATTGCACATTAATTAGACATAAGGTTGAAAGACAGGGATGAAGTACAGACGGTCTAGAAGACTGAAAGATAGGCCCCTAGAGGACCTGACAGGGACTGAAAATGACTTTCGACCAAGAGAAGAGAAGAGTGAGAGTAGAGGGGGAAAAAAAACCAAAATGATTCCTTCCAGTGACAAGGACTTCGCTTCTACCCTCTTCACTATTTCTGGCAACATCAGAGCAGGTTTCCACAGCTCTCTCTCTCTTACTTTAATAGTGGCCTTGGCAGACATTAGTTACTGCACATTAAACGATCATTTTTTTAAGCTAAAAATAAACATTCTCATACAAATATGAAATGAACACATGTCAAAGAGTTTTTAATTCATTAAAGAGGGAACCAATAAGATGTAACAAAAGAATTAAAGGAGACTTCAAAAAGGGCACTCATAGATAGACCATGAAGAATATGAAATGAATTTACAAATAACTTCAAAATTGATCCATATTCACAGGGCAGTAGTCGAGTGCATCTCCAGGAGACACAATTTAAATTTCTTTGGACAAGAATTATTTGTGGAATGCTATCAGTATTCTGCAACTTACATAGTTTTTTTTTTGGGGTTTTTTTTGGTACACGGGCCTCTCACTGTTGTGGCCTCTCCTGCTGCGGAGCACAGGCTCTGGACGCACAGGCTCAGCAGCCATGGCTCATGCGCCCAGCCACTCCGCGGCATGTGGGATCCTCCCAGACCGGGGCACGAACCCGTGTCCCCTGCATCGGCAGGCGGACTCTCAACCACTGCGCCACCAGGGAAGCCCCCTTACATAGTTTTAAAAGAAGCTTAAGGACAATGAAAGGTGGAGGTGATTTGGAAGAGTGCCCTAGACAGGACAAGGTGTCATTATTTTTGCACATTTCAAAGTCTTTCACTCTTCCTGCCATGCCCCATTGGTTGGGGGCCTCCAGAAGACAGAATGCAAGGAAATCAGGATCAAGAGCCAGTTCTGGGGAAGAAGAGCCACTGTGCAAGTCTGACCAGTGGGAGATGGAAAGGAATATCGTTGCTTCCCAGATGGAAGGAATAAAGAGCTGTCCTGGGAAATGCTGGGAGAACTCCATAGGAGCCAATTGAGAAAGGAACTAAGATTTAGTGGCTGCAGGTAAGGTGAATCATTTTTGTACACTGATCACCCAGTAGCTTTGTAAGGTGGTAGAAAGGATCAATTAGACCAGGGTTTTCTGATTGTGTTTGGCAGAGCCTTAGGTCTCCATGCTGGGGTAAGGAGATGACCCAAAGGTTGGGGATCAGGACCTTCCAGCCCTTCCACTAAAGCAGCCCCACTTTCATCTATTTTATGTGCTTGAGGGTTGTATAAGATTTCACTTGAATAAAGGATTTAAAATTAAGTTAAAAAACAGTGAAATGTATGTGAAAATAAAGAGCTGGGCAAATAGTTGATACTCTTTTGTTTTATATTATGAGATTGTATATTACACTGTAATATTTTATATTTATATTAAATAATGTGAAACAAACAGGAGGTAGTTTCCCAGTCATCCCTATCTCCTACGACACTAAAAGAATACTAAGCTCAGGGCTAAGACTGTATTTGTCATCCTTATAACAAAGCTCCTCTACTCTTCATTAAACTCACAATTTTTTTTTTTTGGTTGTGCCACATGGCATGTGTGATCTTAGTTTCCCAGCCAAGGATTGAACCCGTGCCCCCTGCATTGGAAGCACAGAGTCTTAACGACTGGACCTCCAGGGAAGTCCCCTAAACTCACATTCTTATAAACAAATAAAAATCGGTTTTTAACAAGGCTGACACCCAAAGTAAATAACTACCCTCTCCCTATCTTACAAACTATCAATCAACCATCTTTCCCATTTTGGCCGTTGTTTATTCTCACCACACCCCACCTGGATAGTTAAGTCCTGGTGTCTTGGGTGGCATTAATCTCTAAAATTTTGCCAGAATAAATTCTAATTTAAGAGATGATGGGATCTTATTTGCTCTTTTCGAGATTTCCCAAGTCTAATTCTTCAGTAGACAAGCTTGTTCATGGGTAGAAATATTTCATGGATTCCTACAACCTGAAAATGAAGAAAACCTTTCTAGTTATGACTTAAATCCAGAATCAATAAAAGGAAATAGTGATAAATTCAATGATTTCAAAAGGAAAAATAATTTTTTGCTTGACAAAACAGTACTCCTAGATATTGGAAAATGAAAAGGATCAACAGCTCAGTAGAAAAATGAGCCAAAGACATAAACAGACAGGACTCATAAAAGGAAATAAAAATGGTCTTTCAGCATATTAAAGTTACTCAAGCACATTCATAATTAAAGAAGTGCTAAATAATAGTACACCAAGATACCATTTCTCACCTATCAAATTGGCAAAAAATCCAAAAGTTTGATGACATCTTCTGATGACAAGCCTGTGGGGAACCAGTATCCCCTTCCTTGTTCTTAGGAAAGCAATAACATAGCCCCTATGGAAGAGAATTGGCAACGTCAAGCAAAATTACAGATGCACTGACCCTTGGACCTGGCAGTTCTAGTTCTAGGAATCTATCCTAAAGATACAGTAATACAAAATAATGCATGCACAAAGTCATTGACTGTGGCCTTATTTGAAATAAAAAGATTTGAATCAACCTGAACCTCCATTCTCAGGGGACTGATTAAATAAACTATGGTAAACCCACACAGTGGAGTACATGTAGCCATGGAAAAGATGAGGAAGAATTCTAGTAGTTTTGTGGTGTTATCTTCAGGATATACTGTTAAGCGAAAAAAGCAAGATGCAGAAAAATACAAATAATATTCTACTATTTGTGTAAAAAGAGTTGAGTAGAAATAAACATACATATTTGTTTACATTTGTAAAAAGAAGTACTGGAAGCATAAATTGAAGTCTAATAAACACAGTAAACCATGCAATGGGAGGGAATGTGGTAAAGGGACAGGAAGGCAGCAAGATTCACCTGAGTGCGCCTTGAGCATTCATCTGCCGTACATTTACTCTGTACAGTTCATTGACTAGACAAGCTTAGTGTGATTTATTCTAAGGACAAAACTGAAAAGTAAAATAAGCATAACAACAGCCACAAAAATCTGCAAAGAAATCTTAGGCTTTATTTTTAGTTATTCCCTATTGTTAGAAGGGATATTAGCTTTGGCATTTTGAAGCTATTTTCTGTTTTCTAAGATAGTTTTACAGTGTAAGATTTATATGGTAAGATAGTATAAGAGAAAAGACATAAAAGTATAAAATCAAAGATATTAGATAAAATTCCATAATATTTAAATTTGAATTATAAACATTAGTATAAACGTAGACTTCTATAGATACACCTATACATACTGCTTTTTTTTTTTTAAGGAATCTAAAGCTTTTTCTTTACTTTGTCCACTAACAAACCCTGGAAGCCACATCAGCCCTGTAGAAATGAACATCCTTAGTGTCCAGATTTGGTTTCTAAATATCATTCTCCATGAAAAGGCCTTGGAGTTCCTAGGATAAATAGCTAATTCCAGGAGTGGGGCAGGGAATGTATAGTATGAGCCTGACACATCTTGTCAGAAAGCAACAAAGCTATCAAAGGTTAATGGTGAATTATCAAAAAGACACAGAAGCCAGCTTGAAGGGGCTCCCATGAGCCAAAGTTGGGACAATCTATGTATCAAAAGAATTGATTGAGACACATTGACTATTTTTTTTAATAGTTAAAAATGAGAAAGCCTCACACTCACCTCTCAGAAAAAAATCTTAATTTGTCACCATTCAAGACATCTACTACACTGTTTTCTTACTTTGAATATTGATAATAGTGTAGGTAGAATTAAATGGTTTTTTTTTTCCTATAGGAGCTCTATTTTAGGTTGTGACAAATTGTATTTTCCAAGGATGACCACAATATCTTGCATCCCACGTGCTCTTCTAAAATGTGACCATCCCACCTTCCCATCAAGAGGTGATGTCTATGTCCTCTCCCCTTAAATCTGGGCAAGTTTGTGACTGCTTTGACTAGTAGATTGTGTTGAAAGAGATGCTTTGTAATTTCTGAGGATATGTCATAAAAGGCAATTCAGCTTCTGCCATGTCTGCTGGAACATTGATTCTGGAGCCCTGATCATCTAAGTAAAACAGTTCAACTTCCCTGAGTCCACCACGCTGTGAGGAAGCCCAGGCCACACAGATAGTCCATATGAAGGAGCTCTGGTTAATAGTCCCAGCTGAGCTCAGGGTTCAAGTCATTCTGGCCCAGGAGCAACTTATGAGTGAAGTTGCTTCCAGATCATTCAAACATCCAGTTGCTGAGTCATCCCAGCCTGCACGTCTTTCCAGTTGAGGCTCAGACAGTACAGAACAGAGACGTGTCATCTCCACTGTGACCTGCCTGAATTCCTCACCCACAGAATCCACAAACAAAATAAAATTTTTGTTTTACACCGCTTTCTGGGAGGTTTGCTACACACTGATATTAACTGGAATGCAGGGTCACTAAATAGCCCTAGTTAATAAGGGGAAGCTCTTGTTTACAGAAGTCCCATTAATAAATTAGAGGAAAAAAAGAAAGTCTCAATAAAATTCCAGTGAATAAACATAAAGTGATGAAAATAGAAATTGACATTTTGCAACTCCTAGTGAGATGTTCAACTTAGGTGATGTTCAGCTATGGATGCTAAAATCATTAGGGCAAAAATTGAAGGGAAACTGGATATTTGCAGGATGCTAGAACATCACCCCACTGATTACTTGCTGGTCTAAAGGAAAAAAAATACAACTTTAAAATGAACTGATCAGACTGTCATCACTTAACCTCACTGATCAATTAATCTTATCATCACTTTTGGTGGGACACTTATATTATGTACATTTGGATGCAATATGAAATATGGTCCCCTGTGAAGTATTTTTTACCAAAAATGTGATTAAGATCCAAATTTTAATTTAAATGCAAAGATTAAGAGAATATGTTTAATGACATTTCCAGGAAGCGACTCAGAAGGCAAAAATTCTCATTGAAGCCTGATGCAGTTTCCTCCACAAGTCGATGGAATAGAAAAAGATTGGGAAAAGAGGGAAGGGTTCTAGGTTAAAAGGGATTCAAAGTGAGAGAGAGGCATGGACATATATACACTACAAAATGTAAGGTAGATAGCTAGTGGGAAGCAGCCTCATAGCACAGGGATATCAGCTCGGTGCTTTGTGACCGCCTGGAGGGATGGGATAGGGAGGAAGGGAGGGAAGAAGATGCAAGAGGGAAGAGATATGGGAACATATGTATATGTATAACTGATTCACTTTGTTATAAAGCAGAAACTAACACACCATTGTAAAGCAATTATACCCCAATAAAGATGTTAAAAAAAAAAAAAAAGGGATTCAAGAGCTGTAACCATGAAATGCAATGTATGGACCTTGTTTAGATTTAGGTTTGAGCAAATAAATCATAAAAAGACATAGTGAGGACTATTGGGAATTTTGAATATTGAACAGATGTTAGATAATATTAAGGAATAAGTGTTAATTTTATTAGGAGATTCTGATACTGGCATTTTTTAAAGTCCTTATTGTTTAGAGATGCAAATTGAAGTACTTAGCAGTGAAATGTCTTTCTGTTTACATTTTTTAAAGAAACCTGATAATTATTTTTTTTTAATGTAAACAGCCTAAATGTTCAACTATCAGGGAATACCTAATTTGGTGACGGAACATCTTCTGGATAGAATAGTCATTTACAATTATCATTATGTAGATTAGAAAAATGAAAAGAGTTTGTGATTTCTGTTGAGTATGAGAGTACAAAATTATGGTTTCATGGTGACTTCAATTACACTGGGGTGTGTGTGTCTGTCTGTCTGTGTGAGTATATAGTGTTATCTTAAAAAATTGAATCAGTCCTACATCATTTCTCATTTTCTTATTGATTGGCCTTGGACACGGCTTGTTGGAAGGAATCAAGACTGATGCCACCATGTGCCAGGCACTGTATCCAGATTCTCTGAGGGGACAGAGATCTTCTCAAGCATGGTGTTCAACATCACCTTGAAGGAGCTTCAGATCCTTAGGAGAACTCCAGATCATCTCTTGTGCACCTTATTATGTGTAAATACAGTATCTTTGCTGGCTACCCATTTAAAATATTTAAAAAACTAATGGAGGGACTTCCCTGGTGGTCCAGTGGCAAATAATCTGCCTTCCAACACAGGGGACGCGGGTTCCATCCCTGGTCAAGGAACTAAAGATCCCACATGCCACGGGGCAACTAAGCCCACGTGCCACAACTACTGAGCTCGTGTGCCTTAACTAGAGAGCCCACGTGCCACAACTACAGAGCCCATGTACCCTGCAGCCTGTACGCCACAACTAGAGAAGAGAAAACCTACACACCACAACTAGAGAAGAAAAAACCCGCATGCCCCAACTAGAAAGAAGCCCACACGCCGCAATGAGGAGCCCGCGGGCCACAATGAAAGATCCAACACGCCTAAACAAGGATCCCACATACTGCAACTAAGACCCAACGCAGCCCCCCCCCAAAAAAATAAATAAATAGATAGATAAATAAATAAATAAAATATAAAAAAAACCAAACTAATGGAGAGAGACTGCCAAAGTTAGCAAGAGAGCTATGCTGGGATTCTTGGTCACGTGAAAGTCAACAGTGGCAGGCTCTTCTTTTCCTGCTCTAAAGGCCTTAATGAAGACCTCTGGGCAGAGGCTGAGACCCTGGAAGAGTATGAGGCAGAAGGGAGACAGTCTGATGAACTCACTTTTCCCCCATCACTTGGCTCAGGATTGGTGAGCGTTGTCCCTGTTCCTCCCCACGCTCCTCATTTCTGCACCTTTCCCCAGAATGGACTTGCAATGCTCTCCTGTCCAGCCCCATCAGTCCTATGGCAAAGTTTCCTAACCAATCATCATCCACAGAAAGGGCGCCTGCATACTAACACTTATGATGGTCATTATTTAAGGTATATTTGTATTTCAACAGCAGTTAAAGCATGAAATCAAAGAGTTGTTATTCTGGCCAGCAAGGTTCTAGGTAGTTAATAGGTAAAAATTTATTTTTAAGGACTTATGTCTTCTCAGAGCTCCTGAATTCACACTACATTGGTGGTTGCCTCCTCTTCTTTCAGGTAAAGTTATCCTGGCTTAAGAAATACTGAAAAATTAAAAAAGAGACACTTTTAGGGATTTATTGAGGTTGTTGATTAAAAGGTGGTTTGGTATGGTAAGAAGGCAATTACTACAGGTTTATTTATTTCTTCAACATTCAGAGATTTTACTGAGTGCCTATCACATGCCAAGTGCTGTGCCAGGTCCTGGAGGTTTTATCCTCTGCTACTGAGGAAAAGAGGTATGTAAACAGATGAGTTACAATACAACGAGGTATTGATACATAACAGAAAGACATACAAAGTATTACCGGAACACAAGCAAAAAGCAACAAACTCTGCCTAGGTACGTCTGGAAAGATTTCACAGAGAAAATGACACCTGAGCTGGGTGACAAAGACAATTTATTTAACCTCTCTGGGCCTTGACTTACCTTTGAAATGGAAAAATATATGGAAGAATTAATAGTTGAGACTCAAACAAGCTTTTACATGATATAAAGTGTTTGAAATAGTGCCTGAAAGGTAGAAATAATTCAAGAAATATCAACTATCAAATATCAATATCCAGATAGGAAGAAGGAGAGGTGGAAGAAAATTTACCACAAACGAGTTAAAAACATTCCTGTTAGAAGGAAGAGCATGGGCAAAATATAGGGTCATGGAAGAGCACGGCGTATTAGGAGAACAGAAAGCAGCTGAGAGCAACCAGAGCAAATGGGGGCTTGGAGGGGAAGGGGTGGGTTTGGGGCCAAAGGAGGAGGACCCTTCCCTGCAGGGCTGGTTCACTGATCCACACTGGCATGGCCTTATCTGCTGGTTGGTTGACGCTTGTGCCTTATTATTTGTTGAATTCTTCAGTACCACCTCTGCCTCCTTTACATTAATTATAAAGTGGAGTAGGGAACAGATTGGAGTTGACTTTAAACAGAGAAGAACTACACAATAGGGTTTTTTTTTTTTTTAAGGAATATAACTCCAGAGCAGTGAAGATAATGCATTAGAATTATGTGGGTCAGTAGCCTGGTGAAGAAATATAGGTTTCATTAGCTTGTGCATCACCTTCTAGCTACATGAGTGTTTTGTTTTGGTCTTGTTTTGTCTCCCCTGTTACACTGTGAACTACTGACAGGCAAGGATCACCATTTTATCTCCAGCACCTACATTATTTCTTGCTACAGAGTAGATGCTCAGTGATTACTTACTGAATAAATTAATAACAGAGGGAAGGAGATGAAATGTTGAAACCCTGAACTAAGACAATGATGGTGCAGAGGGAGAGAAGGGGCCAGATGTGTAATTCTAAAGTAGGAGCAACAGACTTGGTGGCCAATCCAGGAGTGGGAAATGAGGGTAATAAAGCACCTTTATTACTTAATAAAGTAATAAAGTACTTAATAAAGTAATAAAGTATTGTCAACTAGATCCCTCAGTTCTGCAGTGGAGTGATGGTAGAAACGTTCATAGACACTGCCCACAGAGGAGATAGACATGTTTCAAGGTGAGATGATAAACTCCCTATAAAGATGGAACACCAGCCTTGGTTAGGGTAACAGTTACTCAGAGTGTAAACTGAAGGCAGCAGGAAGGTCTCCTATGGCAGAGACTGCAAGTTGTCACCCCCATATTTGTCCTTTGTGTCCTCTGTGGTAACAGAGTGTTGCCTGGACATATGGCTACCCAACTAAAGACTCTATTTCCCAGACTCTCTTGCAACTAGGCATGGCCCTTTGACAAGGTCCTAGAAAATCAAAGGTGAGAATAGACAACTTGTGCAACTTCCATTTAGTGCCACTAGAAAGCAAAAGCCAGCCCCTCCCTTCCCCCGTCCTGGTCCTGCTGGAGGTGGTAGCACAGATGTGGTGGCTGGAGCTGGGACAGGCTTCCCGGACCACAAGGTGGAGATGCATTTTCAGGATGGCAGAGCAGTAAGGCGGAAAGATCCTAAGTCCTGGACGCTGTGAACTACCATGTTAGCCCTGGCTGCCCAGGCTTGAACTTTATGTGAAAAAGAAAGAAATCTCTACTTTGGCTAAGTCACCACCATCTTGGCCTTTGTTACAGTAACCAAACCTGTATTCTAATATTCCTTCCCAGACAAAGTAATTCTTCCACACCAGTGATGCAGCCTGGAACTCCACGACTGAAGATTAATTTCTTTGGATTAAGCATTGTTCTCCTTCATCCTGAGGAAGATAAATGCGACCAATTATCAATTCACATTAAAGACTCAACTAAAACTTTCTACAGTGAAATGGAATCCTGAGAGGGAAACTAATGGACAGCTAATAAGGGATCAACCCTTCTTTTTGGACAATGAGAGGTAAGAATGAAAAGATAAATATCTCCGAAAACAATAATCTACACTTTCTGAACTTTTATAGGCCACATAAAGAGAGAGGCTTCAAGTGCCCAAAGGCACCCTTCTCCTGTGATCTAATCCTGTCCAGGGTCTGTCCTGCTATGGACAGAAAGTACAATGGGACTTCCAGACACAAGAGCTCACTGTTGATTAGATCAGCATGGTAAGACTTTATGGTGGGGGTGGGGGGATGGGCACGCGGTGCAAAGAGAGAGACAAGTCTGACCCAAACTGACATTTTTGGGTAATGGAAGCAATAAATGTCATAGTATAATTTTTAAACTGGTGAAGAAGCCAAAAATCCTCTCTCTTTTTCTTTTCTTTTCTTTTTTTTCTTTAGCTATATTTGGGTGCCAATTATACAAAGAAAAAGCAAACTCAGTTTGTTAATGTCAGACTATAGATACATATGATCTGGCAAAGGGCAATCCCTTTGCAATTTTGGAACTTGTCATCAGGATTAATGGACCTGGAGCAAAATGTCTAGAGCAAAGTTTGGTCTTTCAAAGATCCTGAAGCTCACATCCAGCAGGTCTGGGCAACCTCCCAGAGCTGGTCAGGCACATTGCCATGATTCCATATCTCTTGGTGGACTTCCAGGCCTGCTGCTCCATCTTTCCTCCCCAACACTACAGAAAAGTTCACAAAGTGCAGGTTACTCCCACCGGTCACCTGGCAGATGCCCAATCCCCCCGTGGAAGACGCTGGCCTTGAAAACAGTGAGTGGAATATTGCCTGGAATGACTTGTAGTTTTTCTCTTTGCCATCTGAGGAGCCACTGGCAGGGTGATGACCCCCAATGCAGACAAGGCTACCTCTCCTGGGTCAGTGGTAGCACCCTTTCTTCTCCGATCACTCACTTGCTGGGGGCCGTGGGCTGACCTTGATGCACCTGTTGTCATGGAGACCAAAATAGTTATCTGGAGGAAAGGTCCAGTCTCCCTCAAAACCTTGCACATATTCTTGTGTTATGAGAATATTATTTATCTTCTCCTGTAGAAGATAAGAGGGGTGAATCACACTTAGTATAATCCTCCTATGCCAACTATCACAATGGAGTTTAAGGTTTTTTTTTTTTTTTGACACAATCATGCTCTTTATTCTTGCTATCACTTTTCTTACACAAAGTATAGAATATCCAGGAAATATCTGTGTATGACAATTTGAATCTTTTAATTACTGTATATCTTAATCTCATTTTAAAAGTCTGCTTGAATCTTATCTCAATTTTCCTCATTTCTCATCAATCCTTTTTTTTTCTTTTTTTTTATTATTATTTTTTAACATCTTTATTGGGGTATAATCGCTTTACAATGGTGTGTTAGTTTCTGCTTTATAACAAAGTGAATCAGTTATACATATACATATGTTCCCATATCTCTTCCCTCTTGTCTCCCTCCCTCCCACCCTCCCTATCCCACCCCTCAAGGTGGTCACAAAGCACCAAGCTGATCTCCCTGTGCTATGCGGCTGCTTCCCACTAGCTACCTACCTTACTACATTTGTTAGTGTGTATATGTCCATGACTCTCTCTCGCCCTGTCACAGCTCACCCTTCCCCCTCCCCATATCCTCAAGTCCGTTCTCCAGTAGGTCTACATCTTTATTCCTGTCTTACCCCTAGGTTCTTCATGACATTTTTTTTTCTTAAATTCCATATATATGTGTTAGCATACGGTATTTGTCTTTTTCTTTCTGACTTACTTCACTCTGTATGACAGACTCTAGGTCTATCCACCTCATTACAAATAGCTCAATTTCGTTTCTTTTTATGGCTGAGTAATATTCCATTGTATATATGTGCCACATCTGTATCCATTCATCCGATGATGGGCACTTAGGTTGTTTCCATCTCGGGGCTATTGTAAATAGAGCTGCAATGAACATTTTGGTACATGACTCTTTTTGAATTTTGGTTTTCTCAGGGTATATGCCCAGTAGTGGGATTGCTGGTCATATGGTAGTTCTATTTGTAGTTTTTTAAGGAACCTCCATACTGTTCTCCATAGTGGCTGTACCAATTCACATTCCCACCAGCAGTGCAAGAGTGTTCCCTTTTCTCCACACCCTCTCCAGCATTTATTGTTTCTAGATTTTTTGATGATGGCCATTCTGACTGGTGTGAGATGATATCTCATTGTAGTTTTGATTTGCATTTCTCTAATGATTAATGATGCTGAGCATTCTTTCATGTGTTTGTTGGCAGTCTGTATATCTTCTTTGGAGAAATGTCTATTTAGGTCTTCTGCCCATTTTTGGATTGGGTTGTTTGTTTTTTTGTTATTGAGCTGCATGTGCTGCTTGTAAATTTTGGAGATCAATCCTTTGTCAGTTGCTTCATTTGCAAATATTTTCTCCCATTCTGAGGGTTGTCTTTTCGTCTTGTTTATGGTTTCCTTTGCTGTGCAAAAGCTTTGAAGTTTCATTAGGTCCCATTTGTTTATTTTTGTTTTTATTTCCATTACTCTAGGAGGTGGGTCAGAAAGGATCTTGCTGTGATTTATGTCATAGAGTGTTCTGCCTATGTTTTCCTCTAAGAGTTCGATAGTGTCTGGCCTTACATTTAGGTCTTTAATCCATTTTGAGCTTATTTTTGTGTATGGTGTTAGGGAGTGATCTAATCTCATACTTTTACATGTACCTGTCCAGTTTTCCCAGCACCACTTATTGAAGAGGCTGTCCTTTCTGCACTGTACATTTCTGCCACCTTTATCAAAGATAAGGTGTCCATATGTGCGTGGGTTTATCTCTGGGCTTTCTATCCTGTTCCATTGATCTATCTTTATGTTTTTGTGCCAGTACCATACTGTCTTGATTACTGTAGCTTTGTAGTATAGGAGTTTAAGTTTTGAAGAGATATATGTTATCCAACTCTGTACCTGCCTCCTCTGCCTCTTTTAAGAACTAATGATACTCCTCCCTTTTCTAGTGTGTTTTCAGTGAATCTCACCTTTTGGTGCATCTCTGAATTATTTGTGGGGCTCTTTAAAAGTAGACTTGCCCATGCTCTGTCCATAGATGCTCACTGTGTAGGTCTAGAGGGGGCTCTGTGCTATGAACAACTGTTGTCTCTAATTTGCCCAACACTCATGATCAGTTCAGGTGAAACCACCTCATTTTCCCCTGGGAAACTATACCCATGCCCCCATGCTGATTGGAGGAGGTGTTAAGTCAACACGCCATCACCCTGACCAAGGTATGAGCATGGGACAAATTAAGTCATCCAGACTCTCCCAGGATCCAAATCCTGGGAGGAGGAAACTGGAATGAAAATTCACTGCCCCTGAAGTTAACTGCCCATTATGCCCACACAGAACCCCCAGAGCCACCAGTCTCATCCTTTCTGAGGACGGGATCTTCTGTTTTCCATCAATTCTGTGAGCATTCTATGTCTTTCCGATACCTTTTTTGCTTGCTTAATGTTAGCCAAAGTAAATTTCATGTTTATAACCAAGTAACTCTGACTTCCACACCTGGACATCTGTGATTTTTAAAGCTCTGCAGGTCACTGGGCTGTGGAGTTGAGCTGAGAAGCACTAGCCATCTGTGTATCAGGCTCTGTGCTAAGGCTCTACACACATGTTCTCCTTCATCCCTCACAAAAATCCAATAGAGGAAGAAACAGAGGCCCAGAGAGGTTCAGTACTTCACCGTAGGTCACATAGTCAGTAAATGATTAATTCCAAGATTTGAGCCTATTTACTTCTGAAGCCTCTCAACCCCATTGATATATTGCCTTCCAGTGGTGATACCCCACTCTCTTGGACTCCCATGGCCCTTTGACTCTTTTTAAACTTTCATTTTCTACCCTTTATTATACCCATTATGTGTATATCTAGCAATCTGTATTATTAGACCATAAGCTCCTTGAGGTCAGGTGTAAAGTAGGATATACCTTTATGTGGCTTAATATGGTACTTTTTGTACTTTTATGCTACACACAGAAATTCCCCTATATTTGGTGAATGAATGAATGAATGAATAATGGTTACTGGTTACTACACAGGGTGAATCAGTGAGTGACCAGCCATTGATGAGTTCACCTACCATAGTGGGGGAAGCAGGAAGTGTTGACATGAGCTTATGTAAACACGCAGCCACAAACACATTTCTTCCTTTCGAGACTTATCAATTAGTGACTTTCCCTGACCCTGGAAGTTTTTCATTCTTCTGCTCCTTGGTTCAACACCCAAGCTGAGCTAACCTTTCCCAGACATCCTCCTCTCCTCCCTGCCCCAGGTCTAACAGTTGAGGACAGGCAGGTAAGATGACTCATTCTCCATAAGCTTAGAGAACTTCTCTTGGTCACCCAAATATAGAATCTGGATGAGCCAGGGCAATAGGCTGGAGAGAAACTAACACTCAACCTTACAATTCTCTGGGTTTTACAAATTTGCCCACTTTAGGAAATGCTGCTAGCTCCTCTAGGACAGTAATTTATAACATCCTGAGTACATATCTTTAGTTTGCCTCCTATCTGTCACTTAAGTGAACTGAAAGAGAATCCAGATATTGGTGCCTGACCGTAGCTCTGGTTCTGATTAGAAGCCCCTTCAGCCATCCATCCGTTCACAAAGTATTGAGCACCAACTTCATCCCAGGCTTTGGGCTTGCTGCTGAATTGGTAAGACAGAGTCCCAGTCCTTAAAGGAACTCATACTCAAAATAGTGAAGACCAACCTATAAACAGGCTATTTCAACACTGTGTGATAAGAGCTAAATTGAGATGAGCACAGGCTACTTGGGAGTGGAGAGGAAGGATATAAACCTGGCCCAATTACATTGAGTGGGGTTGCCTAAGAGAGGGTGTATTTGAGAAGATAAGCCAAAACTTTCCTGCTACAAAGTAGCTCCCTTTAGACTTTTACTTAAGACAACTCCACCAAAAAGCCTTTTACCCCAACTACCCCCTACCCCAAACCCTTTGCCCCCCACAGCTGCTTCTAAGTTGTACGTGACCACAGGACAGGATAGGCTAGTTAGGAATGGATAAACTGAGATGTCAGGGGTGTCATCTGACCTTGGCCAACATTGACCAAGTACTTCCTACATGCCCGACAGGATACTGAGAAATTCACCAAAGTAGCTCATTGAATCCTAACCATAGATGGATTTCATAGGATAGGAATCTTGACTGCCATTTTCTCGATGAGTAAACTAAGGCTCAAAGTGGCTCAGGAACTTGCTCACCATCTCACTGGAGTGGAGCCAGCATGCAAACCCAGGTCTCTCTGACCCAATGGCCCTTATAACCACTATATATCTGTTTCCCAAGCTCAGGCCTGTAGCATATATTTTAATGATGGAAACTTCTCCCAAGAAAGACTTCTCAAATCTATTTTGGAAAGAAATGATATTTTAGAGTTTTGTTGTAAATCTCCACCTGCCCAACTCAATTCTTAAAGTTGCAAAACAAACAAAAACAAAAAAAACAAAAAAAAACAAAGTTCAATTTAGGGACAATTTCCAGTGCACAAGATGTTGCCTATAGGCCTGAACAAGCTGGTGGAGTCTGAGGAAGCCCTTTCCATGGTGCAATGAGCCAGGTGACAATTGTACATGCCAGCTTGGCACAGCTCCAAGACCCCCCTTCTAGAAGCCTTTCCAGATTCCCTCCATGAGGGTAAATCTCTCCCACCTACTCATCCTGACCTGTCTCTACTGGGAGTCTGCAAGCTGTGGACACCAAGGCAAGTTTTTCTTACTCCCCTGTGTATTTCCCCTGTGGCCAGATGGGCACTAGCACACAGTAAGTCCCCAAGAAATGCCCATGAAGAGTATTGAAGATTTTGGTAACAGTAGGCCCATTCTCAACACAAATAATTGCATCCTTCACCACTCAGTCCTTTAAATACTTGCCTGAAATATAAACTAAAAGAGCTCCCTCCACCTCCCCAAAGGACCCCTGTGTTTTTCATAAAACACTTTGCAACACAGCTTTACCTACATTTTTCTGAGAGCAGATGAGTGGCAGTCAAAAAGACATTTAGCTGAGATCTGAGACACACGTTATGATCAAGCACAAACTATGCTATTTTAAAACTAGAAAATTGCGGTGTCTCACACACACACACACGCACACACATTCTTGATTTCAAAGGGCTTGTTTATTTCCTGAGTCTCACGAAAACGTCAGTCTGTAAAATAACCTAAAAAAAATCACCTATGGCAAATTCTTGCCAGACTTGGATCTCAGAAGCGCTGTCACCCTCCAAAGTCAGTTAGAAAGTTTGTGGTACGTAATTAAATCAAAGTCGTTTGTTTTTATTGCCCCGCAGAGTCTCTTCAAAGCTTTGAACCTCAGTGCATTAGCCTCTACAGCCAAACCATTTCACCAGCCACTCAGCATTTGTTTATGCCTGCTGACCCCCAAGAGCTCCCTTTGGGGGGCCTCTCAAGCTGCCTGTCTCTCACCTCCATTGTTCTAAATGTGTCCAGATGGCTCTGGCTTGCCAGCTGTGTTTCAGAGCCCCAGAGAGAAAGCCTAGGACATTTTAGGGGTAGAGTGGTTCATTGCTCACTCTGAAACACGATTTGGGATCTTTAGAATTTTGCTGTATCTTTTTATTGAAAATCCCAGGCAATTGGTGGGAATACATCCTGGGAGAGAAAAGTGAAGCCATTCTGCTCGATGCTTCATCTGTGATGCTTGTGCTCAACCACACAAGTCTGCAAGTTCCCCGAAGATCAGAACCACATCTGTCCTGTCAATGTTGCATCCCCAGTGTCTAGACAGGGTGCTGAGACATAACAGGTACCCCACAAATGTTTGGAGAATGACTGAGTAGCTGAAAAGAGAATCTTGTCATAAGCTCGCAACGTCACCTCTGGAACAAATGATGATCACTAACAAGTTTCATTTCTTTTCCCCACCAAACTGAACAGCCAGGTAGACTGGCTATCCAGGTACCTGACACAGACCTTGAGCTCTGTCATTCAGGGCTGACATTGGTCCAGCACACAAAAGAGACCCAATGTCAAATTTCTGAGTAACACATGTAAGAATAGAATTTGTTTTCTCTTCAGCAATATTCAGTAGAACTGTCCGTGATGATAAAAATATTCTATTTAGGGGCTTCCCTGGTGGCGCAGTGGACACGGGTTCGTGCCCCGGTCCGGGAAGATCCCACATGCCGCGGAGCGGCTGGGCCCGTGAGCCATGGCCGCTGGGCCTGCGTGTCCGGAGCCTGTGCTCCGCAACGGGAGAGGCCACAAAAGTGAGAGGCCCGAGTACTGAAAAAAAAAAAAAATTCTATTTAAACAGCCACATGTAGGTTAGTGGTTACCATACCGGACAGCACAGCTGTGGATGTTCTAGATTAACTTGTCAAACTTCTCAAGAAGGAGCTGGGAAATAACTGGTCAGTTCCTTGTTCACCACAAACTTGTAGGTAATCAAGCCCGTCTGGGTAACACTCTGGTTAAGAGGACTGCAGTTCCAAGTCCCACAAGCTGAGGCGTGAGTCTCAGAGCCCTCTCCTGATCACTTGTCAGCTGGACATACGTGTTGTCTGAGTTTCTGGTGCAGTCTGAGGAGAGTGTGATGATCATGAGCCCTGCTCTGTGCAAGTTCTGGGCATCTCTCAGGTCCACGGCCCCAACCTGCCACCCAGCCCCTGGTCAGTCAGAGGTGAGGCTGGGGGACAGGAGTGAGCCCTCGGCAGTGGTTCTCAACCTCTAGAGTGATCTAGAATCTGAATATCTAGCTGGCACCCCAGGTAATTCTGGTGTTATGGGTCTTCAGACCACACTGAGAAGCACTGCCAGTGGACAGGTTGCTACTCAATGTCTCTGACTGAAGAGTAACCCTGGGCAGGTCACCAATCCCTGGGAAACTGTGTACACCTCGCCAGTCCCCACTCGTGCGTTACCTGCCCCTGCCTACGGGGTCCTTCTTCCCTGCTCCACCTGGCAGAATCCTCACCTTCAGAATTCTGCCACACGCCACCTCCTAGGAAGTGTCTCCTCGCAGGTCACCCATGCCTCACTTGGCGACAGGTGTGAGCTGGATGGTGAGAGCTGCAGGGCAGGGAGCGGGCTTACTCATCTTTACAATTGCAGTGCCAAGCCCAATGCCTGGCCCTGCATGGGCATTTCCCACCCCAAACCCCCTGTTCATATTTCTCCGAGTTCTCTCTTTAAAGAGGAGTGAATACGTGCTGCAACTCATCCTTCAGACGTTAATGCTAAACCAGGCACCCGAGCAAATGAGAAGATCAGACGAGAGAAATAAAAGCAGCTTAGACACGGGTGAAAGCCTTTAGATTTCTCATGCTAAGAGTTTATTCCAGTTGAAATCCAACTTCAGATCATAATCAAAGGCCCCAGGCAGTGTAGGGGTTTGGAAGGGCCCCCTGGGTGAATTTCATGGACTCTAGACTGTGCCATACTCCTCTTCTCCAACTTGTGCCAGGGCACTGGAGAGCAGGGCTCACAGCCAACCCCACCACCCTTATAGCACACGCTCACACCAGGCCTCATTTCCACTGATCTCCCACCGCAACTGGCTGGCGTCACTGTCCACTCAGATCTACTTGCACAGTGTAACTGTCAAAAATTATGGTTAACTTATTCAACTGTGTATATGAAGTGCCTTCCTGACTGGTCTTGTTAACCCTCATTGGGAAGGGAAGAAACTTCCCAGGAGTGGGGAAGATGGGGTTTAAGGTGATCTAGATCAGCGGTCCTCAATCTTTTTGGCACCAGGGACTGGTTTCATGGAAGAAAATTTTTCCACGGACCGGGGCGGGGGGGCGGGGGGGATGATTTTGGGATGATTCAAGCGCATTCCATTTATTGTGCACTTTATATCTATTATTATTACATTGTAATAAATAATGAAATACTTATAAAACTCACCATAATGCAGAATCGGTGGGGGCCCTGAGCTTTTTTTCCTGCAACTAGATGGTCCCATGTGAGGGTGATGGGTGACAGTGACACCCAAAGTGTGTTGCTTATGTCCAGTCTACTCCATAAGATGCAGCTTCATTGTCACTTGCCACTCACTGATAGGGTTTTGATATGCGTCTGCAAGCAGTTGATTTATTATGGTCTCTGTGCAGCCAGACCCCTCTGCTAATGATAATCTGTACTTGCAGCCACTCCCCAGCGCTAGCATCACCGCCTCAGCTCCACCTCAGGTCATCAGGCATTGGATTCTCATAAGGAGCGCGCAACCTAGATCCCTCGCATGCACAGTTCACAGTAGGGTTTGCGCTCCTAAGAGAATCTAATGCCGCCGCTGATCTGACAGGAGGCGGAGCTCAGGCTGTAATGTGAGCGATGGGGAGCGGCTGTAAATACAGGTGAAGCTTTGCTCGCTCACTTGCCCCTCACCTCCTGCTGTGCAGCCTGGTTCCTAACAGGCCACGGACCAGTACCAGGACACAGAGTTTGGGGACACCCTGCTCTAGATCATTTCTCCTCTTCAATTCGTCTTTACATAGCTTATTGGGGAGTGACAATGATTGTTCTCAGAGACCAGAGTTGGATCACAGGTAGGCAGAGACATAATGGCCTTAGCTCCACTTTCTTGAATCCTGTTACTACAAGCTTTTCATTAGCTTTTATGTATTTCACAAGCATTTACTGAGGCCCTACTGTATGCAAGGCGCCGTCACAAGCACACTGAAGAACACAAATAAGTGAACATGACCCCCACCCGCCCCAAGGAGCTCACAGTCCAATGGAAATGCTGCCAGCTCATCAGCATGTTATTTGTGGCTAATTTGTGCAACCAGTGCTGTCGATGTTTTTCCCCTTCTCTCCTCAATTGGACTTGGAGCTGATCTTAAGATGGCTTTGATGTTATCAAGGGCAGTGCTTCTCAAACTGTAAGTGGTGAAGGAATAGTGTTTTTTCCCCCAATCCATTCCAGATCAATGCTTTTTAAAAAAAATACAATAAAAAACGAATCACTAGCAAACTGAAATCTTAAAAAATAACTCAAGAGAAGCCCAACTTGGATGCCACTCGGATGTTTCAGCAATGTCAAATTTCTAAAAAAATGTTCTGAAGACGTCCTTTGAATTCCTGTGCTTGTTTCACTGCCATGGGGCCTTTTGCAGAGAGGCATGGACCACGGCCCACACTTTGAGTAGTTCCAATCTAGGCCAGAGGAAGGCAGACCACTGTAACACCTTCCCCTTTCCCAGGAACTTGGCAGCCAATTGGACATCATGCTCTGGAAGATGGTGTCAGCCATCCCCGGAAACAGTCCTGTCCACCGAGGCTTATGTATCATCCTACCCTCACAGTAAGACCTCTGCTGGAGTGCTCAGCCTCAAGGCACTGAAGCCCCGTTCCACATGCAAGAGAAACCAACGGTGGCCTGGGCCATCCACCCTCCTGTACTGGAGCCCAGGATGGGTGCAATATATGTGTCACTTTCTTGTAACCACCCAGGGAGATGTGTGTGCTATCCCTGTTTTTATAGGTGAGAATCCTGAGCACAGAGAAAGACAAACAACTCAAAGGACAGCACACAGCCAATGACTGGCAATCCTAATACTCGCTCCCAGGGCTCCTGACACCAGAGTCTGGCTCCCCCACTGCACTGTGACACTTCTCTGAGACTGCAGGGTTTTTATTAGAGTCAGCTGTGGTGCAGATCAAGAAAGGGCAGTCAACCTATGGGGACATTTCCAGGGGCCCAACAGCTGCGTGAGTTGGAATTGCTGTAGGAAGGAGTAGAGCTTGTCAGTGGGAAACCCTAGGAAACCCACATTTCCCCCAGATGAGAAAACCCAGCCCTACTTGACAGCCTCAGGCCACCCCTATCCTGCTTGGTCTAGGATGGAAATGTTCTTTCCCAGAGGGAATGTGGTACCCAGGACCATATAGTGAAGTGCCACAGTGTTCCACCCATGACAGAAACCAGGACTCCAAGGGATGAAGGCAGAGCTGTGTTGCTATGGCAACGAGATAGGCTGGCATGGGAAGGTGACGACCTGCCCCACCTCCATCTCTATCCTTGAAACTGACCTCAGGGTCTCAAATTACGCATACTGCCCTGAGTTCATATCACAGCGTGTCACGACAGGGGTGATGCTGTTGATCTTGGAGAGGGCATATCATCCCCAAACAGCCAGGGTGTGTCTCTGTACTTCTGGGTGAACAGTCACAAACTCAACACTGTTCTGTGAAGTCAGCCTTTCTCCTGGTCTCTGGACCGCTCCCTTCTCTGATGATGGCGATGGGTAGAGAGAAAGAGGCTGATGGGTCTCTGAATTCTGTCCTTAGCCTTTCTCTCCTTCTTCAGAAGTTTAGGCAGATAGGAGTGTGCGTGTGTGTGTGTGCGTGTGTGTGTGTGTGTGTGTGTGTGCTGCTTCAGGGGTAGGGGAGTGGAATGTACTTTCTGGTAGAAGAAGCAGACTTGTCTATGGGAGAGAGGTAAGTGCGTGTGAGGGTAAATAGGAGAGATGTGTGTGTTCATGCACAGGCCACTGTGTGACCCTGTGTGTGGTGTGGGCTCCTCCAGCTACATTTCAGGCTTTGTCAGCTCCCACTGCAGCCTGAGGGCCCTCCAGGATCTAGCCATGTGGAGGCCCTGCTTCAGCAGATAGCTGGAAGCGAGGAGATCTGCCTGTCTCATGCTTCTTGGCCTGGGACTACTGTTTGCAAGACTCTGGGCTTTGCAATTATGAGCCCTTGGGAAGGCATGGGAATATGCATGGGACAAAAGGGATCTTTCTGTCTCATGTGGCTCCCAGCCTGACTAGACCTGCTGTCCTGATTGGAGGGAAGGTACAGGGCAGATTGGAGGCTGTGAAGGGTATAGACATTATTTGCCCCAGGGACCCCCATCTCTCTTTCCAGATCCACTCTGGGTAGGCTTAGAGACCTGGGCACCTAGAGGTGCCCAAACCCAAACACACTTCTTCCTGGAATCTCCAAATAGTGCCCAAGGAGCAAGGAACCAGGAGGGCCTGGGCATCCCTTGAAGGGGGAAGGTGGAGGGGACTCTCTTCCTAGGTATCGCCCCTTGTGGTGAATCTGTTACAGTAGTAGTGGGCTGGCCATACACCACTGTGGAAGAATATAAGCAGTGGAAGGGGTTGGGATGCAGGGAGTCGTTCCAACATCATTTTTCATATTTCAAAGGTCAGTTTTTGAGTGCCTACTGCATGCCACACACAGGGTTGCCTCATTTCATCCTCACAACAACTGTATGGGGTGGGCACATTATGCCCATTGTACAGAAGAGAAAACTGAGACTCAGAGAGGTTGAGCAGTGTGCCCCAGGTCACATAGCTGGAAAGTTACAGAGCCAAGAGTCGGACTCCCACATTCTCACTCCAAACACACGGCAGTCTCTCTTTGTCTGGCCCACACACTTTTAAGCAGAGCCAACCTTTTTCCTGAATGAATTGTCTTGGGAGGGAGGGCTGGCAGTCAGCCTAACTCGGTCTCACAGATCTCCACACTCCTTTGGTGACAACCAAGGTGAAGCCACCTATCCCCAGAGCAGTTCTCCCCTTGAACTTCACCAGGCGTCAGGCAAGGAGCTCTTGCCCCCTCCGCGCTGTCCCGCTCCCACCTCCTTCTCCCTCTACCTGCAGCTTCCAGGGTCCAGGCATGGTCTCAAGAAGGTGAGGGACAGGAGTCCAGGGAAAGCTAGCGTGACCTTTCTCAGCTTTAGTGCCTCCTGCCAATCCCCACCTTCCGTTTTTAAAGACATCAGAGCCCAGCGTGGTTCCATGCTTGGCTCAGAGCTGGAAGTCAGGGGCAGGGCTTCTTTTCGGTGTTGGGGGCTCTAGGACAGGACAGATAGTCCCCATCTTCACCACGTTTTTGTTTTGCTTTCCCGTGGTTTCTTTAATATCTGTCCAATATGGTTTTAACAACTATTCCTTCAACATACTACCTTCATGAAATGTTACCAAGTACCACTTTCGACACATTTATGTCTGTTCTCTCCCTAAGCCTCTTAAAAGACAGCAAAGGAACAAGAAAGGTATAAACCCTCAAGGATGAAGAGCAGGGAGAGGAAACCATGGCTGATGAAAAATGACAACCAGATTTTGAAGATAGAAATTAGAGGGAGGGTTTAGCAAGCAGAGCCAGCAAGGGTTATGCGGCGGGAACATGATGGATGCACCCCAGGACAAGGTCTCGGGGCTGGAATGTGTCCGGAAGAGATGAAGCCTTGACTGGAAACAGGGGGACCGGCTGAGAATCTGTCACAGAGAAGTTAGACTTCCCTTGTGCCCTCTTCCCAGCAGACACAGCCACGCTATCACGCTACCCCACCAGGAGGAGGCCAGAAGATTCCTCTCTTGGAGATTGCAGTAGAGATACTTCAATCGTGTCCAGTAGAGATGCACTCAACATAGTGAGGGTGGGAACACAGACAGGGGCTGGAAAAATAGAGACTGTGTGTTAGTCTGTATATGGACTGGTGTGCTTTCAGCCCCTTCCCAATCTCTGTCCCCAGAAAGGAGGTGGAAAGGTATATTTTCCCCAGATGGGAGATACAGATCTCAACAAAAAGACCTTCAGATACTGGCACTGGAGGGTGCCCCAGGGAAAGCCAACTCAGAGCCTCCGCTATGGGGTACTTCACGCTACCAGTTCATGAGCCTCGTCCACATACACTGAGCTTCTCGGCCCTTCCTCTTACTTCTCAACCATGAATAGAGAGGAGAGCCGAGGGATCACAGGAGTTTAATGGAAGCCTCCAATTTGGAAGAAGAGACCAAAGCAAACAAACACACACAAAAGAGACAATGCAGGATGCAGAGATGACGTTTTTAAAAAATTCGTCTGTAATCAATCTCTTCCAGGGACATACGAGGAAATTTTTGCATCCATAAAGCAAGTAGTGGGTGCAATAAAAATAGACATCATCGGAGGCTCAGAAAGGGCCTTTGAAGTTAAAAATATGAGAGCAAAAATGTTTTAAGGTAATAAAAGTGTTGGAAAACAAAGTGAGGGAGATCTCTTAAGAAGTACAACAAAAAGAAATCAGGAGATAAATAAAAGAAACTTGGGAAAACAAACCAGAACTTGCCTTTATCACATCAGAGTCCTGAATTTTGACTCAAAATATATGTGTGGGTCCTGCAGCACCATTCTGGGTGTGGAGCTTTAAAAAGTTGTTACTGGAAACTCCCTGGCAGTCCAGTGGTTAGGACTCTGCACTTCCACTGCAGGGGGCATGGGTTAGATCCCTGGGTGGGGAACTAAGATCCCACAAGCCAGGTGGAGTGGCTGGGAAAAAAAAAGCTGTTCCTTCTGGTGCTGGCATCACTCCACATGGCCCGCCACAGCGCAGCACCACTCTCTGAGTCCCATAGGCTCTGCCAGTCTTCTCTGACACCACAGCCACAGAAGGGGTCCCAGAGTCAAGAGGCAGAGCCCTCAGCCCACTCTTCTCTAAGCTCCCTAAAGCCTCAACGTTCTTGTCTGAACAGTGGAAATGAGAGTAGCCACGTAATAGGGCTGCCCAGATGAAATATTATTATTTGAAGAACTTCACAGCACTTTGTAGGTGCTCAGTAAATGGTGGCTGGTGTCACTCTTCTTCTGATGCAGTTCCCAGGCTGCCCCATCTCCCCACCACCCCTGCACACCTGTTCCCTCTCTGCTCCTTGCTCTGCCTGCTCTAGGGTTTGGGGAGAGGAGAGGGAGAGGAAGGATGGGGGTCAGTCTCCCCCACTGGCCATGACTGGTCACAATCGTGTCAGGTCTGCTGGTAGGAAAGGAGACAGCATCATTCTCCTGAGATTCGTGACCGACTCTCCATCAGCAGACGGCCTCACTGAGGGAGAAGCAAGGTTCTGGGGCAGGGTACCCGCCCCCTCGAATTAGGATATATAACTTAACCTCTTAGGTCTTGGTTTCCTCCTTTGTCATAGGGATAAACATCCACTCCCCTCACATCTCAAGGCTGATGTGACATTGGGAGAAGCTTTCTTACCTTGGACCCTCTCCACTCACTCACTACTGTCATGCCCGGATTCCAGGTCCCACCACATCATTAAGCAAAGACTTTGGCTCCTGACTCACAGACCTCCTTCACCCCAAGCTTCCCAGGATCATCCTGGATGGACCACCATCCACACAGATGTTGACCCAGCCAGCACCCTGGTCCCTTCTTTCCTCCTCTTTACAGCCCAGCTTCTCAAAATAGCTGCCTGCCCCCCTCCCATCATGGTTCAGCCCACACCTGGTCTCCTGCCCTTCTGCTTCACTGAACAGCTCCTGCTAAAAGCACCCATGGCTGCACATCCACTTGTTACCCTGAGTCACACAGACCAATTGCTCAACACAGTCCTCTGTGGCTTCAGGGACACTTAATGGTTTTCTCTGGCTACTCCCTTTGGGTCTCCTGTGTAGACTCTTTTCCCTGCTGGTCCATTAAATCTGGAGCCTTTGACCTTGCTCTGTATTTTCTCCCTGGCTAATGTCATTCAGACCCATGGCATTAAGTACCAATTGCAAACAATGCATAAATCCTTCACCAGATGCATATATCCACCTGCCGTTTGATATCACCCCTGGGATGTCTCACTAGTAGCCCCACACTCCACAGGTCCTTGAACTCATGATCTCAACCCTCTTTCCCTTCTGGAATCCTCATTCTCTCCTGCTGCACCCTATGTATCACCAGGCATCCGGAAACCTCCCTCTCCTTTACTTCCTTATATCTAATTAATCCCCAAGTCCTGTGAATTTTATTTCCTAAATTTTGCTCAGTTCAGTCCAATCTTCTTCATCTCCACCAGATGCGCCCACCCTAGTTCAAGCTTCTATTGTACCTCTAGAGTTCAAATGCCATGGCTTCCTAACGGGTATATTACAGTATTCTAGGCCCATTGCAGCCAGAGTGATCTTTGAACAACACATTTAATTACACCATCCCCTGCATAAACCATCAAAAGCTTCCCATTGGTTCTAGGGTAAACATAGGACTTTTTAATGTGGGGTTCAAGAACCGTTATGGTTCAACACTCAAGTCAGCTATGTAATGAGCTCTGGGTCATACTGCCTAAATTTACAGCCTGACTCTCCCGTCACTTTCTGTCAGTCTGACCTTGGGCAAGTTACCTTCTAAACCCTGCTGATCTCAGTCTCCTCATCTATGAATGAGGCAATAGTGGTACGTACCTCACAGGTTGTTTTGAGAATTGAATGTGGTAAGCACTTCTAATGGGGCCTGGCGCACAGGAAGCCTCTGCTCTCATCATCCCCTGCCTCCTCGGTCTCACCTCTCCTCCCGTTCCCTCTCATCAGTCTGTTCTAGCCATGCTGGCTCTGTTTCAGGCCCTTGTTCTCACGCTGCTTCCTCTCCACAGGCCCTTTGCATGTGCCGTTCCCTTTGGGACTCTACTTCCTCCCCCAGCAGAAAGATCCATCCTGGAGGCATAGAACTGAGAATGTTAGAGGGCCTGAGCTGGAGGGCATCTTAGAGCCTGCCTAGCCTTCTGCCTCATTGTACTTCTTTGGAAACCAAGGCCCAGAGAGGGGAAGGGACGGGTCCAATATCACACAGCAAGTCCATGGTAGAGCCAGAACTAGAACCCAGGCCCCTGCAACTGGTCCAGGGCTCTTTGCACTGTCCATCACAGCTCACTAATTCACTCATTTAATAAGTATTATCCCCTACTTTGTGCTGGGCCAGAGGCAGATGCCCATGCACGTAAGTAACTGAGGTCAGTGCTCTCAAAGTGGGGCTCATTCCTGTGCTGCGGGGCCCACAGGAGAAAGCAGTCAACTCCAGGCTGAGTCAGGACCTGCTTCCCCGAGGAGATGGTAATATTGAAAGTGGGCCTGGGAGGAATCAGCAGGGCAAAACCAAGTGCGAGCAGAGTAGGCTGAACAAATAGCACCCCTCCTGAGACTTGGGGAGTGAATGTGTTTCTAAGGAGCTGCCCCAGACCGGTTGAAAGCTACAGGGAAAAGGGAAAAGGGCAGAGAGATGGGGCCCCAAAAGGGGTTAGGGCCAAGCAGAAACTACCCTGTCTGCAGAAGCCTCCCCAAACCCCGAGGGCTGCCCATCCTTCCCTCCAATACTAGGAAAACTGAGGATGGACAGCCCCCCTTCTCCCAGCTCCCCACTTCCAGAAGGTTCCACTAGGTGCTTCTTCTCACGCCAGTCTGTGGTGCACTTTCCCATAAAGAGCTGCTGCTCACAGAGGCTTGGAGAGAGGCAGCATCTGTGCCCCTGGGCCCAGCTCTGTCAGGGAACAAGCAGGAGGACTCACACATCTTCCAGATGGGAACACTGAGACACAGCCTGGGAGAGGCCAGACACGGGCACAGCCAAGGTTAGTACAGAGGTTGGAGCTTCGAGGGCATGGGGGTGGGGTCTGAGCTGGGAGGTTGGAAATCTAGGCTCTATGCCCATCTCAGCTTTGACCTTGTCCCTGAGCAGTGCTTTTCCTCATCAGCTTCTGCCCCCTCTAGGGAGCCCAGGGCCAGGCTGGGATGGGGCAGCTGCTGGCGTCACTGCGCACAGCCTTCCTCTCCCACAGCCCTGCTTCCTCCAGCCCCTCTGCTCGTTACCCTTCCCCCACCTAGCTAGGTACCGTGGGTAAGACTTGTTACTGGCTGCCCTGCCGTCTGCCCCAGGATAATAGATCAACGCATAGGAGAATGACTACCTCCCCACGTATGGAGTGTACAAAAGGAGAAGGGCTCCACGGCGACAGGCTTCAGGGGATCCCAGACAGACAGCCCCAGACGGGGGAGCGGCATAGAACTTCTGGGGCAGGATGCCTCACGGGGGACGCCTGCTGGTGCTCCGGGGCTCCTGCACCTCCAGCCCGCACACAGACCCCAGTGCCTTCAGACAGCGACTCAGGCAGAGGGAGGGCAAAGAGATTCCCCTACCTAATGAGGGTCCCATTAGGCACCCCTCACTAGGCGCAGTGTGGATCTCAGAGATAATTAAGACATGCCCTTGCCCTCAGGGGGCTCACAGCCGAAGTATCTAGAAGGGTGTGGGCACGGTGAGCTCCATCAGGGAAGCAGACGAGGCTACTAGAGTTGGATTTGGGGAATTTCTTGGTTGCAGCGCTGCTCCACGAGCAGAGCTAACCAGGTCCAAAACCGTGGACAAGTTTCCTCTTGTCGAGTAACCCCTCAAGTCTCAGTTTACTCATTTTTAAAGCAGGAATAATGCCAGGACCTACTGCAGAGGGTTGCTCTGAAGATTTACTGAGATAATGCATGGAAAGCCCTTACCACAGTGCAGGGAATGTTGTAAGGACTCAGCTGTTATTAGTACTACAAGGCGGATTATCATAAATGTTAAGATCTAAAAAGCAGCGAAAAGGCAAAAGAAAAGCTTAAGGCAGCCAAGAGGAAGGAGGAGAAAGACAACATCCATTCTGTGCCAAGCCCTGTGAGAACAAGCAATTCGTTAGGGCTCAGAAGGGGAAGGGCAGGGCTGGGAGAGGGCCCAATGACGAGGAGAAAGGGGGTTTCCATTTAGAAGGCTCAGGTGGGACCAGAGGACCTAAGGGAGGAGGGTGGGCTTTGATAACAGTAGCAGTTGCTAAGCCTGTAAATGCTTAGGTTTCACAGCATCTTTTCTCATGTCTCATCTCAAACCATCCCCCCATCAGCCCAACAGTCCTATTGTACAGATGAGGGTTATCAGGGCTCAGGGAGGTTGAACAACAAACCTTAGGCCATAAGTCAGAGGCTGAGTTTGGACACATGCCTGATGGGTTGTTTCCAAAGCCTACTTCCCCTTCCCCAAGTTCCCGGAGAGAACTGCGGGATTGGGAGGCTAGGACAAGGGCACAGTGAGCTCAGGCCTAGGGCAGCCCCAGTCCCGGGGGAGGGCAGAGGGAGGTAAAACCTTCCTCCCTTGTTCTCCTCCAAAGGAGAAGTCAGGCCAGGGAACTGGTCAGGGTGGAGAGGGTTCTCAGGCTTTTCAAACACAATTTTGGGAATTTTACCAACTGCTCTGTGCAGAGCAACACACAAGGCACTTTGGGAGTGATTCCAGTTCTCAAGCTGCTTTCATTGCCTTATACATATACAATTACATTTATTGGCCAGTGGGCAGCTCATTTGATCCACACAGAGACCCTCTGAGCTAGGCACTGCCATTAAGCCCATTGTTATAGCGGGGCTCAGTGGAGGCCCAGGGAGGGTAGGTTAGCTGCTCAGAATCACTTAGGAAGTAAGGAGAGGCACTGGGATTCAGGCGCCACCCCACAGCCACTATGCCCTCCTTCCCACCATACTGTACTGCCTCCAGAGCATTAGGTCATGCAGTGCTGGCTGTGAGCACCCAGGGGGAAAGAAGCAGGAGCCCAAGGAGAGGCAAGGCCAGTATGGACTGTGGGCCTTGGGGCAAGCTTCCTGGATGAGGGGCTTTGAAGATTAAAGACCTGGGTGGGAAAAGGAAAGGAAGAAGGAAGTGATTTTCTGAAAGCAGACTGGTAAAAGTCAAGTTCCAGAGCAGAGGCTCTTTGGAATCAAGAGTGGGGAATGTACCTTCTTTGAGGTAAAACCTTCTCTGGCCCTCCATGTCCCCATCTGTAAAATAGGAATAATAAAATTACCCACCTCATGGGAAGGCTGAGAATCAAATAAGATCATAATTGTAAAAACACTTTGTGAACAGGAAACCAAATATGACAAGTCATTTCACACCTATCGTATCACACGGATAGGTGTGAAAATAGAACTCATGTTCTTGGACACAGTGGTGGGACGGTCAGTAGAATGGGAAGGCAAGGAGAGTGGAAATAAAGGAGGACTAGCAGCTGAAAAGAAAGAGGGAATCTCCATCTGGATGGGGAAAGCCTCTTGCAAAGTTAAATTGAGCTGGGGTCCTGCCGCTCCCCACACAACAGCTGGGGCCATCTTCCTCCAGGCATCTGAAAGCAGCCTTCCTGTCAGCAGAACCCAGGGGGCTTTTATAGAAACAGAGTCAAACACAGCTGCTTTGAATCCCTGCTCCATCACTTCTGAGTCACCTACATCCCTGTGAGCCTCAGTCTCCACGTCTATAAAACGGGGATAAGGACAGCTAGTTTGCACGGTTGTTATGAAGCCTACATGGGTGTATGTACAATGTTTGGCACTCACCCAGCAGCAGCGCGGTACGCTGTGAGTTTCCAGGGTCACTAATTCTGCCTCCCAAAGGTGATGGGAAGGTGTCTGGACAAGATGCTGAGGAACTGGGAGTTAGGCTCAGACACATCCTTCTAAGGACAAAGTACACAGACTCTCTGGAGATGATGTCCTCTCTCCCTGCTCCACCCCGTTCCATAGGTCCACTTCACCCCCTGGCACCTGGCTGGCTACCTGCCCCCAGGTGTCCAGGAGCCCCTGCGGGCTGCGATGGGCATCTGCTGCCACCTATAGGACCTACGTGGCATTGCCTCCCCCAGCCAGCATCACGAGGCGCAGACTTCATCTGCTCAGAGATGTCACTGCATCTTGTCTGTGTCCCGGCCTGCTGGCATTCCCTGAAGGCAGCAGTAATCAGCTTTATCTATATCTCCAGCATGCAGCACAGGGCAATCACAGAGTAGGTGTTCAGCACGAGATAATGGAATGGATGATTGAGTGAATGGCCTTGCGGTGATCAAGGTCATAGACAACAAGAGGCACTTAGCTGAGGCTTATTTAATGCCGGTGCAATTGACTGGTGGAGACTTGGAAATCCTCCTTCAGAGGCCACAGGGAGCAAGCGTGAGGCTTAGGTGCCTGGGTTAAGGTTGGGGGAAGCAGTAGCAGAAGCAGTGGGTGGCTTTAGGGACTCTGCCTTTGTGGGAATACAGGCCTCTTCTATTTTTCCTTCCCCCTCCCTGGGCCAGGATCTCCCTCTAGAAAATGCTCTCAGTCTGGAAAAGCCGGAAGGAGCAAGGAGGCATGAATGTGGCCAAGGCTCCATACTAAGTGGAGCCAGTTCACCAAGAGACTGTCCTTCAGCAACGGCAACGGCTCTGCCGTCCTCATCAACCACCTGGATGCTCAGCCCCTCACTTCCTCCCCGTCTCCTTTCTCTCTTGGACCTAAGACTTTCTTTCCTGCAAGGTCCGTTCTTTCTCTACTGTCTTGGACTGAATTGCTGAGGAGCACATGAGCACCCTAGAAAATCCCCATTGTACAGCTGGAAAGCCTGAGGCGCACTGAGTGGGAAGGAGCTCTGGGACAAGTCAGAGGCTCTTCACCTCAGCCCAAGTGTCACTGGTGGGTGGGAGGGATGTGTGACCTAAGGTGGGTGCTTCTGTGACCAGGCTCAGCACAGCTTGACCTTCTTCTACACCAGTGGTTCATCAAAGGTCTCGGCACGTTCTTACTTCATTTTCAATGTTTTTGTTTTGTCCTCTTGTCTCACTGAGTCTCCCGCTTCCTTGGAAATTTTAAAACAAGAAGCCCCGTCCATTCCCTGCTGCAAAATGGAAACCCAGAGAGCTTGTACAACCTGCCTAATCCCACCCTAAGCACTAAGGGTAGAGCCAGGCAAGACCCCAAAGCCCAAGGCCCCCCAGCCCCTCAAGCAGACTCTTTCATCCCTACAGACCCAGTGCTATGGGGAGACCAGCATCAGCACCTGTTATAGACTGAGTGTTTGTCTCCCCCAAATCCATTAAGTAAATCCTAACCCCGATGTGATGGTAGTAGGAGGTGGGGTCCTTGGGAGGTGATTAGGGCACAAGGAGGGAGCCCTCATGAATGGGATTCATGTTCTTATAAAAAAGACCCCAGAGAGCTCTCTCACTCTCTGCCCACCACGAGAGGAGACAAGGGGGGTCCGCAGTGTGCAACCCGGAAGAGGGCCCTCACCGGAACCAACCATGCTGGCACCCTGACCTCAGCCTTCCAGCCTCCAGAACTGTGAGAAATGTTTCTATTGTTGATAAGCCACCCAGTTTATGGTACTTTTTTTTACAGCAGCCCAAATGGATTAAGATAGCACCCTCCCCCAGGCCTTCAGAGTCACCTCTGACACAGGTTCACCCAACCTCTTGGTCCCCGCCCCGCATCGGGAGCAGCTCTCTTTCTGCTGCGTGCGGTGACACCCAGGACCTCCGGGCCTCTCCCCAGCCTGGGGTGTTTCGGACCCCCACCCAGGTAAGCCCTCCTGCTGCTGTTTGAACTGCTTCCTCTCTGCCTCTGCTCCCCGGGCCCTGAAAGGAGAAACATGGCACCCATCTTCTAGAGATGGCCACCAAGGTAAAATGGCAAGTTCCAGGAACCCCTGGCCCACCCAGAAGGCCACGTCCCAGCTCTTCTGAGACCAAGACAGGACTGACTCCTCAAACGCAGCCCAGGCACTTGTGCTCGTCCATCCCCATCCTCCGTCAACAGCCTCTTATTGAAAACTCTGCCCAGAATCTTCTCCCCATCGCGCTGTTAGCAGTTGCTTTTAAATGTGTCATTTGAGACCAAAGTTTGAGAGGCATAAGCGCAGAGGAAGTGTTCAGGAATCACCGTCCTTGATCCATGAGAGACATCTTCCAAGAGCCCAACTCCAGGACTACCCCATTCTTGCACCCAGGTCTTCAACCACACTGGCCGCACCTACTCACAGCCTGCCTCTCAGCCCCACTGCCTGGGCCTCTCTTGAGCAGACCTGAGCCTATGTCCTTCTGCCAGAGAGTCACAGCCACTTCGATGCCTTGGGATACTCCAGCTGCATGGAAAATGGGGTAGAACTCACCACCCAGCATCCACTAGAGTTCAGAGAAGGTCAAAGGCTTCTTGAACCAGGACATGGCGATTATATATGGGGTCACCCCAGGTCATCTGACCTCCTGCCCTTTTGTCCCAGGGCTCTCCTGCCCCTCCAAGTATCACACTTGAGGCGAGAGGTCCACTCTACCCTACTCTGGAGCCTGGGAATTGACAGCACCCTGCTCTACTCCTTCTAGCTGAGCTCCAAGCTCCAAGCTGGTGATTCTGAAGGACTTTGCATCTTTGTATGTAGGGCCAGTGACCTGGGGACTCTCCCTGTGAGGCCCATGGCTTTTCTCACTCAGAGACAGTCAACTTTATTCATTCATTCCTTCCTTCATGTATTTGCTTGCTCATTGATTCAACAGATATTGGGCACTTATGTGCCAAGCACAGTGCTTGGCTCTGGGGGTACAGCCATAAACACAGTGCACAAGACAGAGTCCCTGTCCCAACAGAGCTTATAATCTAGCAGGTAAGACACAAAACATTAGCCTGTGATGAGTGTCACGGGAGCACAGGGAGTACAGGGCTGGACACTGGGGATGATTTTCAGTGCCTGACTGAGCTTCTATGCAGGACAGCAAGCCTTGGGGGAGCTGCTGTCAGCTTTGAGCAGGGATAAGACCTGCTCCAAGCTGTTGGATTTAGAAATATGGTATGAGCAGGAGACAAGGGGTCATCAGAGTAACACTGCCAGCGACGGTGAGGATGGAGAGGGAGGTGAGGGTCCAGAGAAATCTCAGAGGTAATACGGAAAGGAGTCTCTAGTTTGGCAAGAGAAAGGGAAGCGTTGAGAAAAGGCCACAGTTGGTGGTTCCGCAGTCAGGGGTGGTCTTGAGAAGAGCTCTTTTACAGCAGGAGCAGGGAGAGCAGAGGGTGAGCAGCTAAGAGGTAGATGTTGGTGTTAGGAAGTGGACGTGACAGATGTAGGCTGTTCTGAGAAATTCAACAGGGAAGGGAATGTCGGGGGTGGGGTGAGAGGTGGGGAGAGATACAGGAGAAGCTGGGTAAGGAAGGGTGGGCGTTCCTAAATGCCAGTGGATGCCTGAGCGTGCTTGTAGGTGGAGTTAAGAGCTAATGGAAAGAGAGAGACTGAAAACTGGGAAAAGGAGATCCTGGAGGGCACAGGAGCCCGGAGGCTATGGGAGGGATGAGCAGCCAGCAGATAGGATAAGGCAGGCCTTGTGGAGAAGCGGGCGTGCCTCCTCCTTTACCTCAAGGAAGAAGAGGGACTATCCAGTGGGATCCTGAGGCAACAGGGGAGGGCCGGGTGGGAGGACTTGTGCTAACTCATGCACCTTCGCGCTGAATTTGCAAACATGCAATTACACTTGCACAAAGTGATGTGTGCACACCTTCACACTGCCGCATGTGCGTGTACAGAGGGCTCCTCCTATGAATGTGGGGGAGCCACAACCCGTGCACACGCACTCTGGAAAACCGGGCCCAAAGTGGCCACGAGCCAAGGGAGGCATCTCGCAGCGTGGAAGGGGAAGAAGGCGGGGAGATCAGCTTAGGACCGGGCCCCGGGAGCCCTAGCTCCGGTCCCTCCTTTACTCCACTCAGGCTGCTCGAGTTCAGGAAGTGACTTCACCTCTTGGTGACACCATTGCCTGAAGGGCAAATGAGAGTGAGTCATACCCACCCTGACAAACAACAGGTTGGTTAGGCTGACCCAGAACAAAAGCTTCCTCGTTGCTGGCTCCTTCTCTGCAGAAAAAGCAAGTAAGGAGATGAGCCCCAAGTGGTCCTGACCCACCAGTACTCCCTTACCGCCTGGCCGGTCACACAGCCTCCGCCCCTCCTCTGCTCACCTGGTGTCCCTGCTCCACCTGAAGCCACCCAAACCCGAGTGAGGGTGGGGCCAGTTGCGCCTTGTTTGCATTATTTTACTCACTGTCCTCGTGCCTGCTCTTTTTCTGTGGGGTTACTTTATTGGGTGAGGCTGGACTATCGCAGAGACACCTTTGGGTGGGCTGGGGGAGGGGTAAGAAAGGTGGAGAAGCTGTAGGTTCTGCATGCTTCATGAGGCGGCGTCCCAGCCCTGCCGTCCGCTCGCCTCCCTCTGCCTGGCCCTGCACCCATGCCCAACTTCCCTTGTTGCTGGGGTCCCTGGGTCTTAGAGGTTATGTGTCTCCTCGAGGTTCTGATCTCTCCCGTAGGAATTCCCATTTGCTGGGGGGTGAGGTTGTGCTGGGATGCAGGGACTGCCAATATTACCAAGGGAATTTCCGTCGCTTGAGCCTCAGTAAGACTGGCTCCTGGCCAATCAAAATGAAACGGTCAGGAATCTTCAACTGTCCCCCCTCTCCAAAAATCCTGCTGCCATCCTCCTGCCCTGACCCCCAGTACAGCCACTACTCAAGGCACAGCTGAGACAGGCTGGGACCTGGGACCCTTTGCTGCAGTGCTGCGGTGCTGCAATGGCTGCACCTGGACAAACATCTCCTTGAGCCACAAAATACAAAGAAACTATAAGGGACTAAAAATAACTTTATGCATGCGCATTTGGGGCAAATTCTGAACGAGATACAAAGAGAAGCTGGGGGCAAAAGCAGGGTACTGCACGTGCTCCCTGCACACCATACCACCTAAGGGGTGGGCAAAGCACCCAAGCCACCCCTCGGCCCAGACACACCCCTGCCCTCACCTCATATAAGGATCCAACTCACCCCTCCTCAGCGAGCGAGCAAACAAGGGAACCTGTTACTTGTCCCTGCTGCAGCAGGGGCCCCAATAAAGCCTGGCCTGAATTTCTTGTCTGGCCTCTGAACAATTCTGTTGATTAAGGAGGCCAGGAACCCTGGTTGGTAACACTGCCAACATGTGCTCTCTGCCTGCTCTGTCCAGGGAAGGGGGGGGAACGTGGAGATAAGAGGAATGGGGTTGGGGGGCCCCTAGTGAGAGGCAGTGGAGGGTCACTAAGCCGAGTGAGGGGCAGCACGTTCCCCCCCCCGCCCACACCTTACCCACCCCCCCGCTGCAGCAGCCGACCACCAACACAGCGACTACTCTCACTCGGGAAAGCTATGCAGCCCGGTCGTGCTCCCTCAGCCTCTGTCTGTCTGTCTGTCTGTCTGTCTGACTGTGGCCTCACCTGGCTCTATGCGGAGTGCTGCACGGTAGTGGACACCAGTGCATCCTCATCTCGGGCCCCACCAGCTCCCTGTGGCTGTTCATGGAGGGCCTAGGGGCCCAGGAGCTGAGCACAGATGAGGAGAAACCACAGCGAAGCTGAAGGTGCTGGGGGAGTACCAGGCCCCAAAATCCCCCCAGGGAGCATCACGTCCCAAAGAGGCCATCTGGAGCTTCCTCACCTCCCACATAATTTCCACACGTGGGGCTTGGGTCCCCCAGGGCGGGAGGGCACTGCGCACTCAAAGGTCAAGTGGGCTCTCTGTGTTGCTTCCCCCAGTATGTCGAGGACTGTAGGCAGGTGCCCAGCCTCCGAGTCCGCTCCTCCCACCTCAGAGGCAGAGCCAACACGCTCACTGGTGCAGACAATGTATTACAGGCGCGTCCCCTCAGTGGCAGAGAAGGGTGGGTGGGAACCCTCAAAGGGGATAAGTTATTATACACAGATGACATGCTAGACCAGTGGTTCTCAAACTTGGCTGCGTGTTCATGTCCCCTGGGGAGTTTTTAGAAATTCCGATGCCCAGGCTGCAGCCCAGACCAATTAAATCAGAAACTTTGGGGGTGGCACCTGGACATCTGCAGCGTGTAAAACTCCCCAGGTGACTCCAATATGTAGCCAAGTTTGCAAATCACTGTTTGTTCTTTACCTCTATTTTCTCACCAAATGCTTTCAGTTACCCTTTACTGGGGATATTCTTATTCCCTTGTTACACGCAAAGGATTTAAAGAAGTTAGATACCTTGTTGAGGATGAGAAGCTCTGCCAGACTTAAGCTCTTGAAGACAGCGCTATGCCTGATACACTGTGTGCCCGGTGTCCAGCACAGCGCCTCCATCCAGGAGGGGTGCCATCCAGGATGGGTTTTACGGTCGAATGGCCAGAATGTGATGGACGCCTCGTGTGGATGGGCAGGGAAGAGGGGATGTTTCTGCAGACGGCTGCTGGGGTGAGGCAAGGTGAAGGGAGAATGGTTATGTGCTGGGCAGTCGGAAACTCTCCTGATTCCTGCCAGGACCCCTACAGTAACGATGACCTGTGCACAGGGTCCTCCACAGCCTGGACGTCCCACCACTCACCAGGCCCCTCTAGGTCCTGGGCTCCAGCTTCTTCCCAAGTTCTGCAAGAAATCTGATTAGCATAACAATGGCACGGACTTTGCTCTGGCCCTCTGAGGCCCTTTGCCCTCCAGGCAGGCCCTGCCCTCAGCCCTAGCCCCCAGCTGGAGCCCCATCTGGGAGCCCCGTCTGCCTGTGCTTGTGCCCTCACACGGGGCACGGGGGGTGGAGCTCCCCCTGGATGTGTGCCCTGCCCCCAGCATCAGCTTTGAGGGCAAAGAATGAAGATGTCATGTTCACAACCCCATTGCACCTGGGTGTGCTAGGGTTTGAAACAGAGGGAGAGATGGCCACGTGATCATGTGACCCAGAATGACAAACTGGATGCATTGAGCAGCATACAGAGACTCTGTCCTTCAGGGACTGACGCCATCCATCCACTGTGGAGTTCTCTATACAGCTGCAGGTAGGAAGTTTGCAGAGAGCTGGGTCTGTACCCACTCCAGTCCCTCAAGAACCAAGGCTAATGTTGTGGCAGGAGACTGTGGGTCCCAAAGGTGCTCCCAGCTCCTGGGAGCCAGCCTCAAGCTCAGGCTCTGCATTGCTGAGCTAGCCAGCCAGCCTTTGGTGCACTGGGAAACTCCCGCCTAGCCCCTGCAGACACCTCTGCCCTGCCCTGGGAGCCATTGACACAGTCTAAGGCACCATCACCTCCACATGTAGAATGCCAGAGATCTGACTGATATTCCCACTTTACACGTGGGGAAACTGAGGCCCAGAGTGTGGAAGGCATTTGCTCAAGTTCACCTGATGAAATACTGAAGAACCAAGACTTAGAATCCAGCCCAGCTGACTCAGGTCCTGGGGGCTTCCTGCTTTACCTGCTTCAGTTGTGCCATCCCAGGTACAGAGATTCACGCAGGAATGGGGTCATGCGCACAAGCACACAGCTAGCCTCCAGCTCTCAGACCTGGGACTCAACAGGCTGCAGTCTCTTCTCCCACTCCCACCCCATGGGCTGTCTACAGGGGATGTGTAGCCAGGGAGTGAGATGGCAGCGTCTACCCGACGACCCTGAAGCTGCCCCTCTTCAAAGGAGCTGCTCAGCCCTCATTTGATTAAAAAGCCTGAGTCACTGAACTAGATCTAACTAGACCTAGGCCGCCTCTTAGAATGCAGCCTCTTGGGATTGGGTGGGACCGCAGGGCTCCTCCAGGGCAGCATTCCCACAGGCAGGAGTGCTCTGCAGCACCCCTGTGCAGAGTCAGGGGCCTGGATGGGGACCCTGCCCACCCCCTTGTGTCCTGCCGATTCTCTGCATTCCCCTGCCCTGCCTGGTTTTACTTCCTCACTGCAGAAGGAAGGGTTGGAGTCAGAATCCTCTCCAGCTCCCATATGCTGGGGCTACATGACCTTTAGTGGACAGGCCCCTCCATCACCTCCTACACTGTCCAACAGGGTAGCCACGAGCCATATGTGACTACTTACATCTACATTTAAATTGAAGAAAATTCAACAAAAGTTTTCACTAGCCACCTTTGAAGTGCTCGGTGGTCACATGTGACTAGCACCCACTGCCTAGGGCAGTGCAGATATAGAACATTTCCATCATTTTGGAAGTTCAGAGCTGGATTCTGGACAACAGTGAGAGGACTCTCGTGTTGGAGAGGTCCCTGGATAGGCTGAAGAGACAACTTGGGACAATAGAAAAGGGTCTCTTCTCTGAAGGCACTTTTCTGGGTGGGGCAGTAAGAGATCTGGCCCCTTAAGAAGGCTCCTGTGCTCACTTTGAGAGCACACATAGTAAAATTAGAACAATACAGGGCTTCCCTGGTGGCGCAGTGGTTGAGAGTCCGCCTGCCGATGCAGGGGACGCGGGTTCGTGCCCCGGTCCGGGAAGATCCCACATGCCGCGGAGCGGCTGGGCCCGTGAGCCATGGTCGCTGAGCCTGCGCGTCCGGAGCCTGTGCTCCGCAACGGGAGAGGCCACAACAGTGAGAGGACCGCGTACCGTTAAAAAAATTAATTAATTAAAAATTAAAATTAGAACAATATAGAGAAGATTAGCCTAGGCACGGATGACACGCATATTCACATAGTGTTCCGTATTTTTTGAAATAAATAAGTCACGAGGATGTAATGTACAGCATGGCGACTATAGTTAATAATACTATTTGCACATTTGAAAGCTGCTAAGAGGGTAAATCTTAAAAGTCGTCATCACAAGAAAAAAACTCTGTAAATATGTAAGGTGACAGATATGAAAAAGATTTATTATGGTGATCATTTTACAACATATACAAATATTGAATCATTCTGTTGCATACCTGGAACTAATGTTGTATGTCAATTATACCTCATTTTTAAAAAGGAAAAAGAAAGAGAAAAACAGATGGCTCCTCTCTACAGAGATGGTGATTAACTAGTGAGGCTCCTCAGGGGGGCAGGAGGGTGGGCCACTAAGGCCTCCCTGTGGCAAAGGGGGCTGGCAGTCTACAGGGCCCTGCTCCGGAGGTGACAGAGTGAACAGGGGAGTGTCCCGCTAGCGGGGGGCTTGCCCCTAAGCTGGCCTGGCCTCTCCATGTCTCCTCCTCTCCCCAGGAATTCCGTTCCCACATCCGTCCTTGCAACACACACGCACGCACACACGTACACACACACCCACCCCACCTCATCCTGCCCTGGCCCTAGAACTGTGCCAGGCTTTCATCTCACTTCCCCAAGGGCAAGCACCGGGTCTGCCCCACCTCCTCACCCCAAGTGCCCAGCAAAGCACTAGGTTCAGGCACACTTGCTTGCCTACAAGCTGTCCCTCCCAGTCACTCAGGATTATTAAATGACCAAAATTTCAGTGTTGCTCCAAATCCTGGCCCGAGGTGTATCCAAATGCTCCCAGGCCCCAGGATGTTCAGCGGCCCTTCAGGCACTCTTGCCCCTATACCCGATGGACCCTCTTCATCAAGTGTGTGTGTGAGGTGGGGGGCTGGGAGAGAGTTGCCCGGAGTTTCCCTGCAGGGAAAGAGATGCTTGCGGGGGCCACTTTGAGATGCTTGCGGGGGCCACTCCAGAGCCCTTTCCAGGGAGCGGGGGCACAGGTGGGTGAGTCCAAGCTGACCTCTAGGAGTTGCCTCATCTCCGTCCTCCAGGAAGCTGCTCAGGTGCAGAAAGAGCCCGGCCCCACCCCTGCCCCAGCCTGGGTGGGAGGGGAGAGATCACCTGGCACTTCAGAAGCGGCAGCATGAGACCTGGGGTAGAGGGGAGGACAGGCCCCAGCCCGGCATCACTGGCTTCCCGGCTGCGTCGCCCTCAGCCTGGGCTCCAGGCAGTGGCCGCTGCCTCGGGGCTGCCCTCACTCCCTGGCAGGCGGGCCAGGCAGGACGCATTCCCATGGCTGCAGCCTTGGCTTAGGCGATCCGTGGGCCCAGATGCCACCCTCCGGGAGCTGCTGCTGCGACGGAAGCCAGAGCAAGTTCAGAGCAAGATAGCAGGGTGGGCACAGGGCTGGGAGCCGGGATGCTGTGGACGAAAGACTGTGAGAGCACCCCCCGGGTGTCAGTCCCAGGGATGCGCAGCTCCAGTGCAGGAGAGGTTTGGAAAGGTGGTTTGTGTATTTATTTCTCCATCTCTTTTGGTTGCTAAGCAGTGCTAGGCTCACACCTCCCTCACCCTGTGCACTCCTCGTGGACCCACGTCTGAATCTGCTGCCCAGCCCCTCGCTGCCCAAGACTGGGTACCCCACCAGCTCGGAAACCTGAGGAGACAGGAGCCTTTGGGGGCCTCCTCCACACACACACACACACACACACACACACACACACACACACTGCTGCCCCCCACTCATTGGTGTGGTGGGAACAAAGCCTCCAGGTTCAGGGCTGCCCCGCCAGGCCCTTGCTTTGGGTGGAACTCCGGCCAGCACCCGTCTGCACTGGTACAGGCCCTCGCCTTAGCTGTAGCTGTGTACAGGGCCACTCCTCACCCTCTGTGGGCTGCGTTCTCCTGGACACAGATGGAGCAGCTGACTCCCCGGCTGACCTGCCTTCTCAGAAAAGAAGTCTTCACCTGCCTACTACCCACCCCCAGCCCTCTGGGAGCTGCCCGTGAGGGGGTGTAACTTCCCTGGGGGCTTGCAGCTTGTGATGGAGAGGAATCAGTGGCCCATGATGATGGGCCTTCTGGGTGGAGAAAACAAGGTCCTGGGGAGGTTCAGGGCCAGGTGGGGCAGCTGACAGACCCCTCCTGGTAAGGGAGGAGGGTGGCATTTGCAAAACAAAAGGCCCACTTGGTAGTAGACTTTTTTTTTTAACATCTTTACTGGAGTATAACTGCTTTACAATGCTGTGTTAGTTTCTGCTTTATAACAAAGTGAATCAGCTATACATATACATATATCCCCATATCTCCTCCCTCTTGCGTCTCCCTCCCACCCTCCCTATCCCACCCCTCTAGGTGGTCACAAAGCACCGAGCTGACCTCCCTGTGCCATGCGGCTGCTGCCCACTAGCTAGCTATTTTACATTTGGTAGGGTAGTAGACTCTGAGGCTTCAAGGTCAGAGGTTAACTCCAGCACTGCCCTAACACGCTGCCCATCAGTCCCTCCCCTCTCTGGGCCTCAGTTTCTCCACCTAGAATCCTTCAGAATTTCTGCTAAGGCCCCGTAAAGCCGTCGCGCTGCGCAGCCCAAATTCCACGGTTCCTCCCTCATTGTCACGTTGCCACCCTACCCAGAGAGCCTGTTCTCCCATCCTAGCGCCTCGCTTCTGGTGTGGAACTTTGAGGGGCTCTAAGGACCTGTCACCACCAAAGGCCGGGGGGGGGTGCCAACCTTAGTGCCCTCCTGGATGGGGCAAGGGGTAGAGCAAAGAGCCTGATGCTTGGCAGATGGTGAGAGGCAGTCGGGTCAGGATGTACCTTTCCCAGGCACATCCCCCTCTGCCACATTCTGGTCCATGGAGGTTTCTTTCAGAGCCTGATGAGAGAGTGACGAGGGGGAGGGGCCTTCTACCCACCAGGGACCGAGGAAGTTCCCACACTGCCAAAGCCCTTCCACTAGGAGCAGACCAGTGAGTGCACCTGGGCTGAGCCCAAGTACCTCTATTTCTTTTCTTTTTTTTTTTTTTTTGCGATACGCGGGCCTCTCACTGCTGCGGCCTCTCCCGTTGCGGAGCACAGGCTCCGGACGCGCAGGCTCAGCGGCCATGGCTCACGGGCCCAGCCGCTCCGCGGCATGTGGGATCTTCCCGGACCGGGGCACGAACCCGCGTCCCCTGCATCGGCAGGCGGACTCTCAACCACTGCGCCACCAGGGAAGCCCCCAGTACCTCTGTTTCTTGAGCTCTAGTCTCCCACAAGTGCTGGGGGCAGGGGAGAGCGTTCCAGCTGACGCTGAGCTCTTTATTCAGCGGGAGGCCAAAGCACGGGGGGGTGCTGTGTGATGGCGCTCAGCATTCAAATAGCACCCCGTACGAGAGCTGGGGAGTCACGGGGCAAGACCAGAGAGGCTGTTTTACGCACCCTTGATCTGCCCTCTCTCCCATGCTAGCACTTCCCTGGTGGAGTCATCAACACACTGGCGACCTGCTACGTGGAGCAGGACATGAGAGACTGTGGCTGGGGAGTGGATGGAGCTACTGGTGGGCAGGGAGAAGGAAACTGGGAAATGTCAGCAGCGGCTCTGCTCCCAGAGTCTACTGCACCTTCCAGCAAAGTCTGTGCCATGAGAACGTATGGGGCATGGCCCTGCGGCCTGGGCACATCTGCAAGCCCTGGCTCTTCAGGTGAAGACGGTGCCCAGGGTACTATAGATCTTCACCATTCCTCAGGCCTTGGACTTTGAAATCCTCGGCCACTTTTCTTGGTACAGAGTAAGGCCCATGGATGAGAGTCATAAGATCTGTGAACTCCCTGAAATTGCATGAAATATATGTGTGTGTGCGTGTGTGTGTGTGTGTGTGTGTGTGTGTTGTGCATTGCTCTGCAGAGAGGGGCTATTGCTTTCTGTAAATTTTCAGTCGGTCTGCTAGAAGGATGAGTTCTTGGGGAGGAAAGTGAGAATTTTGATGAACCTGGGACTAAAGGACCTGGTGCCCTAGGGCTTAGCAGCAGGGATCTGCTTCCTGGCCCCAGGTCTCAGCCCTCTGCTCACCTCAGATCTTACCTGGAAACATCCCAGAGCCTTAGAAGTGAAACCTGAGCCCAATCCCCAGGGCTCTCAGGGTTCCCTGCTTCTCCCCTCCTTCTGCCAAGAGCTCACCTTTTCGAGGAGAATGCGCCCCATCCAGGGTGGGTATGGCTCTACCAGCCCAGAGAGATGTCATCCCTCCTCCCAGCCTGAGCTCCTTCCAGGTTCTGTGACAAGGTGGAAGCTCTTCTAGGCTTAAAGAGCTGTCAAGCATTCCTTTCAGAGGCTCCCATTAACCCATGGCCCCTAGGGAATGCCACCTGCTAAATCCCTGGATGTGTAGGACCCAGGTCTGGACTTAACCTGTGAGCCCTGTGGATGCTCCTATGAAGCATGGAGAGGGGAGAACAAAAGAAGAGCCCCAGGACACTCTCCTCTGACAAGACACTCTCCCCTGATGGGCCAGGGCGGCGATGTCAGGCAGGATCCTCTGCCTCTCTCTGTGATGCCCGGCCCACATGCAGGGTGCTCAGAGCGCAGTGAGGCCACAGGCAGGCTGAGGTTTACTCTCGACAGCGGGGTCAGCAGCGCAGCGTCTGCCTGGGATCGTTAGATCTGTCCTGTGTGAGCCAAGCGGGGCCCTCTCCATATTGAGGAGATTCAAGGTCTGCCTGGGGGATAGAGCAAGAAGCTTCTTTGCTCCCTCACCTGCCACCCTGCTAACCCCCAGCGCACATGGCCGTATTTGGAAAGCACTCCTGGCTGGCCTCCAGGATTTAGAGAAGGGCTATCTGATCAGGCCCCCAGGATATTTACACTGAGTGTGTAGCTGTGTGTGTGTGTGTGTGTGTGTGTGTGTGTGTGTGTGTGTGTTGGGAGAGGGAAGGGAGGCTATATGAACCTGTACAAGGGTCTTCTCAGGCTCCAGCTGAGGAGTTCTAAATGCACCCAGCCTTCAGCTGTGAGGTGGGAGAAGAGTGGGGGGACCTTTCCTGTTTCTGCCACTGCACTCCCCCCAGCTCTCCACCAGTCTTGTGCCAATAAGCTCAAGTATTGGCTCGTCCTGACCGCTCCCAATCTCCCTCCATCTCTGTGAACACGATGCTGGCACTCATTGTCTCATTCCCATTGTCAGGAAAATGGGTTTAGGTTCCACAACAAGAAGCACTTTGGATTCGAGGGAGAGCCGGAAATGGAGATAGGTGTAGGAGGTAAGCCCTTCCTTGATGGTTTCACCAGGATATACCGTTATCCTCCTGGGGTGAAGGTGGATCTCTGAGGGAAAGGCAGGAAGGAGAAAGTCTGGGGGGCCACCCTCCTCATGTTCCCCTGCACCCCAATCCCTGACTTCCACCTGCTGAGGTTTTACAGCATCAAAGTGCTGAGTGTTGGGGTTACTTTCATTGCTATTCTAGGCAACGGCCCTAATGATATTCAAGGAAATGGTCTGTTTGTGCTCCACCCAGAATCTTGCTTTGGGAAGGGAAGACTTGGGTTTCAGATCCGATTTTCTGCTTTGCCTCAACCCTGGCGGGCTTCCTGCTAACCCCAGGCCTCTGAAAGCACAGCCTCCATCTCTCACCTACTATATAGGTATATATAGTATATATATTTCTCCTAAGAACAATGATTCAGTATTCACTGCTTCAATGTACATGGTGACTCTCTAGAACATAACTACTGCAAATAAGAGAATTGGCTGTAATTATCTTTAGCTCTATTAGGCTCAGAAACAGCCAGTTAACCATCTCTAGCTTCACTAGATAAACTCATCATCCACCTAGTCCCAGCACGGCAACAGGCAGGGAGTGCCGAAGGTGTACCCAACCTTCTCTAGACCTCTTTATTAAAAGAAAAAAAGGTCAGAGAGCCTTTTGTAATTTTTAAAAGTTAATGTGCTTTTGGGGCTTCCCTGGTGGCACAGTGGTTAAGAATCTGCCTGCCGATGCAGGGGACACGGGTTCGAGCCCTGGTCCGGGAAGATCCCACATGCCGCGGAGCAACTAAGCCCATGCGCTGCAACTACTGAGCCTGCACCCTAGAGCCCGCGAGCCACAACTACTGAGCCCATGTGTCACAACTACTGAAGCCCGCGTGCCTAGAAGCCCGTGATCCGCACCAAGAGAAGCCATCACAATGAGAAGCCCGCGTACCGCAAGGAAGAGTAGCCCCCGCTCACCACAACTAGAGAAAACCTGCGCGCAGCAGCAAAGACCCAACGCAGACAAAAATAAATAAATTTTTTAAAAATTAATGTGCTTTATATTTTAGAGTATTTTTAGGCTCACAGCAAAACTGAGTGTAAAGTACAGAGTTCCCACATACCTCCCTGCTCCAACCTCTTCTACCAACCTCTCTTACCATTAACATCTCCCACCTGAGTGGTACATTTGTTGCATTCATTAAACCTACATTGATACATCATTATAACTAAAGTCCATAGCTTATGGTTTTTGACAATCGCATTATGACAAACACCCATGCTTATAGTACCATATAGAATACTTTCACTGCCCTAAAAATCCCTGTGCTGCACCTTTTCGTCTCCCTCCCCACAAACACCTGGTCACCACTGAATTTTTTTTTTTACTGTCTCTATAGTTTTGCCTTTTCCAGAATGTTATACACTTGGAATTGCTCAGTATGTAACCTTTTCAGATTGAGTTCTTTTACTTAGTAATATGCATTTAAGTTTCCTCCATTTCTCTTCATGGCTTGATAGCTAATATTTTTAGTGCTAATTTTTAGTAGCTAATTTTTTAGTAAAATTCCATTGTTTAGATACACACAGTTATTTATCCATTCACCTATTGAGAAACAGCTTGATTCAGAGTTTTTTGTAGAATTTGTATAAAAGTCCTTAATCAGATATGTGTTTTCTAAAGATTTTTTGCTTGGTTTGTAGCTCGTCTTTTCATTCTCTTAACAGTGTCGTTTGCAGAGAAATTTGAATGAAGTCCAATTTATCAATTTTTTTCCATGGATTGTGCTTTTCATGTTGTACCTAGAGTTATTACCAAACCCAAGGTCACCTAGATTTTCTCCTGTGTTATTTTTTAGGAGTTGTATACTTTTGTGTTTTACATTTACATCTATGATCCATTTTGAAGTGATTTTTGTGGAAAGCGTAAGGTCTATGTTTTGATGCATCTTTTTGCATGTGGATACCCACCTGATCCAGCATCATTTATTGAAAAGGCTGTCTTTTTTCCTTGAATTGCCTTTGTTCCTTTGTAAAAGATCAGTTGACTGTACTGTGTGGGTCTATTTCTGTGCTTTCTATTCTGTTCTACTGATCTATTTTTGTTTCACCAGTACCACACTATCTCGATTTCTGTCACTTTGTAGCAAATCTTGAAGTCAGGTAGTGTCAGTCCTCCAACTTTGTTGTCCTTCAGTTTTGTGTTGGCTATTCTGAGGCTTTTGTTTTCCATATAATTATTTTCGGTACGCGCGCCTCTCACTGCTGCGGCCTCTCCCGTTGCGGAGCACAGGCTCCGGACGCGCAGGCTCAGCGGCCATGGCTCACGGGCCCAGCCGCTCCGCGGCATGTGGGATCTTCCCAGACCGGGGCACGAACCCGCGTCCCCTGCATCGTCAGGCGGACTCTCAACCACTGCGCCACCAGGGAAGCCCCATATAAATTTTTGAATCAGTTTGCCAATATCCCACAAAATAACTTGCTAAGATTTTGATTAAGATTGCATTGAATCTATAGATCATGTTGGGAAGAATGAACATCTTAACAGTATTGAGTCTTCCTTTTCATGGACATATGGACTATCTCTGCATTTATTTAGACCTTCTGTGACTTCTTTCATCAGAGTTTCATAGTTTTCCTCCTGTAGATCTAGTCCTATATTACATTCATTCTTGCTCCATCACCCAGCAGGCTAGCCTGGGCTTTTTCCCATGGCAGTCTCAGGGAGACAAAAAGCATCACCTTATTCGGCTTCAGCTGGGATTGTTCCTATTGGTTGACTCAAATTCTTTGCCACTCTGTGCATATCCACAAATGACCACAAAAGTGCCAAGAGCATTGATTTGGGGATTACAAATTAATATTAGCAAATAGAGTTCATAAATAGGATATCTGCCAAAACTGAGGATCACCTGTATATGTATGTTTGTGTGTGTAACTGTGTATGTATTTACCAAAATTTTAAAATCAAGATATATCCCATAAAAATCTGGATTTCAACTTCTCTTGAAACTGGTCTTTGGCAACAATTGGTTGGAAGTGAGCAGCCGCTACTCCCTGTGGACAGGCCAGTTTGTCTTAGTCCCCACCACTCCCTAATTACGATCTACTCCAAAAGGAGAGCAAGTATTCACTACACTATATAATAGGCTTCTATGTTTTGTTTTTCCTATAGTAGAGTTGAAATAAATGTGAACTATTTCTTCTATCTATGTATCTACCAAAAGTGGAAAAACAAATAACAGGCTGAGAGAATGAGTGGTTTCTTTTTGTGTTTTTTACAATTTTTTTTTAATATAAGTTTATTTATTTATTTATTTTGGGCTGCGTTGGGTCCTTGTTGCTGTGCATGGGCTTTCTTTTAGTTGTGGCGCACGGGCTTCTCATTGCGGTGGCTTCTCTTCCCGCGAACATGGGCTCTAGGCGCGTGGGCTTCAGTAGCTGTGGGACTCGGGCTCAGTAGTTGTGGCTCGTGGGCTCTAGAGCGCAGGCTCAGTAGTTGTGGCGCACGGACTTAGTTGCTCTGAGGCCTGTGGGATCTTCCCGGACCAGGGCTCGAACCCATGTCCCCTGCATCAGCAGGTGGATTCTTAACCACTGCGCCACCAGGAAAGCCCGAATGAGTGGTCTTAAGGAAAGTATTTTCTTATGTCTCACTGGAGGCTCTCATTTAGAGTCTGGCCCCTGTAGACTTATGAGTTTACAACCCCTGGTTTAAGTAGCTTCTACACCTGGTCAACGCTGCAGAGACCCTGCCTCGCCTGCTTCCTGTTGCTGCCCTGCTCCTGCCTCACCACTGGCAGGGACATCCAGAGAAACCAAGCCATGACCAGATCTTGGGAAGCTCATGCCAGCTTTGGGGCAAGAGCAACAGATGCCCATAGCTCTCCTGCTCACCCTCCAGAGTCACTGGGCAAGCATCCAAGGAGGTGATCGGGGAGGCCTGGATTCTTATGGGGACACATAACAGGTTACAAATATGAATGAGTCCTGGCTGTGGTACTCTGCTGAGTGACCTTGGGTGATTAAGTTAGCCTCTTCACACCTCAATTACCCCATCTGTAAACTGAGAATGAGAGTCCCTACCTCACAGGGCTGTCACGAGGATTGGTGGTTGATATTTGCACAGTGTTTAGAAAGAAGAGCATGGCAGTAGTAAGCACAGTATGGACTTCTGTTAAAACACTGCTACTTCAAGTGCAGCCGAGGACCTGCAGCTTCAGCATCGCCTGGGAGCATTCTAGAGGCAATGTCATGGGTCCCACCTATGAGTCAGAATCTCTGGGGTGGGGCTCGGGAATGTTTTAACAAATGCTCCAGGTGATTCTGATACACACTAGCTTGAGAGGCTAAATAAAATTTATAAAAATTTTTTTACACGGGGCTTCTCTGGTGGCGCAGTGGTTGGGAGTCCGCCTGCCGATGCAGGGGATGCGGGTTCGTGCCCCGGTCCGGGAAGATCCCATATGCCGTGGAGCGGCTGGGCCCGTGAGCCATGGCCACTGAGTCTGCGTGTCCGGAGCCTGTGCTCCGCAACGGGAGAGGCCACAACAGTGAGAGGCCCACGTACTGCAAAAAAAAAAAAAAAAAAAAAAATTTTTTACACGGGGAGTAAATTTTTAGGGAGAATGTAAGGCCAAAAGTGAGATATAGTGAAACATCCCTTAAATTAAATTGGAGGTGCACTGTAATATTTGTATATTGTATCAATCTGGTATAGTAAAATGTTTCTTATAACATATATAGTGAGTAATATGCAGTGTTACAGTGCCATATATAATAGAGTACATGTACAATGTTTTTAATTAAATAACTGAAACAACATTATAGTTGATATGTATTAATATATATAAACTGATATATAAAATATATATTGATATATATAAATTATATTTATATAATATATATTATATAATACATATATAATATAAATATATACTATATAAATTAATATAAACAAATATATAAATATATTAAAATATATAATATCTATATATTTTATTTGAGTCCACCCTAAAGATCAGACCAGACTAAACTCTCCTGCCTCTCACTTTAAAAGGGCACAATGCCCCGGGGGCTGCAGTGAGACCCAGGACAGAACATTGCAGAGTGAGGAGAGAGGCATATACCTGAGCCTAAGAACACTGGCCCCATCCCACCTAGGTCAGGAGAAAAGAAGAGACCCCAGTTTGCCCTTGGACTTTGAGGCGAGGCTCCCCTTCTCCTCCCCCAGGGGCCTGGAAGGCGTCGTGGGAAGCAGGAAGCTCAGCCCGTTTGGTCACAGAGAGGAGCAAATATTGGGGGTGAGGAGAGTCGGGGAGGGAGTAGTTTCCTGAAACTGAGGGCAGCAGTTTCATAACAAACAAACCCTGGGCTCCAGCTGTGGGTTTGTGACTTAAGCAAATCACTGAAAATAAAACTGTGTCCCTGGAACTTCAAACAAAAGAAATGAAAACAACCAGGTTGGCTGGAAAATAAAAGTCAGCAGCATTGAAGTGGGAGGACAAAAGGTAACCAGACCATAGGGTGTTGGATGAAAGTAAAAAAAGCCAAAGGAGGACTTCCCTGATGGTGCAGTGGTTAAGAATCCGCCCGCCAATGCAGGGGACAGGGGTTCGAGCCCAGGTCCGGGAAGATCCCACGTGCCGCGGAGCAACTAAGCCCGTGCGCCACAACTACTGACACCTGCGCGCCTAGAGCCCGCGCACTGCAACGAAGAGTAGCCCCCGCTCGCTGCAACTCGAAAAAGCTGTGCGCAGCAACAAAGACCCAACGCAGCCAAATAAATAATTAATTAATTAAATAATTTTTTTAAAAAAAGCCCATGTGACTGCTCTGCTGCCTCCCCAGACCAATATGGGGAACGTCCATCTGTGGCTGAAGGTGGAGGCCGGGGGGTTCTGACTGACCCCTGGTGGGTCTGAGCACTGATGTGCTGTAAGTGAAAAACACACACTGGATTTTGAAAACTACAAAAACAGAATGTAAAATAGCTCATTTAAAATTTCTGTTATTGATTACATGTTATAGTTATAAGATTTTGGATACATCCATTTAAATAAAATACAATATTAAAATTAATTTCACCTGTTTCATTTTACACTTTTTAATGTGGCTGCTAGAAAATTTAAGACTAAATGTGTGGCCTGCATTCTATTTCTACTGGACAGCACTGCACTTAGGACATCTCCTCCCTCTGAGTTTTGATGGCCATTTCTAGTCACACTTAATCCCCAGCAGTCCCTCCAGCCATGCACGATGGAGTATCTTTACACTGGGGAGATGCCTCCTGGGCTCTGACGGCTCATCCCGGCCTCGAGCACAGCACCTGCTAACAAAGAAAATGGCTTCTGGTGACCAGCCGAGCTGCCTGCGGGTGTCCATTTCCCAGGGCATGGCGCCCACCAGTCAGCCTTGTGAGACCCTGCCGCCCAGGCCCAGAGGCCCCCCGCCCCCGCCACCCTTCCCACAGGCTCCGTCTCACCTGCAGGCGTTGGACTCTGCTTCTCAGTTGGGCCCCTCTCAACCCATTTGCTGCTGGAGAGGCAACAGCTCAGGCCCTACGGGCCTCTCTCAGAGAAGGGAAAGGGTCCTGGGCCCCTCTTTGCCTCCCTCCTCCTTCCCCAAGCACAGGCTTACCGGAGAAGAGCAGCGTCCTTCCCTGTTCCCGGACAGCCTTCAAGGCCACCAGGGTCCCAGCCTGCTGGAGCCCACTGGACGGCGACTCTCTGTGAGGAGGCATCAGTGCCAGGCTCTGGACCCTGGTGCCCCAGCTCCCCTTCCCCAGAGCAGAAGCGGGAACCGCGTGCGACAGACTAAATAAGGGGCCAAAGCGAAGGAGGTGGAGGCGAGTGGTCCTCATGCTGTCCCTGATCCCCTGATTGTCACTCAGCAGCTGCGAGTCCCTACACAGGTCACTTCGCCTCTACAGGCTCTTCTATGAATGAGGACTATTTGGGGGAGTTCATGGAACAGAGTTTAGATGACTCGTAGGCTTTTATGTCCAACAAACCTGGGTTCAAATTCCTGCCCCCGCCACCAACTGACTTGCGTGACCTTGGGCAAGTTAATTAACCTCTCTGAGTCTGTTTCCTCATCTATATAATGGGCACAACAACCCATATCTCACAGGTGTCTGCAAGGAGTAAATAATACAGGTGAGCATCCAGTAAGTCATTGCCCCGACTGCTGGGAAGTAAAGAACGACAGATCAGGGCTGCCCATCATCAGCCGGGATGCCCTAAGAGCTGTGTCCTGGGCTTCAGCTTGACCCAGGAAGGGCAGCATCACAGTGGCAATGGCTCACACCACCAGGGTGGTTTCTCCTCAACTGCTCTTCTCCATTTCACAGCCACCACTCCTAGCACACCCCCGAAACAGCCTGCAGCCCCACATAAAAAAGGTGAAGTCTTCTCTCCCCTCAGGATCCAGCTTCCCTCTGCTCCAGGGACAAACCCAGGCCCTAAATCCCTAGAAGAGAAAACACTCTGCATTGCTTTAAATGGGCTCCCAAACCGCCTGCCTATACCCCTTATGTCACAGGCCCACAGACTGATGGCCTATAGTCTGCAGGCCACAAACACACTTGTCACAGCATGGATGACCATTACGTGCTTGAACATGTATGTACATTTCCATGTGTGCACAGAAGCATTTACATGTTTTTCCAGAACACAGGTATCAGCAAGCACCCCCAGGTAGGATGCACACCCAAGAGCCCTTCCACACATGTGCAGACACTCACTCATGCAGACAGCACAGCTGTCTGCCCTGAACAGGTCTGGAACGAAGAGGCTTGAGGTGTAATGGTCTCAGCTTCAACTGCAGCCTGGTAGGGGCTGGAGAAAGGGCTGTGGGCTCCTGGCAGGGCCATGTAGGTGTAGGAGGGAGAAAGAACTGAGAGTCTGAGGGCACTTTGGGAGGGGGCTTATAGTCCATTCCAAGACAGGGCAGGAAAAGTAGATTATGAAGGATTGGAAGGCCTTCAGGTCACGCCAGGGTAAAACAGATCAATTCATCCTTTCCCCAGTCTCCAAACTGAGAGTTTAGAGTCAGGAGGTTGAGAGAAAAGCTTCTGGGATCAGACAGACCTGGATAGACAGGAACCTCAGCTCTGCCCATTAATTGCTGTGTACTCTTGGGCAAATGACTTAACTTCTCTGAGCCTCAGTTTCCTCCTCAGTGAAACGAGAATAAGGAAGCCTAACAGAGAGGAATGAGTTTTCCTAACATCCCAAAGCCTATCAGATGTGCTTATTTTACACTCTCATGGAATTTATACATTCTCGTGGACATTGTAATGATACATTTACGTGCTTAATTTATTTCTGACTCATCCAGTAAGTCACCCAGAGAACCTGCCCCACCTCACCCAGAGCACTGTGGAAATATACCTATTTTTGTTCATCATTGCAGCCCTTGAGTCGAGCATAGCATCTGGAGCATAGCAGGTGTTTAATAAATATTCACAGACTAACAGAGTATCATACAGTTGACAGCATAGCACGAGGCAGGCCTGGGTGTTTAATAGATGATGTCTACCACTGTTGCCATTATTAGATGCTGTGCTCTGAGTTTATTCCCTATATTCCCACTTTCCTTACCCAGTTGTCCTCAGCTGCCTCTTCCCTCCATCTAAGCTCTTCCTGTGAGTCACTGAAAGCCCCCCAGCAGTGAAGCAAGTCTGTTTCTTTTTGTTTTCACCTCAGGACAGATAAGAAGCATTTTCCATAGTTTTGGGGTTTAAAGACCCCGTTGGGGTCCTCCTTAAGTCTCTTCCAGAGACTAAAAACCTCTCAAGTTCTTTACTCCTTCTTTACAAAGCATGTCCTATGCTTCTTTGATTCTCCATGTAGCTCCTAAGAAGGTTTTTAAGGTCAGTGTCACATGCCCACCCCTGCCTCTCCAGAAGCTCACAGGCCAAAGGGAGATGTGAGACTCTCTTGGGGTAAAGTTAGTCTTCACAACACATGGCCTTTGGCCATGGTCCTTTTCATATGCCTAAGATTTGGAGGAACCCGCACAGGACAAGGATAGGAGGCTTCACTCAATTTCCCAATACACTGGAAGCTCAACATTGGCGTTACAATCTTACCGACAAGACCAGCGTTATGTCATATCATGCTGCGGTAGATGTAACTGGAGAAAAGATGCTGGCACATTACGAGAATACCACTCGCTCATTAGAAGTTAATCCACTTCATCGTCATGTCATATGACCAAAATATCTTCCAGGGCAAGGCCACTCAGCTTTGCAGACTTCCATTTGATCTTGGCAAGTTCCAAAAGCAGGATTGGGCCCAACAATACATGGCTTCACCCTTTCAGGCATCTTGTATAATTGAGCTAAAAGATAGCATCATCTCCTGCTCCAAGGCTCTGTTACGACATGTAGTATTAGATCTGCCTCGCTGCATAACCGTTTACTTACGCCTTTACCCTCAGCTACTATTCCTCTGTCTCTCCACTTATACCCAAACGTTTCCACCTTATTGAGGGGTGTTAGTTTTGGCCTCTGTGCTGGTCTGGATTGCTGGCAGTACTACTAGCGTAGCAAATGCCTCCTACTCAATCCACCAGCCACAGGCTCAAGGGTCCCCAGACCACCTGACTTCTGGCCAGCGGGCCCTAGTCCCTCTCACAGAGACACCCCTCTCTTCCCCTACTCCACTGTGCACTCTGTCTGGGCATGCCTGGACAGTCTGAACCCCAAAGTGTACGGTGGGAGTGGGGTTTTTTCTTCCTTCCGGGTCCTTCGTCCAGGACCACAGCCTGGGGGCTTTTCCTTGTACAAGCACAAGATTCCCAATAGGAATTTGCTGAGATGCCTGCTGAATGACCCCTTAACTCTTGAGGTTATACTTTCCATAAGATGCCCCAAAAATATCCTTAGTACAAATGGAAAAATGTGAAGCCAACGTCTTATTATTCTTGGTTATTTTCAGTTGTACTTTGATGGAAAAATAAGTTATTCCTTACATTAGGCCTTAACCTACAGCTATCCTGATTACATTTCTGAGAAACATAGATTTGGGTTTTTTGTTGTTTTTTTTTTAAATGGGCTCATATCATGTTTCCTTGTCTTTATCCTTAGATTAATATGATTACCATATACATTTTATGTTTCCAAGTTGTTTATAAGAACTGAAATTTTTTCCAGGAAAAAACACAAAAGTCTTTATGATTTGACCCCTGCATATAATGGAGCCTCATCTGCATTCACACATCCCCACCTGTTCCTTTATTTACACACTCAAGCTTCCTGGGTTCTCTTCTAGCTCCACACCAGGCAATCTGGTATCATGCTTAGGAACACAGAGCCAAAGTAGGATGGACTCAGGTTAAAACCTGCATGTGCCATGTATTGGCCAGATGACCTTAAGCAAATTCCTAAACTTTTGTTTTCTCATCTGAAAAAAGAGCTGATAATAAGAGTACCTGTCTCCCCATAGTGTGACTCCACTTCACACCCATTAAGACAGCCATTATCCAAAAAACAGAAAATAACAAGCATTTGCAAGAATGTGGAGAAATTATGCATTGCTGCTGGGAACGTAAAATAGTGCCTAGTCTGAAAAACAGTATGGCAGTTCTTGAAAAAAATTTAAAATCTGTGTCCAAATTTTCCCAGGTAATCCCAGAATTGCCATATGATTCCGCATTTCCCACTTCTGGGTATAAACAAAAAGAATTGAAGGCAGGGATTGAACAGATATGTGTACATCCATGTTCATAGTAGCATAATTCACAAAAACAGAAAGTTGGAAGCAACCCAAGCAACTATCGTTGGATGAATGGATCAATAACATATGACATATATATACCATGGGATTGAACTCACCTTAAAAAGGAATGAAATCCTGACACATGCTACCACGTGGATGAACCTGGTAGACATTATGCAAATTGAAATAAGGCAGTTACAAAAGAACAAATATTGTATGATTACACTTATATGAATTACCTAGAGTAGTCAAGTTCATAGAGACCAAAAGTAACATGGTGGTTACTTTTGCCAGGGGCTGGAGGGCAGTGGTGTGGGGAGTAATTGTTTTATAGGTTCAGAGTTTCCGTTTGCGAAGATAAACAGGTTCTGGAACTGGAGGGTGGGCATGGTTGTACAGCAATATGAATGTACTTAATGCCACTGAACTGTACCTTTAAAGGTGGTTAAAATTGTAAATATTATGTTACATATATTTTACTACAATAAAAAATTTAATTACAGTACCTGTCTCAGAAGGTCACAGTGATACATAAATGTATGGAATATATTTGGCAGGATGCTAGCATATAGCAGGTGCTCACAAAGTGTTAACTCTCTTTTCTTCTTTCTGGAAAGCCCTTGCCCTGCTCTCAGAATAACTCCCTTTCAAACATCCATGACTCTTAAGCCTGTTCCAACTCCTTGTGTTGTCTTAGCCATTTCATGCTGAGTTGGGTGTCCTCCTCCATTCTCTCATGCACAGGCTTCTGGCACAGTCCTGGCTTCTCTGGGGTCCATCCTTGATTTCCTTATCTGCCTTTCCCACTAGACTCTGAGAGCCTTGGGGACAGTGTGTGTCCTGTTCCTTTCTTATTCTAGTGGCTCTGCTACCTATGTTTAGAATGTTTATCATACATACAAATAAGGGAAGTGTTGGGGGAATCAATAATTTTTAAAATGACAATTGCTGCTCATTCCTTTAAAAGAGAGGTTTTGCTTAAGTACTAGGGAGCTCTCTTTTAAAGTCAAACAACTCGATGGACCCACATGTGAACTAGTAGTTTAATTTTTAATATTTGAAGATAAAAATTTTATTGTGACCTGATGGTCCTATAAATGTAGTACTTTTAAAACAGAACTGAGCCAACACACAAAGTTTGATGATCATACAGATTTGTAGGTCAGTAGCTATAACTCCTGGCTTATTGGGGGTCTGGGACACTCCTGTTGGCAGCCACACTGCTAATGGACATGGCATCTTCAGAGCACATTAATGATTTTTACAGCTTTTGAGTAAACCTTAAAGCTGAGTTTGAATTAGAAAGATAATAAAGCATTTTTGGTTTGTCCTGCCGTGTGGACATAAAAAAGAAAGCTTGTAACTATTCTGGAGTCTTTGTCAAAGGAAGAAGTATTGTTGAAAACAGGCAATCCCAGGGCTGAAAGTCGGGTGCTGGAAGGCTTGCCTGTTGAGTTGGGATTTTTTGAGAGAAAGAAAGGAAAGGCCCCTAGACTCCTGTGATCTCTGGACTGAAGTGTCCCCCTAGTAATAAAATTGGCCCCTAGGGAGATGGTCACTGCCAGCAAAGAGAATCTACTTGGGGAACTTTGTACATGTGTGTATTAGTTTACTAGGGCTGCTGTAACAAAGTACCACACACTGAATGACTAAAACAACAGAAATTTATTGTCTCACTGTTCTGGAGACTGGAAGTACAAGATCAAGGTGTTAGTTAGGGCTGTTTCCTTCTGAGGGTTGGGAGAGAGAATCTGTCCCAGGCCTCTCCCCTAGCTTCTAGTGGTTTGCTGGCAATCTCTGGTGTCCTTTGGCTTCGGCTGCATCACCCCATCTCTGCCTGCATCTTCACATGACATTTTCCCTGTGTGCATTTCCCGATTTCCCCTTCTTATATGGACACAAGTCGTATCGGATTAGGGACCCACTGTAGTGACCTAACCTTAAATGATTACATCTGCAACAACCCTATATTCCAATAAGGTCACATGCTGTGGTACTAGAGGTTAGGACTTCAACATATAAATTTGGGGGGGGCACACTTCAACCCATTGCGATGTGCCACTGGTTAATGAAAGGACATCCTCTTGGAGACACGGCGTTAGAGGCCTCTTGGACACACACTCCTGTCTCTTAGCTGTTCCTGCTACTTATTTTTTATGAGATATCACATACCTTCTCCTTCCCATGAATAACCTAGCAAAGCTTTAAGCATATACAAAATGAATACAAATGGATGCCATGTAGAATAGACTCGGGCTTTGCCACTGATACAGATAGATCCTGGCGGGGATCAGTAGCATCTGAGTGGCAGAGAAGGGTGCAGACTCCATAGTCAAGGCTAGGGCTGGGCAAATGTTTTCTGTAAAGGACAAGATAGTAAATATTTTGGGTTTTGCGTGTTATAAGATCTCTGTTATAGCAACTCATCTGCTGTTGTTGCAACATAAACAACCATAGCCAAACAACCATAACCAACCATAAACAATTCATAAACAAAGGAGGATTGTTGTGTTCCAGTAAAACTTTATTTGCAAAATCTGGCAGCAGGCCAGGTTTGGCCCATGTGCCTTACTGGTCAAAACCATTGTTCCCCCTACTGAAGCCTTTCCCTTTCGGTTTTTTTTTTTTTTTTTTTCCTGTGTCATTCCCCACATCATATCATCCCCTCTCATATCTTCTCCCCCAGCCCTACCTCATGGTTTTTTTTCTCCTCCATGTGACCTATCGTGAAGGGTCTTCTGCCCTCACTGCCACCCCCTTTCCTTGCAGTCTTCCTTTTCCTCCCATCCCAACCCACTACACAGTCTCATCCTCAGAACATCCTTTCTTCTCCATCCCAGTTCTAACACTGACACTGATTCAAGCTCTCCACCCCACCCCATGCCGACAAAGGAGACAGGATAGGCATTCGTGCAGGGCAATTCAACACTGAGCTCGGGCCGTGCGGCGTACATATCACCATGCGTGTGCGGTATGTGTGGAAAATACTTTCAGACCATCCATCTCAATTTATGAACCCCCTTGGCAGCCTTTGTTCTGCTCTCACATGAGGCTCTTCCAAGTTTATAAATACTTCCTCCGAATGGCAATACATTCGGTCTCCCCTAATCCTTCACTTCATAGATAAAACCTCATTGAGGTTGCAATAGCACTGACACTTAAAGTTAACTGTTTTCTTGCTTGATCTTAACACTCTAACCAAATGGATTTTGAGGGTCTCCTGTTCATGGTTCACAGCTGCTTGACTCAAGGAGGTTTGCCTGTCCGTATCGTGAAAGTTGGAAGCTAACTCACTTGGATGCCTGCCTCTCACAGTTCTATTCTGCGAAGTCAAGACCATTGCTAAAAGCCAGACAGTTTACAGAAGGACCTGAAGAAGGTTATTTCTCTGAACACCTGGCTGTACCTTCTCCAACAACAGATGAATATACCAGATGTAACAGAAGTGGTTCTTTTTTTTCTCAGGAAAGACAAGATTGCCTTTGATTTTGATGAGCCCTGAAGAACTTTCAGGCTAGGAAACATATTACTAGTATATCATCTCGTGTTTGCTTTTTCTCTGAATTCTTTCCACTTTATTCTCGTCTATAACTTGTCAGTTGCTTCTTACAGTAGCAGGCACATAGGAGATATTTTTTAAAGCTCTCTTCTTGTCATTACCGCCACCAGCATCACAACACTCTTTCCTTTTTTCTGTACCTACTCAGCTACAAACTCATTCAACCTGTTTGTAAATTTTTAACAAGCAGTTAGTCCAGGCTAAGACTAAGAATTTTATTTTGTTGCCTGAATTGATAATTGACTGATCATTTTCAATGCAGTGAAAATGGCCATGTAGTTAATATTCGAACAATAAGACGTGGAGGAAAAACTACCTTTGAATTTTATTTTCTTTCCCTATTCATTTTCAAATATGTGCAGAGAACAAAGACATGGAGATACAAAGAATAAACAGAAAAGAATAGAGGCCAAAGGATCCTGAGGAAAGATACGGCTTCCTAAGCAGGACCTGTGCAGTCACCTCTTTTTTTCCATTTTCTTTCCTGTTCTCTTTTGTCTCTCCTCTGCTTATGTTTCCCTTTTATTTCTCCCTCTTTTTTTTTTCTTTTCACTGTCTCAATTTAAAATAAATTATAAGATGGAATCAAATGGTTATGCCTTCTTTTCCAACATTCTTATTAGCACCTGAATAACATTGACTAGTGATTTCTATCTTGAGTTTTTTACAATTAATTACTAATTACTAATTATTTGAGAATAAGACCTATTTCTTGGATCCTTCACCTGTTGTTTCCATGTGCCTCAAGAGGTATAACTCTAAATGGAAAATAAAATGTCTTCATTGTCAGAACAGAAGGAAGCAACGATGATTTCGATTATTTTGTTTCTTCCCTTATTTCCTCCCTCCCTTGCTGTTTCTGGTTACTCACACTCAGCTGTGTCAACTCTGATGACCAATGAGCCAGGCACCCACCTTGGGCTCCTTCTGGGGGAAGTAATGACTCAGAGCATCCACCTCCCTCCCATGGAGGCCACCTGTGCCGTTCACTGCCACGGGCTCAGGACAGGGCTCTTTACACAGCGTAGTGTTCACCCAACAAAGAGTGTTGATTGACTGAGGGGCCAGATGGCCGACAGGCTGTCCCCTGCCTAATGTGCAGTAAAGAGGACACCAACCAGGCTCAGAGTCAGACAGAGATGGCCATGAGGAGACAAGTCTCAGATTCCCCACCAACAGGTGCATGAACTTTGCAATCCCACAGATCTAGAATCAAGCCCTGCCTCCAGCTGTTGAACCTACAGATTGAACCTTCTAAGTTCATATATCTGGGTCTCAGTATTCTCATCTATAAAATAGATAATGCTGCCTATCTCACAGGCTGCTTCTGAGCATCCAGGAGATAACACATAAAGCACCTAGATTAGCACACAGTAGATGAGAAAGAGCAAAGAGAATGGAGGGAGGGGACACAGGGACAAAGGGCAGCATCTAGGGGTTAATTTGGGGGGCTGCGTGGGGGAACTGACCCAAACACACCAGGTACAGAATAAAAGTTATTTTTCCCAACTTGCTAACCACACAGCGCCATCTAGGGGCAATCATGCTCCGAGCTAATGGTGGTCTCAGCGAGGCCCTCTGCCCCGACAGAATTCCTTGTCCCTTTCTTGCCCTTTCCCCTTTCTTGCCCTTTCCCCTAGCCCGTCTCTCCCTCGACATCCTTCTCTCCCACCCCATGTCCTTTCCCACCCCACCCTCCTGCCTTTTTCTTCTTCTATCTCCTCTTCCTTGTGCAGTGTTTTTTACAGTGGGGTCCTCAGGGCTTTGGACAAAATGATTAATCTGTGGGAAGTCAGATAATGACCATTCCCAAACATCTCTCGCCCCGCCTCCCGTGCTCCATGTTGCTGACTCCTTTGGATGGTACCGGAAGCTCCTGGACTGTCACAGCCATGCCGCCCCTGGGGCTCTGATGAGAACTCACCGTGGTGCCATGGACAACAGGACCTTAGCTACCACCGCTGCAGGCGTCAGGCTAATGAAGAGAGGAACACTCACGCTTCCCTCTGTCCACGTCCCTTGAGCCCACTTTCTCCAGTGTGAATTTCACTGTGACTCCTTACTTTTTCTCTAACTAAAGCAAGAACTCCACCCAAACAGCTCACAAGCTCAAGGCAGCAGCAGAGATTTCACTTAAGATGGAAAAACAAAACCCCCAAAACCCTCCAGAGTGAAGGACGATTTTGGCCAAACCTGCATCTCAATAAGACTTGCCAATTTCTACTCCTCATTTCAGAAATCATGATTTAAAAACAATGCTGAATTATTTTTTTTCAAAATACATTTATAAAGAGATTCTGGATCCAGTTCAGCATTCTCTCCACACCTCCTTAAATCTCTCTCATTCTTCTCAAGAACTAAGATTTGCTTTCAAATCCCAGCAAGTTGCACTTGAAACAGCTTCAAGTTTGTTCAATGTAAAGTGGTTTTGAAAGCTCAATAGGAACATTGTAACATAATCATGAATTTCCTGAAAGGTTGTTAGAGGGCATCACCTCCACACACATATGTGTTCCTGAGTTTCCCAACAAATTACTGAATGCCAGTTTCATTCTGGACAGGGATGAACTAGATGTATGAACCAGTTGTGTTCCTATTTGTCTTTTCCCTAAACCAAATGTTACTCAGAACACACTTCTGCTCTGACTGTGGCCATTAGTAAACTAAAATTTGGTTTTTACAAATTGTCGAGTTCACATCCAAGTGTTAAATTCAGCATATATTTTATTTTATTTATTTATTTATTCATTTAAAAAAACAATTATTTATTTATTCATTTTGGTTGCGATGGGCCTTTGTTGCTGTGCACAGGCTTTCTCTAGTTGCGGCGAGAGGGGGCTACTCTTTGTTGCAGTGTGCAGGCTTCTCACTTCTGGTGGCTTTTCTTGTTGTGGAGCACAGGCTCTAGGCACGCGAGCTCAGTAGTTGTGGCTTGTGAGCTCAGTAGTTGTGACTCGTGGGCTTAGTTGTTCCATGGCATGTGGGATCCTGCCCGCCCAGGGATCAAACCCGTGTCCCCTGCATTGGCAGGCGGATTATTAACCACTGTGCCACCAGGGAAGTCCCTAGCATATACTTTTAAATTACAACAGTTCTGACCAAGGCAAAAGTGCCTATGGAAACAATTACCTGTGTCAATTGAAGATAAAATAGAAACACAATACATAGATTGCCTTCTTATTTTTCCCTTGCCGGTGATTATCCATTACATGTGTAATGAAGCTATTACCCACGTGATTCCTCTGTCTAGAGAACCCTCTCCCTCTAATGTCTGACTAGAAAGCACCTAATCATTCTTTGAATTTGAGCCAAATGCCATCTACTAAGTAAAACCATCTCTTAACTCTGGAACAAACTTAGGTGCTGCTTCTCAGTGTGTCCAGAGAACTGTATACATGCCTTCCTTAAGGCAATGACCTTGTTATATTATAATTTTTGGTATTAATGCCAGTCTTCTTCCTGATTGCAAGTCCCTTTGTTCACAGCGAAGCAGCAGCTACCACTCTGCACCAGACAATCTTCTGAGACCTTTGCACATATTATTAACCCATTTAACCCTCAGAGCATGGTTTCTCAAACAGGTTTCCATGGAACCCTAGCACTGCTTCTACAGATTTCAGACTATATCTTGATTGGAAAAAAAAATCACCTTTTTTTTTGCATCTGATCACGTAACCAGATGCTAATACTCACAGTGATTGATTAACTGTGACTGAGCAGCCCAATTAGTGGTTTCATTAGAGATCTTTCAACCCCATAGGACAGTGTGATGTCAGACCATGTTCATTTGCTTGAGTCTGTTCTCAGGTTTGGACGCAACTGATAACTGGTGAGCCCTTCCCTGCACAGAGGAAAGGATGGTAGACTCTTGACCTCTCCCTTCTGAATTACCTGTAACAGACTCACCCTTCCAGCCATAGGCGTATCAGAGCAAGTAAGCACTACAGGTGTGAAAGCAAATCAGAGGAAAATCTTCATTTTAAGGAGGAATTTTTAAGTGCTCAGTTACCTCCCTGCTGCTTGACTATTGTAAACATGGAAACCATGGATTGTGTAAGTCACAAGTGAATTGTATTGTAAAGTATTAGAAAATTTTGCAATTTTCTCATTTTAATATTTATTATTCCTGTCTGTTTTACAAATACGGCTGACTGTCCAATATGACAATATTTGAAGGTGAGTTGTGAGATGGAAGAGAAAAATTCTAAGCCAAGAATGCAACATAAGTATATAATAATATTATAAATACTAGGTCTATTTTGAGTTTGGAATCTGATCGTGTCTCGGTAAGAAAACGTTTTCTCAAAGTCTTGTATAAAATTGTCTTAGGTTATATTTTTATTCATGGTTTTGGCTTATGGTTTGAGTAGCTTTACCACTCAACATAGTCAATAAAATTTTGTGTTGTCAATTACAGTAATTGAACTCAGCAAACAAACTTTATTTAAATTATATCCACGATTAAAATTAAATTACACAATTTGGCATAAGCCAATTCTTTAATAGAAATTTATTACATTGCCTTATGATTTTTAAAAATTTATGAAAAAGAAAGAAAGAATAATTTCATGAAAGGTAAACTAATCTTAACTATCTTTTTTTATAGAAAGTGGTCCAAAAAGTTATTTTTAGGTTTAGGAAAAACATGATTCTTGCACATTTTGTATAACATACTTCTTTAGCATCTTTTGGAGGTGGGCGGACTTTTTTATTGAGGTATAGTTGATGCACAGTATTACATAAGCTTCAGGTGTGCAACATAGTTACTCACAAGTTTTAAAGGTTATATTCCATTTATAGTTATTATAAAATATTGGCTATATTCCCTGGGTTGTACAATATATCCTCATAGCTTATTTGTTTTATACACAATAGTTTGTGCCTCTTAATCCCCTATCCCTTTTGCTCCTCCCCCCTTCCTCTCATTAGTAACCACTAGTTTGTTTTCTATTTCTGTGAGTTTGTTTCTTTTTTGTTATATTCACTAGTTTGTCTTATTTTTTAGATTCCACATATAAGTGATATCATACAGTATTTGTCTTTCTCTGCCTGACATTTTACTTAGCATTTTACCCTCCAAGTCCATCCATACTGTTGCAAATGGCAAAAATTTGTTCTTTTTATGGCCGAGTAATATTCCATTGTGTATATATATACCACTTCTTCTTTATCCATTCATCTGTTGATGGGCACTTAGGTTGCTTCCATATCTTGGCAATTGTAAATAATGCTGCTATGAATGTTGGGGTGCAAGTACCTTTTCAAATTAGTGTTTTCTTTCTTTTTTTTTTTTCAGATATATAACCAGGATTGGAATTCCTGGGTCATATGGTAGTTCTATTTTTCGTTTTTTTGAGAAAACTCCATACTGTTTTCCACAGTGGCTGCACCAATTTACATTCCCACCAGCAGTGTATGAGGGTTCCCTTTTCTCCACATCCTCACCAACATTTGTTATTTGTGCTCTTTATGATGATAGCCATTCTGACAGGTGTGAGGTGATATCTCACTGCAGTTTTAATTTGCATTTCTCTGATGATTAATGATGTTGAGGATATTTCCATGTGGCTGCTGCCCTTCTGAATGTCCTCTTCAGAAAAATGTCTATACAGATCTTCTTCCCTTTTATTTTATTTTATTTATTTATTTTTTTTGCCACACCAGGCAGCTTGCAGGATCTTAGTTCCCCGACCAGAGAGCGAATGCATGTCCCCTGCAGTGGAAGTGTGGAGTCATAACCACTGGACGGCCAGGGAATACCCTGCCCACTTTTTTTTTTTTTTTTTGCAGTACGCAGGCCTCTCACCACCGTGGTCTCTCCCGCTGCGGAGCACAGGCTCCGGACGCGCAGGCCCAGCAGCCATGGCTCATGGGCCCAGCCACTCCGCAGCATGTGGTATCCTCCCGGAGCGGGGCGCGAACCCATGTCCCCTGCAACGGCAGGCAGACTCTCAACCACTGCGCCACCAGGGAAGCCCCTCTGCCCATTTTTTTAATTGGGTTGTTTGGTTTTTTGATGTTGAGTTGTTTATATATTTTTAATATTAACCCCTTATTAGTCATATCATTTGCAAATATGTTCTCCCATTCAGTAGGTTGTCTTTTGGTTTTGTGCAAAAGCCTTTAAATTTAATTAGGTCCCATTTTTGCTTTTATTTCCTTTGCTTTAGGAAAAAAGAGAGAGAAGACTCAAATAAATAAAATCAGAATTGAAAGAAGAGACATTACAACTGATAACACAGAAATACAAAGGGTCGTAAGAGAATATCATGAACAATTATATGCCAACAAATTGTATAATCTAGAAGAAATGGGTTAAATTCCTAGAAACACACAACCTTCAATGACTGAATCATGAAGAAATAGGAAATCTGAACAGACCAATAATGAGTAAGGACATTGCGTCAGTAACCAAAACCTCCCAACACAGAAAATCCCACACATCAAAGATGGTTTCACTAGTGATTTCTACAAAATATTTAGAGATAAATTAATGCCAATTCTTCTCAAACTGTTCCAAAAATTCAAAGAGGAAGGAACACTCCTAAACTCATCTTATGAGACCAGTATTACCCTGATACCAAAGCTAAATGAGGATACTACAAGAGAAGAAAACTGTAGACTAATATCCCTGATGAATATAGATGCAAAAATTCTCAAGAAAAACTTAGTTAACCAAATTCAACAGCATATTAAAAGATCACACAACAGGATCAAGTGGGAATTACCCTTGGGATGCAAAGATGGTTCAACCTATGAAAATCAATAAATGTGATATGCCACTTTAATAGAATGAAAGATAAAAATCTTGAGATCATCTCAATAGGTGCAGAAAAATCCCTTGACAAGATACAACAAGCATTTATAATAAAAAATGCTTAACAAATTGGCTGTAGAGGGAACATACCTCAACATAATAAAGATCATATATGACAAACACACAGTTAACATTATATTCAATGGTGAAAGGTTGAAAGCTGTTCCCCTAGGATCATGAACAAGACATGGATGTGCACTCTCACCACTCTCATTGAACATAGTACTAAAAGTCCTAGCCAGAACAATCAGGCAAGGAAAAGAAAAAAGAGGTGTCCAAGTTGGAAAGGAAGAAGTAAAATTGTCTTTGTTTGTAGATATGATCTCATGTATAGAAAATCCTAAAGATGCCACCAAAAAAGTCCTTACATTTAATCAATGGACTCAGTAAAGTTGCAAGATAAAAAATCAACATTAAAAAAAAACCAATTGCATTTCTATACACCAACAATAAAATATCTGAAAAAGAAAATCTTAAATTCCATTCACGATAGCATCAAAAACAATAAAATACTTAGGAATAAATTTAACCAAGGAAGGAAAAGACCTGTACACTGAAAATTATAAGATATTAACAAAAGAATTTGAAGAAGACACAAACAAATGGAAAGATATCCCATGTTCATACATCAGAAGAATTAATATTGTTAAAATGTCCATAATACCCAAAGTCATCTATAGATTCAATGTAATCCCTACCAAGATTCCAATGTCATCTTTTACAGATATAGGAAAAAAAAAAAACCCTAAAATTTATATGGAACCACAAAAGACCCCAAGAAGCCAAAGCAATCCTGAGAAAGAAGAACAAAGCTGGAGGCATCACAGTTCCTGATTTTAAGCTATATTATAAAGCTGTAGTAATCAAAACAGTGTGGTCATGGCATAAAAACAGACACATAGACAAGTGGAACAGAAATAAGAGTCCAGAAATAATGCATGCACATGTGGTCAACTAATGTTTGACAAGGGAGCCAAGAATACTCAATAGAGAAAAGACACCCTCTTCAATAAATACTGCTGGGAAAATTGGATATTCACATGTAAAAGAATGACCCAAGATAAAACAAGTTTTCGTGAGAATGTGGAGAAAAGAGAACACTTGTGCACTGTTGGTGAGAATTTAAACTGGTACAGCCATTATGGAAAACAGTATGGAGGTCTCTCAAAAAATTAAAAATAGAACTACTGTACAATCCAGTATTCACACTTCTTGGTATATATCCAAAGGAAATGAAAACAGGATCTCAAAGAGATATCTGCACTCCCATGTTCATTGAAGCATTATTCACAATAGCCAAGAGATAGACAACTCAAGTGTCCATCAATAGTTGAATGGATAAAGAAGATCTTGGAGATGATATATATATGAATGGTAGTTACCAGGAGCAGAGGAAGGAGGAGGAGATGGGGCAAAGTTGGTCAAAGGATGCAAACTTAGAGTTATAAGATGAATAAGTTCTGGGGACCTAATATACAGCATGGTGATTGTAGTTAATGATACTGTATTGTATACTTGAAAATTGCTAAGAGTAGGTTTTAATGTTCTCACCACAAGAGAAAAATGGTAATTATGTGACAGGATGGAGATGCTGGCTAACACTATGGTGGTAATCATTTTGCAATGTATAAATGTATCAAATCAACAGGATATATACCTTAAATGTACACTGTGTTATATGTCTATTATATCTCAATAAAGCTGGAAAAATTAAAGTAAAATATTTGAAGGTGTTTACCTCTCAGCAGAGCCTTCTTTGCCAACTTATTTTAAAATTCATTCTCATCCCATTCCCCCATTTTATTTGTTTTCATAGAAATTATGAACTTCTGACATAGTAATTTGCTTGTTTACATTGTTTATTTTCTGTCTCCCCCCCATTAGTATGTAACTTCATGAGAGTAAGATATTTCATCTGTTTTGTTCCTTCTGTTTCCTCAGTGCCTGGACCAGAGCCTGACAACTATTTTTTAGTGAATAAATAAATAATTAAGATTCATAAGTTGAATTTTAAAACAATCAAGAACTAGGATTTGAATGTGTAATTCTAATAAAGTATTATTTGTTTAAAAAAAAAAAACATAAACTCTTGGGTAGTCTTTGCAGAACACAGAAACCACCCACAAGTGTACCTCAAAAGAAAAAGCTATAAGGCCCTCATTTGGGCTTTATGGTACAGTGCTGATGGATAATACAGAAGCAGTGGGATTCCTTGGATCTTGCTTTATTCCTGCTTCCTTGTCCAAGAGAATCCTCTCAATGCTGAAAATTAACTGTTAGGAAAGGATGAGAGTCTTTGAGAGATGACAAAATTATTAAAAAGCACCCTCCGGGCTTCCCTGGTGGCGCAGTGGTTGGGAGTCTGCCCGCCGATGCAGGGGACACAGGTTCGTGCCCAGGTCCGGGAAGATCCCACATGCCGCGGAGCGGCTGGGCCCGTGAGCCATGGCTGCTGAGCCTGCATGTCCGGAGTCTGTGCTCCGCAACGGGAGGGGCCACAACAGTGAGAGGCCCGCGTACCGCCAAAAAAAAAAAAAAAAAAAGCACCCCCATCCTCTACATTAGACCTACCTTCCGGTCCCAGGAAACTGTGAGAAATTGCAAATTGTTAAATGTGAACTTTGGGGATATTCTTGAGGGTGATTTCTATGCTCTGGAAAGACTAAACAGAAGTTTATCTACTGTAGGGGAGGAAAATTTTTTCCTTTATCCATCTTAGGGTCTTCTTTGGGGCTCTTTATAAAAGACAGATTAACAAGAGAAAAACAAGTTTATTAGCATCTATATCATGCATGTAACAAATGGGAGTATTCAGAGATGAGTAACTCAAATAGGTAGCTTAGAATTCAGGCTCGTAAAGTGTCCTCAATAAAGAAGAATAAGTTTGTAGAGAAAAGACAGGACAAAGGAAAGATGTTTTAGGCTTTCAAGGGCGGCAAATTGTGGGTAGGTAAATATATGGGGATCCAATGGTAGATAAAGGATAATCAGGAAAGTTCGTTATGTAGATTCCTCCTCTGGTGCCTTCTTCAGGCTGATAAATTGTTCCTAGTGATTAACTTTTGTTTGTCCTGGTAGAGAGGAGGAAGGACATCTTTGTATATTTATGTCCAACTTTCAGGCAAATACAGGAAGAGCAAGGCACTTTTCTTGTATCTACATCTCAATTACCTTCAGCTCAAAATAATCCTTATGCCAAAGTAGCATATTTGGGGGTAACATATTCTAGTTTATTTTACTATCAAATAGCATAATTGCTTCTTTGGGTATTGACAGCCAGAGGAGACACCATCACACACCCCCAGAGAATCAGAAGAGGTGCCAAGATGATTCCACATATGTAGAAAAAAGAATTAATCTCCTGAATGTATGTGGACAATGCCTGAGGAAGTTAGAATTATTTGAAAGGGTTGTGAGGAAAGTTAGTCTTCCTAAAAAGTAGAAAGCACCAGAGACAGAGAAACACTGATTGTCAATGTTAATTTTACACCCTAGCTGGTGGACCTGAACATATGAGTGATGTGAGAAGGTTGGTAGCACGGAAACCGAGAAGGACCCTGTGGGGTCCTCCAGGGTACAAATCCTTTCCATGTCCCTCATTTATTTTTTTAATCTTTTAATTTTATTTATTTTTTCATACAGCAGGTTCTTATTAGTCATCAGTTTTATACACATCAGTGTATACGTGTCAATCCCGATCGCCCAATTCATCACATCACAACCTCCACCACCCCACCACTTTCCCCCCTTGGTGTCCATACGTTTGTTCTCTACATCTGTGTCTCAATTTCTGCCCTGCAAACTGGTTCATTTGTACCATTTTTCTAGGTTCCATATATATGCATTAATATATGATATTTGTTTTTCTCTTTCTGACTTACTTCACTCTGTATGACAGTCTCTATATCCATCCACGTCTCAACAAATGATGCAATTTCATTCCTTTTATGGCTGAGTAATATTCCATTGTATATATGTACCACATCTTCTTTATCCATTCATCTGTCGATGGGTGTTTTTGTTGCTTCCATGACCTGGCTATTGTAAATAGTGCTGCAATGAATATTGGCGTGCATGTGCCTTTTTCAATTATGGTTTTCTCTGGGTATATGCCCAGTAGTGGGATTGCTGGATCATATGGTAATTCTATTTTTAGTTTTTTAAGGAACCTACATACTGTTTTCCATAGTGGCTGTATCACTTTACATTCCCACCAACAGAGCAAGAGGGTTCCCTTTTCTCCACATCCTCTCCAGCATTTGTTGTTTGTATATTTTCTGATGATGCCCATTCTAACTGGTGTGAAGTGATACCTCATTGTAGTTTTGATTTGCATTTCTCTAATAATTAGTGATGTTGAGCAACTTTTCATGTGCCTCTTGGCCATCTGTATATCTTCTTTGGAGAAATGTCTATTTAGGTCTTCTGCCCATTTTGGGATTGGGTTATTTGTTTTCTTAATATTGAGCTGCATGAGCTGTTTATATATTTCAGAGATTAATCCTTTGTCCGTTGATTCATTTGCAAATATTTTCTCCCATTCTGAGGGTTGTCTTTTCGCCTTGCTTACTGTTTCCTTTGCTGTGAAAAAGCTTAGACGTTTCATTAGGTCCTATTTGTTTATTTTTCTTTTTATTTCCATTACTCTAGGAGGTGGGTCCAAAAAGATATTACTGTGATTTATGTCAAAGTGTGTTCTTCCTATGTTTTCCTCTAAGAGTTTTGTACTGTCCAGTCTTACATTTAGGTCTCTAATCCATTTTGAGTTTATTTTTGTGTGTGGTGTTAGGGAGTGTTCTAAGTTCATTCTTTTACATGTAGATGTCCAGTTTTCCCAGAACCACTTATTGAAGAGACAGTCTTTTCTTCATTGTATATCCTTGCCTCCTTTGTCATAGATTAGTCGACCATAGGTGCGTGGGTTTATCTCTGGGCTTTCTATCTTGTTCCATTTATCTATGTTTCCGTTTCTGTGCCAGTACCATATTGTCTTGATTACTGTAGCTTTGTAGTATAGTCTGAAGTCAGGGAGTCTGATTCCTCCAGCTCCATTTTTTTCCCTCAAGACTGCTTTGGCTATTTGGGGTCTTTTGTGTCCCCATACAAATTTTAAGATTTTTTGTTCTAGTTCCATAAAAAATGCCGTTGGTAATTTGATTGGGATTGCATTGAATCTGTAGATTGCTTTGGGTAGTATAGTCATTTTCACAGTATTGATTCTTCCAATCCAGGAACATGGTATACCTCTCCATCTATTGGTATCATCTTTCATTTCTTTCATCAGTGTCATATAGTTTTCTGCAAACAGGTCTTTTGTCTCCCTGGGTAGGTTTATTCCTAGGTATTTTATTCTTTCTTGTTGCAATGGTAAATGGGAGTGTTTCCTTAATTTCTCTTTCAGATTTTTCATCATTAGTGTATAGGAATGCAAGAGATTACTGTGCATTAATTTTGTATCCTGCAACTATACCAAATTAATTGATTAGCTCTAGTAGTTTTCTGGTGGCATCTTTAGGATTCTCTATGTATAGTATCACATCATCTGCAAGCAGTGACAGATTTTCTTCTTCTTTTCCAATTTGTATTCCTTTTATTGCTTTTTCTTCTCTGATCGCCATGGCTAGGATTTCCAAAACTATGTTGAATAATAGTGGTGAGAGTGGACATCCTTGTCTTGTTCCTGATCTTAGAGGAAATGCTTTCAGTTTTTCACCATTGAGAATGATGTTTGCTGTGGGTTTGTCGTACATGGCCTTTATTACGTTGAGGTAGGTTCCCTATATGCCCACTTTCTGGAGAGTTTTTATCATAAATTGGTGTTAAATTTTGGCAAAAGCCTTTTCTGCATCTATTGAGATGATCTTATGGTTTTTCTTCTTCAATTTGTTAATATGGTGTATCACATTGATTGATTTGTGTATATTGAAGAATCCTTGCATCCCTGGGATAAATCCCACTTTATCATGGTGTATGATCCTTTAAATGTGTTGTTTGAGTCTGTTTGCTAGTATTTTGTTGAGTATTTTTGCATCTATATTCATCAGTGATATTGTTCTGTAATTTTATTTTTTTGTGGTGTCTCTGTCTAGTTTTGGTATCAGGGTGATGGTGGCCTTGTAGAATGAGTTTGGGCATGTTCCTTCCTCTGCAATATTTTGAAAGAATTTGAGAAGGATGGGTGTTAGCTCTTCTCTAAATGTTTGATAGAATTCACCTGTGAAGCCATCTGGTCCTGGACTTTTGTTTGTTGGAATGTTTTTAATCACAGTTTCAATTTCATTACTTGTGATTGGTCTCTTCATATTTTCTATTTCTTCCTGGTTCAGTCTTGGAAGGTTAAAACTTTCTAAGAATTTGTCCATTCCTTCCAGGTTGTCCATTTTATTGGCATAGCGTTGCTAGTAGTAGTCTCTTAGGATGCTTTGTATTTCTGCAGTGTCTGTTGTAACTTCTCCTTTTTCATTTCTAATTTTATTGATTTGAGTCCTCTCCCTCTTTTTCTTGATGAGTATTGCTAATGGTTTATCAATTTTGTTTCTCTTCTCAAAGAATCAGGTTTAGTTTTATTGATCTTTGCTATTGTTTTCTTTGTTTCTATTTCATTTATTTCTGCTCTGATCTTTATGACTTCTTTCCTTCTGCTAACTTTGGGTTTTGTTTGTTCTTCTTTCTCTAGTTCCTTTAGGCGTAAGGTTAGATTGTTTATTTGAGATTTTTCTTGTTTATTGAGGTAGGCTTGTGTAGCTATAAACTTCCCTCTTAGAACTGCTTTTGCTGCATCCCATAGGTTTTGGATCATCGTGTTTTCATTGTCATTTGTCTCTAGGTATTTTTTGATTTTCTCTTTGATTTCTTCAATGATCTCTTGGTTATTTAGTAACGTATTGTATAGCCTCCATGTGTTTGTGGTTTTTATGTTTTTTTCCCTGTAGTTGATTTCTAATCTCATAGCATTGTGGTCAGAAAAGATACTTGATATAATTCCAATTTTCTTAAATTTACTGAGGCTTGATTTGTGACCCAAGGCGTGATCTATCCTGGAGAATGTTCCATGCGCACTTGAGAAGAGAGTATAATCTCCTGTTTTTGGATGGAATGTCCTATAAATATCAATTAAATCTATCTGGTCTATTGTGTCATTTAAAGCTTCTCTTTCCTTATTTATTTTCATTTTGGATTATCTGTCCATTGGTGTAAGTGAGATGTTAAAATCCCCCACTATTATTGTGTTACTGTTGATTTCCTCTATTATAGCTGTTAGCTGTTGTCATATGTATTGAGGTGCTCCTATGTTGGGTGCATATATATTTATAATTGTTATATCTTCTTCTTAGATTGATCCCCTGATCATTATGTAGTGTCCTTCCTTGTCTCTAATTGTTATATCTTCTTCTTAGATTGATCCTCTGATCATTATGTAGTGTCCTTCCTTGCCTCTTGTAACATTCTTTTTTTTTTTTTTTTTTTTTGTGGTACGTGGGCCTCTCACTGTTGTGGCCTCTCCCGTTGTGGAGCACAGGCTCCAGACGTGCAGGCTCAGCAGCCATGGCTCACGGGCCTAGCCGCTCCGCGGCATGTGGGATCTTCCCAAACCGGGGCATGAACCCATGTCCCCTGCATCAGCAGGCAGACTCTCAACAACTGCACCACCAGGGAAGCCTATATTCTTTATTTTAAAGTCTATTTTATCTGATATTAGTATTGCTACTCCAGTTTTCTTTTGCTTTCCCTTTGCATGGAATATCTTTTTCCATCCTCTCACTTTCAGTCTGAATGTTTCCCTAGGTCTGAAGTGGGTCTCTTATAGACAGCATATATATGGGTCTTGTTTTTGTATCCATTCAGCAAGTCTGTGTCTTTTTGTTGGGGCATTTAATGCATTCACGTTTAAGGTAATTATCGATATGTGTGTTCCTATGACCATTTTCTTAATTGTTCTGGGGTTTTTTTTGCAGGTCCTTTCCTTCCCTTGTGTTTCCCACTTAGAGAAGTTCCTTTAGCATTTGTTGTAGAGTTGGTTTGGTGGTGCTGTATTCTCTTAGCTTTTGCTTGTCTGTAAAGCTTTTGATTTCTCCATTGAATCTGAATGAGATCCTTGCTGGGTAGAGTAATCTTGGTTGTAGGTTCTTGCCTTTCATCACTTTAAGTATATCATGCCACTCCCTTCTGGCTTGTAGAGTTTCTGCTGAGAAATCAGCTGTTAACCTTATGGGAGTTCCCTTGTATGTTGTCATTTTTCCCATGCTGCTTTCAATAATTTTTCTTTGTCTTTAATTTTTGCCAATTTGATTACTATGTGTCTTGGTGTGTTTCTCCTTGCGTTTATCCTGTATGGGACTCTCTGCAATTCCTGGACTTGGGTGGGTATTTCCTTTCCCATGTTAGGGAAGTTTTCGACTCTGATTTCTTCAAATATTTTCTCTGGTCCTTTCTCTCTCTCTTCTCCTTCTCAGACCCCTATAATGAGAATGTTGTTGCATTTAATGTTTTCCCAGAGGTCTCTTAGGCTGTCTTTATTTATTTTCATTCTCTTCTCTTTATTCTGTTCTGCAGCAGTGAATTCCACCATTCTGTCTTTCAGGTCACTTATCCATTTTTCTGCCTCAGTTATTCTGCTATTGATTCCTTCTAGTGTATTTTTCATTTCAGTTATTGTATTGTTCATCTCTGTTTGTTTGTTCTTTAATTCTTCTAGGTCTTTGTTAAACATTTCTTGCATCTTCTCAATCTTTGCCTCCATTCTTTTTCTGAGGTCCTGGATCATCTTCACTATCATTATTCTGAATTCTTTTTCTGGACGGTTGCCTCTCTCCACTTCTTTTAGTGTTTTTCTGGGGTTTTATCTTGTTCCTTCATCTGGTACCTAGCCCTCTGCCTTTTTATCTCGTCTGTGTTTCTGTGAATGTGTTTTTTGTTCTACGGGCTGCAGGATTGTATTTCTTCTTGCTTCTGCTCTCTGCCCTCTCCCTCATTTATTGTCTGTAGGAAATAGGCTTCTTTCAGCCTCTGTGACCTTCCCTGAGTTCCAAAGGGCAGATTCAAACAGTTGCTAATCAGAAAAGTGAGGGAATGCTGAAACAAAGGAGGAGCAATCAAGAAAGTGTGGTGCAGCAATAAAGCAGGATCCTGGTTCCTCCTCAAAGGATATACATAACAACACCTTTGGTCTTGAGAACTAAGGCCACCACCCAGGTGAAGGATGGTAACTTCAGGCTGAGCACAAGAGTCCTGGAGTACCACCCTGTTACCTCACCACCAGCCAGTCAGAAGAAAGTCTGCACACAGTGGAAGATAATGAAATTTCTGAACCCCTCCCCAAAGGATTAACTGCAATTAACTTCCCCTTTCTCCCTTTAAAAACTTTTATAGTCAAGCAAAACCTTCAGAGTTGGTTCTTGGACGTGAGTCTGCCTTCTCCTCAGGTTTCCAGCCTCCTGAATGAGGCAACCTTTCATTTCCAACCAACACTTGTGTCACGAGTATTGGCTTTCAAGAGGTGAGCAGCCGAACCTGAGTTCAGTAACAGCATTTTATACAATCCAGGCTTCAGGTGTCTCACCAAAGGCATGGAAAAAAATAGCTTGTTTTGTTCACATTACAGAATACTGGATCACATCCTGGGGTATGACACGTAAGTGTAGGTTGCTTTCATGTAGCTTCTATATCATATGTACTGATATATTTCACATAATTAAGTCTATTGTGTCTGCAGCACTACATTTGAAGACTTGAAGCATTCCTGCAGACTGCCTTCTTGTCTGAGGAACCCATTTCCTGGTCTTCATGTTGCAAACATAAGCTTCTTTGCCTGAACCTTGCTTCTTAGGCTGTGCTTTCCTCAGCTCTTGGGTCTAAGCCTATCTGTCTCCCCTTCCATTCTGTCTCATTTTCATCTCTTTGCTTCTGCTCTTTTGTTTGAGTAGACAAATAAACCCAGAAAGCAATGTTTGAGGCAAAATTCTAAAAACAACCAACCAAACAAAAATCCAGCTGCTACAGTTTAAAGCTCATTAATGCTTGGAGGGAAAATTGCTGAGTGTAAAATATATTTCAGTAACATTTTTGGAGGGGAATTTGGCAATATCTATCAACATTTAAAATTTGTACACTCTTTGATGTTTTGATTCCACTTTTTGGAATTTATTCTATAGATAAACTTTCACAAATGTGCAAGTGTGTGTCTGTCTGTGTGTGTGTGCACATAGACACATCATTGTACCAACTTACAATAGATGTTGTAGCAGCATTAGAAGAGCAGGAAGTTGATAACAACATAAATGTCCATCAATAGGCCTGTTTAAATAAAGTAAGACATTCATATACTAGATTACCACATAATCATTAAAATAATGAAATAGAGCTTCCCTGGTGGCACAGTGGTTGAGAGTCCACCTGCCGATGCAGACGACACGGGTTCGTGCCCCGGTCCGGGAAGATCCCACATGCCGCGGAGAGGCTAGGCCCATGAGCCGTGGCCGCTGAGCCTGCGCGTCCGGAGCCTGCGCGTCCAGAGCCTGTGCTCCGCAACGGGAGAGGCCACAACAGTGAGAGGCCCGCGTACCGCAAAATAATAATAATAATAATAATTAATTAATTTAATTTAATTAAATAATGAAATAGATCTATATGTACTGATTTTTAGAAGACATCTAGGAATCTAGAAAAATGGTACAGATGAACCAGTTTGCAAGGCAGAAATAGGGACACAGATGTAGAGAACAAACATATGGACACCAAGGGGGAAAAGTGGGGATGGGGCGGGGTGGGATGAACTGGGAGATTGGGATTGATGTATATACACTAATATGTATAAAATAGATAACTAATAAGAACCTGCTGTATAAAAAATAAATAAATAAAATAGTATTCAAAATTTCAAAAAAAAAGATATCTAGGGATTTCCCTGGTGTTCCAGTGGTTAAGACTCCATGCTCCCAATGCAGGGGTCCCAGGTTCGATCTCTGTTCGGGGAAATAAGATCCTGCATACTGCAACTAAGCCCGCACACCACAACTACTGAGGCTGGGTGCTCTAGAGCCTGCATGCAGCCACCAGAGAAGCCCGCATGCCACAACGAAGAGTCTGCGCACAGCAACGGAGACTCAGAGCAGCTAAAATGAATAAATAAATAAATTAATTAATTTTTAAAAATAAAAAGACATCTAAAATATACTGTCAAGTAAAAAAATAATCAAGCTACAGAAGAGTATATTAAGCTCCTTTTGAGTTTTAAAAATGTAGGGTGTGTGTGTGTGTGTGTGTGTGTGTGTGTATACACCAATATTTTCTGAATGAACCCCAAAATTGCTAGGGGTTATTGACCCTTGGAGTCAGACTGGATGTTGTGAGATGGGTGGGAAGTGTGGTGGAGACTTATTTTTCACTTCATGCCCACCTGAACTTTTAGAAAATTTTCCCCCGTGGACACAATTTATATTTATAATTTAAAATAAATTTAAATAGGAAATATATAATTAATTCAGCAAAGTTGTATAAATCATCTTCCATGTCCCAAGTCATTTGTATCATTCAGGGTGTTAAGTTACTCGTAGTCAATCCACTCCTGTCAGTTTGAATAGCAAGGAGTTTATTACGAGATACTGGATAACTCACAGAATTGTTGGGAGGCCTGGAGCATTGGGTTCTAGGCCAGACTCCTAAGAATGATTCCTACAGCCACAGACTTGTGATGAGGGAGCTTCCACCACCCTCACCATCCAGGCCCAGGCTGGTACCCACGCCCAACCTCATGGAACTCACTCCAAACCCCATCTCACTCGGGCAGCCATGACCTATGGGATCTCAGTCACATGTTTGTCCTCTGGCAAGGAGGTAGGAAATACAGGGATGAAAAAGAAAAATCTTCCTTAGGAAGGCAGAACTCACAATGTGGGAAATACCAAAATGTGGAGAGGTTCAGTTTAAAAGACAAGGGCAATTAAAGGCGATAGATATCCACTACGTGGTTCTACAGGTTACTGCCTCTGGGATCCTACTAACTAAACATATTTTATCAGAGAAAAAAATGTTTTCCAAAATTGTGCTGTGTCACATTGAAAATGAATGATAGCAGTGACTTGGACTATCCTTTAGTTAACCATTTGTCAATTACATGTGGGAAGCTTTTCTGGCAGAAATAAACAGAACTTCAAAGTCTGGTGAAATCCAAATAAATCCTGGATTTAGATGGTTTTCTCTGAGTTCTAGAAGAGTAAATGATAGCTACCATTTAATTAATGCTCATTATATGTTAGGTACCATTCCAGGGTCTTTACACATGAAAAAGGGGAAAATTGTCTTAAAGAATATTACCATGGCCACCAACCCTACAACCTATTGTATCAGTCAGGGTTCAGCCAGAGAAACAACCAGCAGGAAATATATATTAAGAGAGTTATTATAAGGAACTGGCTTATGCAATTGTGGGGTCTGATGAGGCAAGTCTGAAATCAGGATGCATGCCTTCAGGAGGGGCAGGCTGGAACTCTTGGGCATGGGCTGAAGCTGCTGTCACAGGTAGAATTTTACCTTCTTCAAAGAAGCCTCAGCTCTGCTCTTAAACCTTTTAAATTATTGAGTCATGCCCACCCAGAATAGCTAAGCGATAGTCTCCCTTACAAAATCAACTGACTGTGCACCTTAATCACATCTTCAAAATACCTTCACAACAACACCTACACTGGTGTTTGAATCACTGGGGATTGTAGCCAAGATAAACTGATATGTAAAAACTGACTGACCATCACACCTACCTACTGTTAACCATAGCAGACATTTTATTCTGCCAAGATTGTTCATGGATTCTTTAGTTATGCAAAATAGCCCATTTGGTGCTAAACTAGAATGGGACTCATTGGGAGAAAAATGATTTGTACTCACTAATTCACTCAATTCATTGGACAAGTCGTGAATGCCTTACTACAAGTTATTGTTTTTGGTGCTTGGGATACATCAGGAAATAAAACAGCCCCAGTTTCCTGCCTCCATGGAATTTATATTCTTTCTGTAATGGAATGCTGACAATTGTGAGTTTTCTTCTTTTTTTTTTTTGTGAGTTTTCTTTTGGCATTTGCAAGAGATTGAAGTTTAGAGGCCCAGCATCCAAGAAGACAGCTAAGGAAGACAGATTTTAGGAAAGAATGTGTTCCAACATAGTAGTAGGTTGGAATCGAGGAAATGCTGATCAGTGGGAAATCCTTTTGTGCTGACAGCTGACCATTAAGAAAAATGATTTCCAGTAGTCCAGTTGTCTGCTCTGCTGTATTTTCCTCCATTATCCCCAATGTTTCTGTTAAAGTTATTGACACACCCTGCCTCAGTGAAGTTTGTTAGTGTCCATGCATTGAGCAAACCGGTGCAGAGTGAGGACGGCAGCCACAGGGAGCAAGAGGGCTGACGAGGGAAACAGAACTAGTAGCTAAACATATATATATAGAGAGAGAGAAATATAAATACATATATTGAAATACGTTTCAATATACATTGAATTCTCAATATATATTGAAATATATTTCAATATATATTGAGAATTCAATATATATTGAAAATTGAAATATATATATATACACATATATATATAATTTATATAAATAAATTTTCAAGAAATTGGCTTATGTGATTGTGGGAGCTGTCAGGTCCACAATCTATGGACAGACCAACAGACTGGAAACCGAGACAGATTTCCTTCTTCCTTGGGGAAACTTCAGTTGTGTTCTTAAGGCTTTTCATCTGATTGGATCAGACCCACTCACATTACCGACATAAAGTCACAAAGTCAACTGATTGTGGATGTTAACTACATCTGCAAAATACCTGCAGAGCAACCCCTAGTTTCACGTTCAATTGAATAATCGAGTATCATAATCTGGCCAGCTTCACACATAGAGCTACCCACCACAGGCAGGAAATCGAAGTGACCAGAAGAATCTAAGACCCCAGGAATCCTCGGAAAATTGAGAATGGAATTGTTCTTTTGTGGGATAGAGCTTGAGACAGTTTGTCTGTTAAAGTAGTAAGGAGAAAAAGATCAACAATTTGGAAATAGGCAATAGGATGACTGCATGTCCTGTGAGTGTCATCCTGAAGCACCACCAGCTCCATCCAAGGATTATCTCATCCTCTGGAGGCATGTAAGTGTTTTACTCAAGATTTATAATTTTTTTTAATTTATTTATTTTAATTTATTTATTTTTGGCAGCGTTGGGTCTTCGTTGCTGCACGTGGGCTTTCTCTAGTTGGGGCGAGTGGGGGTTACTCTTTGTTGTGGTGCATGGGCTTCTCACTCTGGTGGCTTCTCTTGTTGCAGAGCACGGGCTCTAGGCACGTGGGCTTCAGTAGTTCTGGCACGTGGGCTCAGTAGTTGTGGCTCGTGGGCTCTAGAGCGCAGGCTCAGTAGTTGTGGTGCACAGGCTTAGTTGCTCTGCAGCATGTGGGATCTTCCCGGACCAGGGCTCAAACCCTGCATTGGCAGGCGGATTCTTAACCACTGAACCACCAGGGCCCATGGTTTACTATTGATTAGGGTGCTTTACAAATCTGGAAGGGTGGTGGTTAACTTGCTGAAGATGATTCTTATTTGACTGCAATGCAAACATCTTTTGGCTGATATAAGGAGTACAAAGTCACAAAGTCAATTGATTGTGGATGTTAACCACATTTGCAAAATACCTTCATAGCAACCCCTAGATTCATGTTAGATTGAATAGTCGAGCACCATAATCTGGCCAGGTTCACACACAGAGCTAGATGCTACTTCAAAGTATGTCTAGAGGGACTTCACTGGTGGTGCAGTGGTTAAGAATCCACCTGCCAATGCAGGGGACACAGGTTTGAACCCTGGTCCAGGAAGATCCCACATTCTGCAGAGCAACTAAGCCCGTGCGCCACAACTACTGAGCCTGTGCTCCTAGGGCACATGCTTTGCAACAGGAAAAGCCACCGCAAGGAGAAGCCTGTGTGCCACAACGAAGACCCAACACAGCCAAAAATAAATAAATAATAAATAAATTTATATTTTAAAAATCTATGTAGAAAATGTGTCTCTTTAAAAACACACACACACACACACACAAAACAAAGTATGTCTAGAAGAAGATGCTACTCCAAAGTACGTCTCTTCGACAAACGGATTATTTTGAGCTATAGACCACTGAGAACCAGCAGATGAAAGAAAAATTCTAAAAGCAGGGCACAAGTTTTCCTTTTGTAAAGGAAGTTAACACTTATAAAGGAAATTTTAGTTTGCAAAAAGTATCTCCCTACCAGATCAGGAAGAGGTAGAAAACAACTTTATGAAATGACCCTTACTTACCATGCTTTTCTTGGTCACCTTCCCATTACTTGCTTCCTCCCCTCCCGACCCCCGAACCACCCAGAAGCCCCAAACCCCTTTTCCTTTGTTTTACCCTAACATGATATATAAACCCAAGTTCTAATCACCCCTCTGAATTACTCATCTCTGGGTACTCCCATGTGTAAGCACGATTCACAGGCTAATAAACTTCTGTTTGTTTTTCTCTTGTTAATCTCTCTTTGGCCAGTCTCATTTACAAGGCTTCAGCTGGATAATCTAAGACGGGTGGAGGAAAAGAATTTTTCCTCCCCTACACATAGAAATGAAAATTATTTCCAACCAGAGAAAAGACACTCCGCAAAGGTTACTGTTTTGTTGCCCTGTGGATCATTAACCAGTTTTGTCACAAATCAAGCAATCTTAGTCTTCGGTCTTTCTTTAAGTGACTGTAAATATTTCTGTCTCTACTATACGCCTTTGAAATAGCTTTGCCATTCTGGTGCTTCCTCATCAATGAGTTACATAAGTCTTTGATGATGTGTGTACATTTTATATCTGTATGAGAGACCTGTTTTTAACTTTTGAAAGTTATACCTGGACAAAAGGAAAGGGTGAAGGACCCAGAGGCTGAATGACTTGGGAGTATTTGGGTGATGCTTGCCTTATCCTATTTAATTGTCACAAAAATCACAGTGGTTTAATATTAGTATTGCTATTTTAACATATGAAGAAGTAGATACTCTCCAAGGTTAAAAAACTTACCCAGAACTACGTAAATAACATGCGGCGGAGCTAGGGTCCAAGCCCTGGTCTTTACTTGCCCTTCTCTATGCTGTGCTATCCACAACTGAAGAGCAGGCAGAAGGGATTCTACAAGTCTAAATCATCACACTCTGCCCGAATCCCCTCTGTAAGGTCCTTGATAAGTAGTTACTCTTTTCCATCGGACAGGAGCATAGTATTCACTTTCCTACAGTTTATCTTCTTTTCTGGCACATCCTCTGTGTTCTGACCCATTCCTCAAAATGTCACAGACTTCAGATCTGTAACTTCCTAGATACTGGCCCTTCATCAGCTATCTGTGACTATCACTCCTCAGACATAGCATTCTGAATTGCATATCATAACAGTGTACATGGAGCTGATAAATGAAAAGTAGAAAACCATCAATCATCTTCCTTATTGTATTCTTTCATTATTCTGCCTAAGATTGAGTTAGCTTTCTTGGTAGTCTCAATAACTGATAGCGACATTAATCTTGTAGGCAAACAAAAAAATAATGTCCTTTGCATCTCAGCATTATTTATTTCACTACTTCTTGTTTTCTCCTGTCTTTCACTGAAATGAAACAGAAATGTGTGGCCCAGATCTAAGAAATCCATGAGAGGAGGGGAACAGCTCAAACAGTTTCTGTATGTATTTTAATCAAAAGAAAAAAGAATATCATTTTTTTTAAAAGTAACTAAGCTGAAACAGCCAGCTGCAGAAATTCCTAGAGGACAAAAATATATAAAAAAACAGAAACCAAGATTTGACTGACATAGTCTAGGAAATATTTTAATGCAGACAAGAGTCATTTGAAAGTTTTAAAGTGAATTTCTCAACCATCAAAATAAAATGTTGCAATGACACAAAAAATAAAGCTGTATTTTTCAAAACAAACAAAACTGAATTTTGAAAATAAGTCATTCGTGTTTGGTTTCACAAGGAGTTGAATTACATGGAGAACTACTTGTTTTAGCATCTGCATGCTAACGATTGCATGAGGACAATGATTAACTCATGAAAATGCAAGAAAATCATCTTTTTAGATCACGAACAGCATTAACCTCATCTGAAATTACCGAGTCTGGAGCATCAAGCTGAGTGAATTAGGTCTCTTCGGATGACAGAAACCTATTCAAATTTTCTCAGAGACAGAGGTTTCATGTGCTGCAGGAAGGACCCAAGGAGACACATCAAGCCCTCTCTGATTCTGCTTCTCTTCAAGTTGGTGTCCATCTCTCCTGTTGAGAACATCTCCTTCTGCACCGTGGGCAGTGTGGTCAGTCCACAGGCTCAAATCTCCACTCCCACAGATCTGAGACTCTCCAAGTAACCCCAGCAAAAGGCTCTCATTGACTCATCTTAGACTTGGTTCATGTCTAGATCTGAATAAACAGTTGTGGCCAAGAAAGAGGGGTGATATGATTGGTCTGGCTTAGGTTAGATACTGACTTCTGAAGCAATCACTATGGCCAGTGGGGTGGAATCTAAAAGAAAATGGCAAATCCTGTTCAAATCATATGGTTTATGTCCAGGAGTAGGTAGAAAGCTACTCTTTTGGGCATTCTGAATAACAGATATTCAATAAACAGGGACAATTAATATTTGGAATTTGGTTTTTTACCTGAAAAAAAAAACCAAACTATTTTTACATTAGAGTTAAAGCATTCCACTTCAAATGATTGTTCCATATATTCTGTGTGTAAAATTGAGAGGCGTTAGCATCTTGTCTGTAGGGGCCTGCAGGAATAGAAAGGTCTTGCTGCCACTTATGAATGCAGCTCACCATTTCATACCTCCAAGAGCTACTGCTTCTTGGCAAGCCTCCATTAAGACTTTGATTAAGTTCAAGGCGATGAGACTATTATTTACATTAGTCATACTCTGGTAGACTCATTTCGCCCCCCCTCCATTCCTTTAATCATTGATTTATTCACTTGCTCAACAAATATTTAACGTGACATTTGTCTAGATATAGAAAGATATATAGAGAGAAATAAGTATGGTCCCTGCCCTCAAGTGCTACATCAAAGAGGAGACATCAAACAAGTAAACAGATTATTACAATACAGTATGATAAGTGCTGTGATTGCCCTATTCTGTTTTCCACTAGCCTCTAAGGTCACAGTGAACAACCTGTTTCTTTGCACCTCAAAATACTTATTCATCCTACCTACTGATGTCTGCCTCTTTTCAAGCAGGAATTAACTTTCATTTACAAATACAGAGAAGTATTAAAGTGCAAATGCTCACGAGAACTATTTTAAATTCACACTGGCGATTGGTTCAAGATGGCAGAGTAGACTTGAGGATGTGGGGAGGGGGAAGGGTAGGCTGTGACAAAGTGAGAGAGTGGCATGGACATATATACACTACCAAATGTAGAAAAGACAGCTGGTGGGAAGCAGCCACATAGCACAGGGAGATCAGCTCGGTGCTTTGTGATCACCTGGGGGGGTGGGATGGGGAGGGTGGGAGGGAGGCAGATGCAAGAGGGAGGAGATGTGGGAACATGTGTGTATGTATGACTGATTCACTTTGTTATAAAGCAGAAACTAACACACCATTGTGAAGCAATTATACTCCAATAAAGATGTTTAAAAAATAAATAAATAATAAAATAAAATACTATGTATATATTATGAAAAGTCTGGACTATCAAGTAGAAGGAAGAAAATTTTAAATGACTCATAATTCCAATACTCAAAGAAAATCACTATTAACATATCCTTATTCATTTGGTCATTCATTTATACTTTCAACAAATATCACTAAGGGCTTACTATGTGCTCCATATGCTGGCTTTCCGGAGGTCTTCCTTGCATAAATAAACATTAAAACCCAAATATCTTTCACAAAACCAGGATCATGTTACGCTATTAAATAAGTTTGTATTTTCACTTGTTGATATGTAGTGAATATTTTCAGATATCATTAAACATTTTTGTTACATTTATCAAGAAAAAAAAAAAGATGGCAGAGTAGAAGGATGTGCGCTCACTCCCTCTTACGAGAGCACCAGAATCACAACTAACTGCTGGGCAATCATCGACAGGAAGACACTGGAACTCACCAGGAAAGATACCCCACATCCAAGACAAAGGAAAAGCTTCAATGAGATGGTAGGAGGGGCACAATCAAAATAAATCAAATCCCGTGACCGCTGGGTGGGTGACTCACAAACTGGAGAACACTTATACCACAAGGGTCCACCTACTGGAGTGAAGGTTCTGAGCCCCACATCAGGCTTCCCAACCTGGGGGTCCGGCAACGGGAGGGTGAACCCCAGAGAATCGGACTTTGAAGACTGGAGCGATTTGACTGCAGGACTTCGATGGGACTGGGGGAAATGGAGACTCCACTCTTGGAGGGCACACACAGAGTGGTGTGCATTGGGACCCAGGGGGAAGGAGCAGTGACCCCTTAGGAGGCTGAACCAGACCTATCTGCTAGTGTTGAAGGGTCTTCGTCAGAGGTGGGGGGTGGCTGTGGGTCACCACAAGGACAAGGACACTGGCAACAGAAGTTCTGGGAAGTACTACTTGGCATGAGCCCTCCCAGAGTCTGCCATTAGCTCCACCAAAGAGCCTGTAGCTTCCGTGCTGCATTACCTCAGGTGAAACAACCAGCAGGGAGGGAACCCAGCCCCACCCATCAACAGACAAGCAGATTAAAGTTTTACTGAGCTCTGCCCACCAGAGCAACACCCAGCTCTACCCACCACCAGTCCCTCCCATCAGGAAGCTTGCATAAGCCTCTTAGATAGCCTCATCCACCAGAGGGCAGACAGCAGAAGCAAGAAGAACTACAATCCTGCAGCCTTTGGAACAAAAACCACATTCACAGAAAGACAGACAAAATGAAAAGGCAGAGGACTATGTACCAGATGAAGGAACAAGACAAAACCCCAGAAAAACAACTAAATGAAGTGGAGATAGGCAACCTTCCAGAAAAAAAATTTGGAATAATGATAGTGAAGATGATCCAGGACCTCGGAAAAAGAATGGAGGCAAAGATCAAGAAGATGCAAGAAATGTTTAACAAAGATCTACAAGAGGGACTTCCCTGGTGGCGCAGTTGTTAAGATTACCCCTGCCAATGCAGGGGACACAGGTTTGAGCCCTGGTATGGGAAGATCTCACATCTGCGGAGCAAATAAGACTGTGCATCACAACTACTGAGCCTGCGCTCTACAGCCCGCGAGCCACAACTACTGAGGCCCACGTGCCTAGAGCCTGTGCTCTGCAACAAGACAAGCCACCACAATAAGAAGCCTGTGCACTGCAATGAAGAGTAGCCCCCGCTCGCCACAACTAGAGAAAGCCCACGCACAGCAATGAAGACCCAACAGCCAAAAATAAATAAATAAAAATAAATAAATTTATGATAAAAAAAGATCTAGAGGAATTAAAGAACAAACACCCAGAAGAATTTTTTAAAAAACCAAACAGAGATGAACAATACAATAACTGAAATGAAAAATACACTAGAAGGAATCAATAGCAGAATAACTGAGGCAGAAGAACGGAGACAGAATGGTGGAATTCACTGCCACAGAGCAGAATAAAGAAAAAAGAATGAAAAGAAATGAAGACAGCCTAAGAGACCTCGGGAACAACATTAAATGCACTAACATTATCATTATAGGGGTGTCAGTAGGAGAAGAGAGAGAGAAAGTGCCCAAGAAAATATTTGAAGAGATTATAGTCAAAAACTTCCCCAACATGGGAAAGGAAATAGCCACCCAAGTCTAGGAAGCACAGAGAGTACCATTCTGGATAAACCCAAGGAAAAACATGCCAAGATACATAGTAAACAAATTGACAAAAACAAAGAAAAATTATTAAAAGCAACAAGGAAAAAAATGACAAATAACATACAAGGGAACTCCCATAAGGTTAACAGCTGATTTCTCAGCAGAAACTCTACAAGCCAGGAGAGAGTGGCACAATATACTTAAAGTGATGAAAGGGAAGAACCTACAAACAAGATTACTCTATCCAGCTAGGATCTCACTCAGATTCGATGGAGAAACCAAAAGTTTTACAGACAAGCAAAAGCTAAGAGAATTCAGCACCACCAAACCAGCTCTATAACAAATGCTAAAGGAACTTCTCTAAGTGGGAAATACAAGAGAAGGAAAGCACCTATAAAAACAAACCCAAAACAATTAAGGAAATGGTAATAGGAACATACATATCGATAATTACCTTAAATGTGAATGGATGAAATGCTCCAACCAAAAGACACAGCCTCGTTGAATGGATACAAAAACAAGACCCATATATATATGCTGTCTATAAGAGACCCACTTCAGACCTAGGGACACATACAGACTGAAAGCGAGGGGATGGAAAAAGATATTCCATGTAAATAGAAATCAAAAGAAAGCTGGAGTAGCAATACTCATATCCCATAATATAGACTTTAAAATAAAGACTGTTACAAGAGACACAGAAGGACACTACATATGATCAAGGGATCAATCCAAGAAGAAGATATAACAATTATAAATATATATGCACCCAACATAGGAACACCTCAATACCTAAGGCAAATGCTAACACCTATAAAAGAGGAAATCAACAGTAACATAATAATAGTGAGGTATTTAACACCTCACTTACATCAATGGAGAGATAATCCAGATAGAAAATTAATAAGGAGAAACAAGCTTTAAACAACACAATAGACCAGATAGATTTAATGGATATTTATAGGACATTCCACCTGAAAACAGCAGATTACACTTTTTTCTCAAGTGCACATGGAACATTCTCCAGGATACATCACATCTGGGGTCACAAATCAAGCCTCGGTAAATTTAAGAAAATAGAAATCGTATCAAGTATCTTTTCTGATTACAACGCTATGAGATTAGAAATCAATTACAGGGAAAAAAACATAAAAAACACAGGCACATGGAGGCTAAACAATGTTACTAAATAACCAAGAGATCACTAAAGAAATCAAAGAGGAAATCAAAAAATACCTAGAGACACATGACAACGAAAACACGATGATCCAAAACCTTTGGGATGCAGCAAAAGCAGTTCTAAGAGGGAAGTTTATAGCTACACAAGCCTACCTCAATAAACAAGAAAAATCTCAAATAAACAAACTAACCTTACACCTAAAAGAAGTAGAGAAAGAAGAACAAACAAAACCCAAAGTTAGTAGAAGGAAAGAAATCATAAAGATCAGAGCAGAAATAAATGAAATAGAAACAAAACAATAGCAAAGATCAATAAAACTAAAAGCTGATTCTTTGAGAAGATAAATAAAATTGATAAACCTTTAGCCAGACTCATCAAGAAAAAGAGGGAGAGGACTCAAATCAATAAAATTAGAAATGAAAAAGGAGAAGTTACAATGGACACCACAGAAATACAAAGCATCCTAAGAGACTACTACAAGCCACTCTATGCCAATAAAATGGACAACCTGGAAGAAATGGACAAATTCTTAGAAAGTTTTAACCTTCCAAGACTGAACCAGGAAAAAATAGAAAATATGAAGAGACCAATCACAAGTAATGAAATTGAAACTGTGATTAAAAACATTCCAACAAACAAAAGTCCAGGACCAGATGGCTTCACAGGTGAATTCTATCAAACATTTAGAGAAGAGCTAACACCCATCCTTCTCAAACTCTTCCAAAAAATGGCAGAGGAAGGAACACGCCCAAACTCATTCTACGAGGCCACCATCACCCTGATACCAAGCCAGACAGAGACACCACAAAAAAATAAAATTACAGAACAATATCACTGATGAATATAGATGCAAAAATCCTCAACAAAATACTAGCAAACAGAATCCAACAACACGTTAAAAGAGTTATACACCATGATAAAGTGGGATTTATCCCAGGGATGCAAGGATTCTTCAATATACACAAATCAATCAATGTGATACACCATATTAACAAATTGAAGAAGAAAAACCATAAGATCATCTCAATAGATGCAGAAAAAGCTTTTGATAAAATTCAACACCCAGGGCTTCCCGGTGATGCAGTGTTTAAGAATCTGCCTGTGAATGCAGGGGACATGGGTTCGAGCCCTGATCCAGGAAGATCCCACATGCAGAGGAGCAACTAAGCCCGTGTGCCACAACTGCTGAGCCTGCGCTCTATAGCCCGCGAACCACTACTGAAGCCTGCGTGCCACAACCACTGAAGCCTGTGTGCATAGAACCTGTGCTCTGCAACAAGAGAAGCCAGCACGATGAGAAGTCCATGCACTGCAATGAACAGTAGCCCCCACTTGCTGCAACTAGAGAACGCCCGTGCACAGCAACAAAGACCCAACTCAGCCAAAAATAAATACATTGATTAATTAATTTTAAAAAATTCAACACCCATTTATGATAAAAACTCTCCAGAAAGTGGGCATAGAGGGAACCTACCTCAACATAATAAAGACCATATGCAACAAAACCACAGCAAACATTCTCAATGGTGAAAAACTGAAAGCATTTCCTCTAAGATCACAAACAAGACAAGGATGTCCACTCTTGCCACTATTACTCAACATAGTTTTGTAAGTCCTAGCCCCGGAATTCACATTGGAAAAGAAAAGGTAAAACTGTCACTGTTTGCAGATGACATGATACTATATACAGAGAATCCTAAAGATGCCACCAGAAAACTACTAGAGGTAGTCAATTAATTTGGTAGTCACAGGATACAAAATTAATGCACAAAAACCTCTTGCATTCCTATACACTAACAACAAAAAATCAGAAAGAGAAATTAAGTAAACAATCCCATTACGATTGCAACAAAAAGAATAAAATACCTAGGAATAAACCTACCTAAGGAGGTAAAAGACCTGTACTCAGAAAACTATAAGACACTGATGAAAGAAATCAAAGATGACACAAACAGATATAGAGATATATAGCATGTTCTTGGATAGGAAGGATCAATATTGTGAAAATGACTATACTACCCAAAGCAATCTACAGATTCAATGCAATCCCTATCAAATTACCAATGGCATTTTTTACAGAACTAGAACAAAAATTCTTAAAATTTGTATGGAGACACAAAAGGCCCCAAATAGCCAAAGCAATCTTGAGGGAAGAAAACGGAGCTGGAAGAATCAGACTCCCTGACTTCAGCCTATACTACAAAGCTACAGTAATCAAGACAATATGGTACTGGCACAAAAACAGAAACATAGATCAATAGAACAGGATAGAAAGCCCAGAGATAAACCCACGCACCTATGGTCAACTAATCCATGACAAAGGAGGCAAGGATATACAATGGAGAAAAGACAGTCTCTTCAGAAAGTGGTGCTGGGAAAACTGGACAGCTACATGTAAAAGAATGAAATTAGAACACTCCCTAACACCATACACAAAAATAAACTCAAAATGGATTAAAGTCCTAAATATAAGAGTGGACAGTATAAAACTCTTAGAGGACAACATAGGAAGAACAGTCTTTGACATAAATCACAGTAATATCTTTTTGGACCCACCTCCTAAAGCAATGGAAATAAAAGCAGAAGTAAACAAATGAGACCTAATGAAACTTAAAAGCTTTTGCACAGCAAAACTATAAACAAGACGAAAAGACAACTCTCAGAATGGGAGAAAATATTTGCAAACGAATCAACAGGCAAAGGATTAATCTCCAAAATATATAAACAGCACATACAGCTCAATATTAAAAAAGCAAACAACCCAATCCAAAAATGGGCAGAAGACCTAAATAGACATTTCTCCAAAGAAGACATGCAGATGGCCAAGAAGTACATGAAAAGCTGCTCAACATCACTAATTATTAGAGAAATGCAAATCAAAACTACAATGAGGTATCACCTCACAACAGTTAGAATGGGCATCATCAGAAAATCTACAAACAACAAATGCTGGAGAGGGTGTGGAGAAAAGGGAATTCTCTTGCACTGTTGGTGGGAATGTAAATTGATACAGCCACTATGGAAAACAGTATGGAGGTTCCTTAAAAAACTAAAAATAGAATTACCATATGATCCAGCAATCCCACCACTGGGCATATACCCAGAGAAAAACATAATTCAAAAAGACACATGCACCCCAATGTTCATTGCAGCACTATTTACAATAGCCAGGTCATGGAAGCAACCTAAATGCCCATCAATAGAGAAATGGATAAAGAAGATGTGGTACATATATACAATGGAATATTACTCAGCCATAAAAAGGAATGAAATTGGGTCATTTGTAGAGACGTGGATGCCTCTAGAGACTGTCATACAGAGTGAAGTAAGTCAGAAGGAGAAAAACAAATATCGTATATTAACGCACATATGTGGAACCTAGAAAAATGGTACAGATGAACCAGTTTGCGGGGCAGAAATTGAGATTCAGATGTTGAGAACAAACCAAGGGGGGGCACCAAGGGAGGAAAGCCGTGGGGGGGGAATTGTGATGAATTGGGCGATTGGGATTGACATGTATACACTGATGTGTATAAAATTGATGACTAATAAGAACCTGCTGTATAAAAAAATAAATTTAATTTAATTTAAAAATTAAAAAAAAGAGAGCTTGGAGGAGGGGAGTATGAAGAGAAGAATATGGAAGACAGGGTCCAAAGATCAAATCTCCCTGCTTCACATTGTCTCCAGTAGGCAACAATGGAATCAGGAGGATGTTCCTAGGAAAGGAGAAGTCTGGTTTAACTTGGCCCCATTTTCAAGATCACCTGTTGGTGTGAGTAGTTGAGTTGCTGAGATGAAGATAGACAGCCAGGGCAGTGGGTGATTTAGAAGTCATCCATGTAAGGAGGATTGTAAGCCAGCCTCAGTCACTAACAGCTAGACTCTGTCTTCATGAAATCTGGTGGAGAGCAGTATGGAAGAGGCTGTGAGCTTCTCAGAATGGGCCCAGCCTCACACTCTGGGCAGCCCCCCTGCTAGGGATGGAGGCCAAAAATGGAGGGAGAGATGAGGGCTTCCAGCCCTCGGGAGAGGCAGGGAAGTGGGAGCAAAAGAGGAGCTCTGCAGACGAAGCTCACTTATTTCCCAATTTTGTCCAAAGTGAGAAGTCCAGAGAAGAAACAGTAGGGCCGAGGTGCGGGAGTGGAAGGGGTGATGGAGAATTAATTGGCAGTGCAAAGAACAGGTGAGAGAGTCTTAAGTAGAAACTTTATGCCTTTATGAAACTCCACAATATTCTGCTCCCTAGCAGTTAAGGGATCAGTGCTTTTTTTCTGTCTAGCAAGTGAGAACTTGTAGGTAGCGTCCCCGAAGCTTCTGAATAAAGTGAGTACACTGGTCAGCATGGAAGCTCCTTTGAGATCCTGGGAACTCCTTACAGACGGTCCCTTTGTGGAGCAGTGACGAGTTTTTATTCAGGAAGGTAAATTATGGGAAGCAAGCTCTACTGAATGCAACTGAACTATGTAATGTCACAGGGGTTTATTCCTTACAGACCTTGCCACTGATTGTGACATTCTGTTGAGTCTAGACGTCAGCTCTGTAGCTGGCAGCTGGTATTTGCAAGAGAGTAATTGTTCAAGGAAAACCCTTCTGTCTTTTTCTGAGATCAGTGTGCTCCGGAGCCACTAGCACCCCTTTCTTTCCCCACTCTGCTTGCTGTCTGCGTGAAGTGAAATTCTGGGCTCCCTGTGAAATTACTAGGAACCAGGCACCATTTTAACGCATTGTTAAACATCGTCTGTTTTTCTCTGGGTCATAGTGGCGCCGAGCTCTCTTTCACTGAGGAGATGCAAAGTAGCATATTTCATGCACTTTTATGAGTCCTTTGGCTCTTCTAGGCTTTTCTTTGTTTAGCTCAGCCCACAGACCAAAGTGAGTATCTGTTAATATTTCCCCAGACCGCTATTCAAAAAAAGGAACCGCTTGATATGAATCATGATGGCAGAACTCCCTGACAGTCTTGGGTCCAGAATTCTTGAGGCTACAGTGCCTGTGGCACACTGCTGGTCTAACTCTGCAAACCCACGAAACTCCCTGAGGAGTTTGCTAGCAATGCCGGATCCAGTAAATTCCCCCAAAGATTCTGATCCAGTGGGTCTGGGGTAGGACCCAGACATTTGCACTGTTAACAAACCCGCCAGCTGATGCTCCAATAGGTGTGCTGAGGAGCAAACGTGAAAAACCCTGCAATGCAGGGTTTTTTTCCCCTTATTAGCGAAGTTGTTGGCTCATGGGTTAGATTCATTCATTCATTCATTCATTCATCCATTCCTGTTACCCAGCGCTTGTTATGTGCCTCCTATCTTGATTTCCCATTTCTAAAGACTTTAAATTCCATCATCAAGTTTCACTTTTCTTGGGAAGACTTGCCAAGGGTGAGGCTCACAAGAGACAAAGTGAAATTGGCTGCAAGAGTGGTCACTCCAGCTGCAGGCCTGGAGGTGGGAGGGATGACATCCAGGTGGTTGGAAACCATCTGGTAGGGAAACAAATCCAATGATGACCCTCACCTAAGGAACTTGGCTGTTTGTCTAAGCCTCCAGAGGGAGTGATCCCTGGCCCCATAATGGGCTGAAGCAGCTTCAAGTGTTATGAGGGAATGGAGATTTCAACATGTGTGATCGGGAAGCTGAATACAATCTTTGTTTGGGAAGCTAGTGGGCCTCTTTTCTTTACTATTGTGCTGTGACTAATAATTGAGTGTTTGATTTTTGTTATATCTTGAAAATTGTGGACCAGGTGAAATGATGTCTTGTAAATATTCCACATGGGTATAGCCCTCTCACATACTCAGTTCTCTCAAAATCTTTCTGGAGGATTACAATCCCTCACTACAAACACAGGTTTCGTTTTAGGGCTGACCCCAAATCATATGGACTCCTTCGAAAATGCCACAGTCACCCCTTGGATTGGGGAATGTGAGGCAGGCTGTGTTGAGCTTTTGGTTGGTTTCATTTTGTTAGTTTTCTTTTTGGGAGGTATGGTAGAATTTCACAAAGATTTGGTGGGAGTGAGTGAGGAGAGAGGTATCCCAGGGAGGAGGAGTACTGTATACCCCACATCACCCTCTGACCTCTATTATCCCATTCAGGCTGCTATAGCAAAACACCACACACTGGGTGGCTTATAAACAAGAGATATTTATTTCTCACAGTTCCGGAGGCTCAAGGCCCAAGATCAGGTCCAGGCCTTGGGCTTTCTTCCGGGTTGCAGACTGACATCTTTTCTCCTCACATGGCAGAAAGAGGGCAAGAGAGCTCCCTGGAGTCTCTTATATAAGGGCACTAATCCCGTTCATGAGGGCTCCTCCCTCATGACCTAATCACCTCCCAAAGGCCCCACCTCTAAATACCATCACCACCCCTAATATGAATTTTAGGGGACATAAACATTCAGAGCATAGCATGACCTCACTTTTTAAAATGGACTTGTAACCTGTCTCCAAAAGAGACTTGGGTAAAGGTAAGTCGTGTGTGTGTGTGTATGTGTGTGTGTGTGTGATCTATGTGTTTGCTGGGGAAAGCAGTGTATGGGTGAGTGGGTATACAACATTCCCAGTCCCACGATCAGGTACCCAGTAGCCCATCCATGGTAATAAATATGCCTGTTGTTTGGTTTGCCCCTTAAGTGTGGAATTCTCGGAGCCCTGATCCTATGGAGAAGAGTAATTTCAGCTGGGATAAAGAGAGATCACAGATATCAAAAATCCAAGCAGAAGAGGGAAATCTCATGGGTGTTACAGTCTCACCCAGCCAGCAAGCAGCAGAATTTGTGTTCTCCCCACCCCATCATGATAAATGGGGACGTCCATGAGGACAGGCCACCGACATGAGGAGGTGACATGTATAACAGGCTCAATCCTGGGCAAGCAGGAAAATGGGCATGCAGACACTCAGGCTCTGCCTTCCACAAAGTTTTGCCCATGACTATCCAACCCTCCACCTTCACTCCTCCTTCTGTTGTCATCCCAAGCATAAACATGGGCCCAGGAGACTCTCCTGCTCACTCAGAGTCTCTCTGGCAGCCTCACTTGGCAGCTGTCGTAACATCAAGGACTTGCAAGGCAGAACTGAATTCCTGGGTGTGTGACCTGTATAGTCTTGCAGAACCTTGTGCTCAAAAGCGCCCTGTGCTTGGTTCAAAGCTCTGCTGTCACCATCTTGAAATGTTTAATAATTTTTTAACTAGGAGTCTGCACATTATGTCTCCAGTCATGCTGACAGGGCCAGGAGGATGCTTCTGGCTCAGTGGTGGGCAAGGCAAGGTGGCTCCTGGTTATGTCCTAGCAGCAGAGCACCCCTGTGTCTTCTAGGTCTGCTACTCATCACCTGCCTTCCCCTCATCCCTCCAGGAAATGACCTAGAAAGACACAGGGAAGAGAGAGCTCTGGTGTTATTTATTACTGCTTCTGGTAGGATCCAGGGGAGGGCACAGGGGAAGACTGAACGTTGGGACTGAATGAACTTTGATTAGGGGAGGCGACAAGAATGGCCCTCAAATAGGCCCCCAGCACGAGGGGCAAGTGCTGCTCACGGGGGTAGAGGCCAGGCCCTGGTGGGATGAACTACTGCATGACCACCTTTATCAGTAGACCCTCTCCCTTGGCCCAGCACAGGCCTGGCCTGGATCCCAAGAAACTAGGGCATGGAGACCTCATGGGGCCCATCCTTACCTGACTTGTCTTAGGATTGGGGTGCTGCTAAGTGCAGAGCCTCTGTCTACTGTCCTGTGTGCTGTTGGCAGTACCCCAGCACATCACCCTGGCTTCATCACCCCGGAAAGGAGCAGGCTCATGTGCAAAGCTTGTGGTGGGATTCATCATGACCTAGTCAAGGAATCGAAAGAAGGTCAGTGAGGCCGAAGTGGACAGAAAGAGAGGTGCATGGGTCCAGAAGAGCCTGAAGAAGAAAGAGGTCAGAACCCGCAAGGCCTTTGAGGATTTGAGTCTTTATCCTAAGATCAATGGAAAGCCATTGATGAGTTTTAAGCAAAGTGACAGGACCTAAATTGCAGTTTAAGAAGATCACACTGAGTGCTGTATGGAGAACACGTTGAAGAGCGGCAAGAGTGGAGATGGATGACCATTGTTGGCTATTTTAGAAGTCCAAGAGAAAGACAATGGTGGCTTGGAGGCAATGTTGGAGATGGAAAAAAACTGAGAGAGAGTAAAGAGGTAAAATTATAGGTATTGACTATGATTGAATCGGGGAAGTGAGGAAGAGAAAATTTTCAAGGATTTGAATTCAGGTCTGTTAGTCTCCAAAGACTGTACTTTTAATCACTACTCTTAAGCACTTGGGTTTTCAGGTTTAAGTTCAGCTGTATATAACCAGAAACACCGAATAGCAATAGTTTAAATAAGATAAAACTTTATTTTTAACTCACATTTAAAAAGCCTGAAGATGGTCAATCCATGACTAGTTCAAGGTTCTGCCATGTCAAGCACACAGGCATCTTCTATTTTCTTGCTTTGCCTTCCTTAGCGCAGAGTCACCACCTCCTGGTCCAAAACTGTCACCTTGAGCTCAGCCATTGCATCTGCATTCCAGCTAGCAGAAGAGGGGAAGAGGAAAAGAGACATGTCTCCTCCCTTTGAGGGTATTTCTTGGAAGTCACATACCAAACTTCTGATTACCTCTCATTTACCAGAACTTAGTCAATGGATATACTTATCTGCATAGGAAGCTGAGAATTCTCCCCTTTATGAAGTACCAGCTTAAAACCAAGGGTTCACTTACTTAGAAGGAAGAATAGATGTCAGGGTACAACTAGCAGTCTCAACTATGACCACTAGTCCTGAGTCTGTGCAATGCCCAATGACATGCTAAATGATGAAAAGTCAGAAGCAGAGACTCAAATATAATGAAATAAATTTCTCTATAAAATTGAGACATAAAATGTTTCAATTTTATGCATATTTTGAGCTTCCGTTTTTGTATAGCCGTTAGACTGTTTACTAGGTTAAAAATACCCACTTGAATATAACATGGTGCAGCCACTGTGGAAAACAGTTTGGCAGTCCCTCAAAAACTTAAACATAGAGTTACCATATGATCTTACAATTCCTCTCTTAGGTATATACCCCAAAGAACTAAAAATATATGTTCATGCAAAAATGTGTAAACACACACACATTCATGGCAACATTATGCAGAGTAGCCAGAAAGTGGAAACAGCCTAAATGCCCATCAGCCGATAAATGGGTAAATAAAATGTGGTATATCCATACAATGAAATATTATTCAACAATAAAAAGGAATGAAGTACTGATATATGATAGAACATGATGAACTTTGAAAACATTATGCTTAGTGAAAGAAGCCAAATAAAAAAGGACACACTGTATGATTCCGTTTCTATGAAATGTCCAGAATCGGCAAAGCCATAGAGACAGACAGTAGATTAGTGGTTGTCAGGAAATGGGAAGAACAAATAAGTCGTATTTTTGGAGTGATGAAATTGTTCTAGAGTTAGATAAAGGTGATGGTTGCACAGAATACTGAGTACAATAAAAAAGACAATAAAGATTGTACACTTTAAAGGGATTAAGTTTATCACATGATATTGCTTATATGTGGAATCTGAAAAAATAATACAAATGAAATTATTTACAAAAGCAAAATAGAGTCACATAACAAACTTATGGTTACCGGTGGGGGTCGGGGGGAGGGATAAACTGGGAGGTTGGGACTGACATATACATACTACTATATATAAAATAGATAACTAATAAGGACCTACTGTATAGAACAGGGAACTCTACTCAATACTCCGTAGTGGCCTATATGGGAAAAGAATCTAAAAAAGAGTGGTTATATGTATATGTATAACTGATTCACTTTGCTGTACACCTGAAACTAACACAACATTGTAGATCAACTATACTCCAATAAAAATTTATTTAAAAAAGGATGAATTTTCTGTTATAAGAAATACACCTCAGTTTTTTAAAAAACCTCCATCTTTAGTTCCACGTGTAGTTCTTTTTTTTAAACCTCCTCCCAAATCCCATAAATATATATTTTTTGGTTAAATCTAATTAAATAACACTCTAATTCTGGCTTTGATCCACGTCGTCAGGATAACTTTAGCTATAGGAAGCCAGGCATTTATGTTTTTGCCTGGATTTGGAAGCCTTCCTAAGGATGCCCATCACCCCACATCACTGCAGTGCTTCTGCGTAAAAGTTATCTAGGGCTGAGTAGCAAATCACATCACAACTCAGCCGCTTAAGACAACAGACTTTGGCTGTATCAGAGCTTCTAGGGGTCAGGAATCTGGGAGCAGAGCTGGGGGGTTCTGGCTCATATTTTCTTGTAGGGTTTCTGTCAAGCTGTCTGTCAGCCAGGGCAGCAGTCCCTGGACCCATGACTACGGCTGCAGGACACGCTTTGAAGCGCCCTCCAGTGGCCGTTGGGCAGTGGACTTCAGTTCCTCACCATGAGACTCTTCACGGGGCTACTCTCAACAGAGCTTCCTCCCAGAGTGAGTGATGAGAGAGAAAGAGAAATGCCAGCTGCTGTGTCTTTTTAACCTAATCTGAGACGTGACACCCGTCACTTCTGCCATATTCCACTGGGCCAAAGACCAAGCTAGCAGAGTGTGGGCGGGCACTGCACAAGGGTGTGAACACCAGGACGCAGGATCACTAGGGCCATCTGGGGGGCTGGCTGCTCTGGGGAGGCAGCAGCTTTCAGACTGTACGAACCCCAAACTCAGAAACTCAGTGACACTTCCCAAAGTGCCGTCACTCAGCTAGACAGAGACCCCACTTGAGTGCTGTAAGGTGAAGGCTCCAGTTCAGCAGGAGTGACACCCAGGGGTCCAGTTGTTAGTGCTGCTGCTGTGGGGCTGCCCCGGGGGCAAAGCGTGCCAGACCCGGCATGAGGCGTCCCTGAATCCACTCTGCGAGCTCCTCCCTCCGTGAGCTTGGACAGGCCGCTGTCCCACTCCAGGCCTCTGCCTCCTGATTTGTAAAAGAGACAGTATGATTAGACCAGTGTTTTTCAATCTGTGATCTCTGGGCCCCCAGGAATCCAAGAAGGTACTGCCAGGTGAAGCTCTGGTTTGATCAGGCCCCATGTAAGAGTTCATTTGGTAAAAAAATAAATAAATAAAAGTATAATGAAAGGAACACAGGTAAAAAAAGAACGAAGTGGTCTTGAAAGCCACCGTACTCTATGATGTTTGAGCCCCCTGTGCCTTCACTTTTTTTTTTTAACATCTTTATTAGAGTATAATTGCTTTACAATGGTGTGTTAGTTTCTGCTTTATAACAAAGTGAATCAGTTATACATTTACATATGTTCCCCTATCTCTTCCCTCTTGCGTCTCCCTCCCTCCCACCCTCCCTATCCCACCCCTCTAGGTGGTCACAAACCACCGAGCTGATCTCCCTGTGCTATGCGGCTGCTTCCCACTAGCTATCTATTTGGTAGTGTATATATGTCCATGCCACTCTCTCACTTCGTCCCAGTTTACCCTTCCCCCTCCCCATATCCTCAAGTCCATTCTCTAGTAGGTCTGTGTCTTTTGAATGTCCTGATCTCTCAGCAAATCCTTCACTACAGGATCACCCTCAGTCACGCTAAAGGTATGCAAAGAATGTGCAGTTATGTTCCATCCCGGGGTTGGCTAGCCAGAGGGAAATTGCCCTTGTATCAGATGTCACAGTAATTGTCATTCAGTCGTTTTCTTGTTGTCTGGAGGGGGAGTAATCATAAGGAAAGGGCGGTGTCGGCAGTGTTGAGAAGGGGCCAGCATATCTGCATGGAAAGAGAAAGGTCAGTCATGGAAGTCGGAAGCCCGAGCACCGGAAGGAGCACAGGGGGAGAGCGCCGGGTTGAGAAAGGGCTGCACCTGGAGTCCTCTGAGCTCTGCTCTCCTCACTGTGATCACCTCAAGCGTGGCCAAGATGAGCAAATGAAGTCGTGGCTCACTCGGAAAGTGTATAAACAGGTAGTGCCCCAGCTGAGGGAGGCTGTAATACGATAGGGGTGGTGGTGCCACAGGGGAGAGGGCAGGAGGGTCCCCTGGAATGGTGGCAGCCTCCACCCACTCCCTTTCCACACGGGAATGCAGGCTCAGGGTTGCAGATCTTCACATTTTCCAGGAGAAGCCAGAAATCCAGGTTTTCATGTGAAATTTTCCAATTTTAAAACTTGCCAAACAAAACTTATCACTGCACCAGACCTGATCCATTGGTCCAGTTTGCGACCCCTGAATTCCAAATGAGTGACTCCATTTTAATTAAAAACACCAGGAAAATCGGATTAAATTTTCCATTCTCCTTCTGAGAATTTGGAGGCACATTATTCAACTACCAAGTCCCTACTGTGTGCCAGGCACAGAGAGGATTCTAGAATGTTCTCATTTTCTCATCACCTCTCTGACCACAGAGCCCACTTTCTCCCTTGTTCCATCTGTTGCAGGAAGGGGGACCCCTTCCAGGACCCGAGAGCGGGCTCTCGTCTAACACTCGGAAATGAATTGTCCGAGGAGACACACGTGCTGACAAAGCAGGAGACTTTACTGGGAAGGGGCGCCCGGGCGGAGGGGAGGAGGGAAAGGGAACCCAGGAGGACTGCTCTGCCACGTGGCTCGCCGTCTCGGGTTTTATGGTGATGGGGTTAGTTTCCGGGTTGTCTCTGGCAAATCATTCTGACTCAGGGTCCTTCCTGGTGGCGCGCGCACATCGCTCAGCCAAGATGGATTCTAGCGAGGAGGATTCTGGGAGGTTGGTAGGACACATGGACAGGTGTCTCCTCTCTCCTTTGACCTTTCCTGAATTCTTCTGGTTGGTGGTAGCTTTTTAGTTCCACGTTCCTTACCAGGAACTCCTGTTGTAAGAGAATTCATGCAAGTGGTTAATATCGGGGCTGGCCAGGGAGCGTGGTTTCAGTCAGTGGCTCCCCTAACACATCCATTAAGTTTTCCAAACGTGGGAAAGTGGGAAAAATAGAAATAGAAGGGAAGGAGAATCGAAGCCTGGAAGAAAAATTTGGCCAATGTCTCATTCCACAAGCGGGGGTAAAATTATGCCCCCAAAATCACCATCTTTGTTCCCTCAGAAACTAGCCCAGCGCTCATTACGTATTTATCGAAAGACTCAATAACGATTATAGCATACATCGATGGATCACCCACCGTGTGCCTGCCCAGTGGGGGCATTATCGTATTACCATGCATTTTATTCCTCATAACAGGACCCCTTTGTAAGATGAGGAAACCAAAGCCTTAAAGAGGCTAAGTTACGGCTGGAGTTCACAGAGTTCTCAAGCTGTGGGGCTGGGATTTAAATCCAGATGTGCTGACGCCAGAGCACACATTTTTAACATTATACCGAATGAATGAATGAATGAGTGAGTGAATAAGTGAGTGAGTGAGGCCCTCATCCCTTACCCTCCAGCCCCACCCTGCCTCCCAACTCCTGCCCTGGTTCTGAGACTTAAAGCCCTGAGTGACATATTTTCAGGTCTCCCAGAGGAATCTTGGGGCCATCAGTTCCCTTAGTGGCTCAGGAGGCTCCTACTTGGCACAGCCTCCCAGGAGCGGTCAGTGTTAAACAGGAGCTCAGCCCCCTTCCTGTCACGCTGATACACTTGGCATCATTTGCCTTTTAAACGTGGTGAAAGGGAAAGATTCAAGAAAGCTGCAGGTTTTATGCATCAAGGAGGGGTATTATTTACCAGCGCACTAGTTTCTGTTATTTTTTTCTGTACCTTAGTGTATAATCAGAGCTCATAAATGTGCTACTGTGTGGGAGGTCTACATTTCCTCCCAATTAAGCATCCCCAGATGTTCACAGATCCTGACAATTTGTGCCTCCCTGCCTGCTTCAGCTCACCTTCCATCCTCACTCTTCCGCTTTGCTCCAGCCCAGGAGGAGCTCGGAATGTCCCGCCCTGCGGTTGCCCTAATCAGTCAGCATTCCCCAGTACTGCAATTCGACCTCTGCCTGTGTCTGTTTCTTCCTTGATGTGGTTGAGCATCTACTGTCTGCTTTGACTCAGAAATCTCTCCTTCATTAGAACCTGACTCCCAAAGGCAGCTGGATTTCCTTGCTGCTTTTGGAGAGCACCAATAGGACTCCCTTGGTGCAACCACAGAAGTCCCTATGTGATACATGCTGGCCTGATGGCTAGACAAGGGATCAGCAAACATTTCTCTACACCGCAGTTAGCAAACTTGCAATTTCAGGGGCTGTTGGGATGAAACCAGGAAATACTGTGGTCCTTCAGATAGGCCCAATGGTCTATGTTTGCAAAGTATCATACCCAGAGGATACTAGGGCTAACCCAAATAGGGGCCTCTCTGTTTCCCCCCAAATCCACCCAAGACAAGCTCCACGGGCTTAATGGTTCTGTCCCGAGGGCTTTGGCCTTTATTCCCCAGGAAAAGACAATGAAAGGATCTTAGAATGACATAAGACTTGGAATCTGCAGAACTGGGGTCACATTCTCGCTCTGCCATGTATTGGTTCTGGGATCTAAATAAAATCACTGAATTTGGGGTTTGTTTTCCTCACCTATAAAAATGAAAGTAATAAGGACAAAAATTGGCTCACAAAATTATTGTGAGAATTACATAAATTGGCATCTGTGAATGTACTTGGAACAGAGTAGGTTTTTTACCAAATGTTAGATGAATTTCTTTAATGAAAGAATAAAGGTGGGGCTTCCCTGGCGGCGCATTGGTTGAGAGTCCACCTGCCGATGCAGGGGACACGGGTTCGTGCCCCGGTCCGGGAAGATCCCACATGCCGCGAAGCGGCTGGGCCCGTGAGCCATGGCCACTGAGCCTGTGCATCTGGAGCCTGTGCTCCGCAATGGGAGAGGCCACAACAGTGAGAGGCCTACGTACCACAAAAAAAAAAAAAAAAAAATAGAATAAAGGTATCCCCTTTCATTTTCCCTTCTCACCATTGAGGTGAAAGAAATATCATTACCTCCAGTGAGGAGCTCTGCACCCAGACCTGAGGCCACTTCTCTCTCAGCATGACGGTGCGGTCCGGTCCATCCTAGTCCTGGCTTCTTCTCTCTACCTGGCCAAGAAGTCTGGTGTCACTTTTTACCTCTACTCTTTTACTTAATTTTTTCTATTATGAAAAATTTTACGTCTACAGAAGAGTGAAAAGAACAATATAATGAACAATCTACCACCTAGTTAGCATTTTGCCATATTATATATTATGTTATATATGTGTGTATATGTATGTATGTATGTATGTATGTATATATATATATATATATATTTGCTGAACTACTGCAGAGATAGTGACTCTTCATCCCAAAGTATTTCAACATGCATTTCCAAGAGAAGTCATTCTTTTATAACTAAATTAACATTATACACTAACCAAATTAACAATTTCCTAGTATCATCTAATACCGACCTAATGTCAAATTTTCCCAAATTATTTCCAAAATAGATCTTGTAACTTTTTTTGGAATAGGTATCCAATCAAAGATGCACTTGGTTGTTATGTCTCTTAAGTTTTTAAAAATCTAGAACAGACTACTTCCCACCCACCCCCACTCCCAGCTTGCCTGCCACATACACACACTTTCTGTCTCCTTTGATGCTAATTTTTTTTTAATTACGGTATAGTTGTTTTATAATGTTGTGTTAGTTTCTACTGTACAGTGAAGTGAATCAGCCATGTATATACATATATCCCCTCGTTTTTGGATTTCCTTCCCATTTAGGTCACACAGAGCACTATGTAGAGTTCCCTGTGCTATACAGCAGTTTCTCATTAGTTATCTATTTTATACATATTAGCGTATATATGTCAATCCCAATCATGATGCTAAATTTGATTCCAGGGCTAAGATGGTGATCAGCCAGACCTCCATGTTTTTAAGGTAGAGTGCTCTCCTTTGTGATTAGCGAGGTATGGGGGTGAAGGGGAGGAGGGGCGGGGAGGAGGAGAGTTGGCTATAATCTTTCCATTCCCCAGTTCCATTTGCTCCTCTAGTGCTGAGGAAAAAAGAACATTCCTGGTTCTTCAGGAACAACCGTTGGTTCTGAAAAAAAAAAAAGGACCTCTAGGTGACTTTTACCAAAAGAGAAGTTCAGGGAAGGGAGAAATTGCAACCCTAGGGAGATGATAGGAATATTTATTCATTAGATGGCATCTGAGTCAGCTCTTGAAGATTGGATTGGCAGATGTGGAGAAGTGTGTGAAGGGTGTCTGGCAAAGGGAACAGCATGAGTGAGGACATAGAAGCAGGAAAGTCTGGCGTGGTGTGTACAAGGAACAGTGAGCCATTTACTTTAAATAGAGGGTGGGCTAGCCCTACTGATAATACCCACAGTGGTGGAAAATACATACAAAAGGAGCCAATTGTTGTCAACCGTGGATACCCTCAGGGATCCAGACGTCAGAACAAGCATTGCTTTGCGGTCCCCCTTGAGTCAGAAGTAAGGCTTACTGTACTTTGCAAGGGTGCAGGGGAGCTCTTTCCCCTTGGGTCTTCCCCCTTGCTGTTCTACTCTTTATCCCCGTGGTCTTGGCTCCACATTATTGCCTCATTCTTTACCTCTGCAGCCAAGCCCCACATCTCCTAGATCTATGCTATCTCCGGATAGCTCAAAGGAGGCAATCCAGTCTCTCCTGCTAGATTGATTGCCTCTCATGACTTTAATACTTTATTATGATAAAATACCCTAAATCAAGGATGCTGAGAGTCATAGGGGTGTCAGGAACAAAGAACCCTGTACTGATGAGTGAGTCAGGCAGAATCTCCAAGTGATAGGAAGTAGGGTTGGAAGGGTTGGTTGGGATTTGGTCATCAATGGTTTCTGATCAAGGAAAGGGCCAGATCAGAACTCCTGAAATGTATCAATCTTGCAGCGGTGCATAAGTGCATAAAATGGCTTGGTGAAGAGAAGTGATCTGAGGAGGGGAGATTCGGGTAGAGACACCAGCTGGCAGGTGGCAGGTGACTCTAGAAGCATGGATATCACTGTGCAGAGAGAATGTTGAGATGTAGCAAAACAGCAACAAGGATGACTCCTCAGTGGACACCCAAGGGCTGGGAGGTAAAAAGAAGCACCTGAGGAGAAGATAGAAAAGACTCATCCTGAGAGGGAAGAGGTAAACCGACCCATCCCTGTATAACACAAGCAAGTGAAGACACTGCCTGCAAGGAAGGAGTGGTAATAGTACAGTGCCGAACTATCTATATTTTCACAGAGATAAGAAGTGAGCAAGAGACTTTGAATTGGGTGGACATGTTTCTCCTCCAGCCCTACCACTTGCTCGTCTGCATCCATCTCCCTTTCCTGTGGTCCTCCTCTGCCATCCATAGCTCATCTCTCCTCTGAACTCTGGGACCATCTCTTTCTTCCTTCATGTTCCATCAGTCCCTCCTCTCCCTCTCACCCTGCTCGGCCAAGAAGAGGCTCAAAGACTCTTCTATCTTAAAAACACAAACCAACCAACCTTCCTCAATCTTATATCTACCTCCAAATCTTGCCCTTTTTCTCTATCATTCCACATTTAACTCTGGGAGGAAGTTATCTTAGCTGCATCCGTTTGTCTCCTTTTACTCATTCCTTACTGCTGCCCAACCTCCCTTCACCAAAATGTTCTCATTATGATCACTGATGTCCATACAGTTAAATCCAATGGACAATGTTTGGTCTATAGCTTATCTTGACTTTGTGAGTCATTGATAATATTAATTACTTTCTTTTTCTTGCAGTCTCCTCTTGCCTTACCTCTGAACACCACTTATTCCTGTTTCCTCTCATGCCTCTCTGTCCGTTCCCCCTCAGTCTCCTCTGCTCATGCTGTACACACCCTTGGACACCCTCGGGAAGGCCCATGGTGACCACTACCATTTTCATTCTGATGAGTGCCAGATCTGCGTCTCCAGCCCAGACTTCTTCTTTGAGCTCCAGAACCATATATGGTATCTAACTGTCTACCAGAGAACTCAATTTTTATTCAACAAATCCTTATATACTCTATAGCAGGTACTGCTCTAAACACTTTATGAAATACTAGCTTATCCACTGCCCCAACCCAAATTGAAAACCACCATGACCAGAATTGAACTCATCACCTTTCCACCCAGCCTCCTCCTTCTCCCCCTGTGAGGCCGGCATTGTAGAAGGGCATCCACCATTCACACAGCTGCTCCAACCAGGAATTACTGGCTCTTCCTAGGCATACCTCTCCCTCACCACCCAATCCTTGCCCTTTCTCTCCAAATACAACTAGTCTTCAAGACTGGCTGATCCCACCGCTTTATCACCTCCCACTGCCACTGCTTTAATTCAGGCCTTCATCACTTGTGACCTGGATCATCTAGAGACTCTCCTGCCTCTGGTCTGACCCCTCTCAAATCCACTCTCCATGATGCTTTCCAAATAATTTCTTCTAACATACAGTTTGAGCCTGTCTCCATCTCTGCCTTCATGTTTAAGTCCTTCCATTTTGCTTCAAGATTTAAAGATGAATAAAATTCTCAGACCCAGGAAGTAAGGTTAGGGGGTCCAGGTGGGCTCCGGAATGGCTAGCTGTCTCATGCCTCTGAATATTCTTGCTATGCCCTTCCCCTCTTCTCTCTATAACCATCACATACTCCTCCATACGTGACTTTTGCTCTCAGAAGACTTTCTTATTCCGATTTAAACCCCCTTTCTTGGTGTTCCCATAGCATACTTTGTATATATCTGCTGTCGTATATATCATTCTGTCTTTTTTTTGTGGTCTCATCACTGACTGTAAACTTCTTAAGAGGAGAGATTAAACATTATTAAACTGTGACTCCCCAGTATTCAAAAAGCTTCTCTTGGATGAATGAACAAATAAATGAATGAATAGCAATAACTGAGTAGCATTATAATTAAATATTTAAGGATGTGGGGTTTTAGAACAATCTAGTTCAGTTCAATCCCAGTTCAACTATCATTTACAAGATCTATGACTTTGGGCAAATTTCCTAATACCCGGCACCTTGATTTCCTCTTCTATACAGTTAAGATTAATGAGAGAACTCCATCAGTTCAACGTGATAATTAAATGAGATTATCTATATAAATCAAGTAGCAAAATACCTAGCTCACAGTAATGCTTAATAAATGTTTGCTATTATTACCATCTTTAAATTAGGAAATCAATTACTTTTGAGGCGCTTGGAAGTAATTTTTTAAATGTAGATGGAATATTCTCCCTGAAATGTTTTAAATTAATTTTCATACTTTTTACTATTTATTGTTACTGTTGTTAATTTGCAGAGTTAAAACTTAGTTTATAGCTAGGAAAAGTTCAGCCCAGCCCCTGGCATATCATCAAAACTTCCCCCAAAATGGAGCTGAATTCATAAGATGATCCTACCCTGTTGAAGGTCCCAGAGTCAGATGGCTAGGGAATATAATCTTTCATTCCAGGAACTAGGGAATGTTGCCACTCACTTATGCTTTAAGCAGTTTCCTGACTCAGAAGCCAGATGATCAAGATATACATTTACCAGCACCCCAGATACCCACTAACTGTTTGTCCCCAGCACATTTCAGAGACAGTCCTTTCTTTCACTGGTTGGAAAGGGCATGGGGATGCAAAGGTATTTTCATATTTGTAAAAGCAATACTATGGATCCTTCAGAACACTTAAATAGAGCAGAGTTAACTCTAAGACTAAACACAATTAGTTTCTGACCTAGCCACGGATTTGGAATATCCACGTAAGGAATACCCATCTTGAGCAAAAAGGAGAACCGACTATAGAATTTTGAAAGCCTGTCTTGGTTACTGAGCGCTCATTTCAACAACTGATTAAACAATATCACAAACTTAATTGACAAACCGCTCATCAGCTCAATTTCTTCTATTAATACCCATTTACCTGAATGTACATTTACAGTTGGAGCCAGTCCAGCTGCTGCCACCAGATGGTTTATAGATGCATGCTGAGACGCATCTGAAAAGTAACATCTGGAAATCTTTGAATCACATTCTTCTTGCTAAAATATCCCTGGGGGAACAGGGGCCTCAAAGAGAGAAAAATCCAAACTTTTAATGTATATTGTGAAGGATGTGAGATGTTAAAGTTTTTCTGTCTTAATTAAAAGTCCCAGAGAACAAAACAGAAATTAATCTAAAATTCTAATTGAAAAAGCATTAACGCTATCGATAAAGGAGCATCACCTTTCAAATTGTATTATGATATCATTTATGAGAGCTCATCTTTAATACAAGTTTATGAAAATGCCCAACCACTCATAAGGTCTACACTCAAAACCATCTGTCCAACCGTGGTGACAGATTTGCACTGACCCTCTACATGCACATTTGCTCCAAGGGGCCTGGAACAAAAAACTTCCCTGGGTTGTTCCCAGGTTTAATGAGATAATGAATGTGAAAGTGCTTTGTAGAATGAAGAACACTTTGTAAACTGTAAAGGGCTACATTAACACAAGATTAGTCACTGTTAAAGACAAACTGTTTGACAGAACTCATAGTACAGCAAATAATCGTGGGTAGAGCAAAGAAAAATGATTAGCTCAGGCAGATACAAAACCACAACTAAGTCTTTATTTTCAGACCAGTGATCAAACCACCACAATTAAAGGGTCAGCTCGCATTACAGACCTGGGGTGGGGATGGGGAGGCTGTTCTTGTTTTTTTTCCTAACTTTGAAAATACTCTATATAGAATATTATCCTAATTTGGGACTTCCTTCCCTGCCTGTGATTTCAGACTTCCTGGGGCCACAGGGTTATTATCAAGTATCCATGGATCCTTATGCTGAGCCAGCCCTGAGAGTAGCCTGGAAAATGTGTACTTACTAGGCTCTGGTAAATATTTATTAAATGAATGAATGAACCACCTCATTCATTTACATACTAGTGTATTTCAAATTATGTAAATACCATTGTATTTAGATTATCTATGGCTGCATAACAAACTACTCCAAAACTTACTGGCTTAAAACAACAATGATCTTGTCATTTCTCATGATTCTGTTGGTTGCCTGGGTTGTCCTGCTGGTTCTACCTGGGATCATTCATGTGGCTGCATTCAGCTAGCAATCAGCTGGTGACTGGACTGATAGCTCAGCTGGGACAGGTGGGCCTCTCTCTCCCCTTGTGAGGCTAGACCAGCTTCCTCACATGATGGCAGCTAGGTTCCAAGAAGGCAAACCCCAGAGAGCAAGCACTTACCAAGCTATTGCTGTGTCAAGTTTATTGATGTCCCCTTGGCCGAGCAGGTCACTCCATCCAGAGTCAATGTGACAGGAAACTAAACCAGGGGGTTGTTTTTTTTGGACCAATAGTGTGACAATCTATAACAGTGTGATTAATTAATTGCAAATTCAGAGTTACTGAATTCATAAGAGCTTTTGGTCATAATGTTCTCTCAAGCATCAGGATGTTCATTAAAGTTCAGACATTCTTGTGAGGCTCCACTAAATTGTTTGGCAGTTTAAAGGGATCCTTGTAATCAAAAGAGATGGAAGGAATTTAAAGTATTTGATCTTATTGATATATTTGGGATGAGATTTGAGGTATTTGGAAAATGTTGCTTTAATATTTATTATGTTCTCCACCATAGTAGGACAATGAGTGCTAACTGAAGAATGTTTAAAAAGTTAATACAGCGGCTTCCCTGGTGGCGCAGTGGTTGAGAGTCCGCCTGCCGATGCAGGGGACACGGGTTCATGCCCCAGTCCGGGAGGATCCCACATGCGCGCGGAGCGGCTGGGCCCATGAGCCATGGCCGCTGAGCCTGCGCGTCCGGAGCCTGTGCTTCACAATGGGAGAGGCCACAACAGTGAGAGGCCCGCGTACCGCAAAAAAAAAAAAAAAGTTAATACATTACTGCACTTTTGCTAGAGGGATAAGATGGAATGTTGGTTCTTTCTCATCCAGGGCAGAGCACATCACCCTTAACGCCTGAGGCCCACCCCTGGCTCCTATGACTTTAATGTGGCAGAAATCAAGGATGAAGTACCAAAAGTCAACTTTTGCAAAAAAAAGCGACATTGTAAAAAGCTGGCAACTGACAAATATAAAACTTTTACTTTTACATACTAGTTCTATAGTGCCAGCCAATAACTATAGAGTGAGAAAGGCATCAAACAGTAACAGGAGAGCAGGCAGGGGAAATGGCAGGTGAGTGAATGTGCCCGCTGACAGAGAATCTAGTGGTCATCCTGTTCAGAGGGGTGAAATCAGAAGTGGGAACTTAAGTGTCTTGGTGAGTTGGATATTTTCCTTGGTGATAATGAGTCTGTGCTTTCTTTGGGCAATCAATCAACTAGCGATGTCGAGAGATCCAAAAGGAGACCAGTTCCCTTCCAGGGGAGCCTCCCTACAAGGATGCTCGCTGCACGTGTGGTCAGAAGGCAACGCGTTGGCTTGTGGCCCAACTGCAGGCAGCACCGCTCTGGCTGACCGCAAGGGGCTGCATTTGGGCACGTGGCCACCAGAGTGGCGTAAGTTGTTCACCCCATCTTTATTGGCACCTTCCAGGCCCCACCCACACAGTTTTCTATGTGATCCTGACGTTTCTCTTAAGACCTTTCTAGCAGACCATTTTCCCAGTTTCTCCTCTGTGGCTCAACACTCCTCTCCAGTTTCCTCTTTGTTTACTTGTTCTTTCCATTAATTTACTCAACATGTCTTGAATGGCAGCTGTGTTCAAGGTTCTCGGTGATGTCCTGGAGCTACACGGGGCAAATACAGTTGGTTAAGGAAGACATATCCCCAAATAGCCTCCAAAACGCAGGAAGTGCTAGTAAATGTCACACGTGGTAGAATAAAGGGTCAGAGGAAGGAACTGATCATTTACGACCACTGCTTCTCAGCTTGCTTCACGGCCCCTTTTCCTCTTTGCCAGGATTCACTTTCCAGCTGCTTCTGTCTCCCTCACCAGCCACCCAGCCACTCTGGCTTTGATACCTCGTCCCAGCCCTGATCATTCTCCTTAAATCCCAACCACCCTTTCCTCTCTCTATTAGATGTTGTCATTGAAGGATTCTGGGTCTTCAGTCAGGCAGCATGGTGGCTAAGGCTGAACTTATTCTTCTGGGACCTACTGTCACTCCTGTATTCCCAGACTCAACAATGGCTACAAGTAACCTACAAGAAACCTTAAGTAGTCTTGGACATATCCTATCTGTGGGCTTCTGAATTTACCTTGCGAAATACTTGTGGATTTTACCTTCGTTTTACCTGGGAAATGCCTCATCTCATCCTATTCTTATTAATCCCCAGGACCATCACACCAACCTACTAACTGGACTCACACCTCCATCTCTTTCTTCTCTAAACTATACTCCAGGGACTTCCCTGGTGGCATAGTGGTTAAGAATCTGCCTGCCAATGCAGGGGACACAGGTTCGATCCCTGGTCCAGGAAGATCCCACATGCTGCAAAGCAACAAGCCTGTACACCACAACTACTGAGTCTGCGCTCTAGAGCCCTCGAGCAACAACTACTGAGCCTGCGTGCCACAACTACTGAAGCCCGTGCGCCTATAGCTTGGGCTCCGCAACAAGAGAAGCCACAGCAATGAGAAGCCTGCGCACCACAACGAAGAGTAGCCCCCGCTCGCTGCAGCTAGAGAAAGCCCGTGCACAGCGATGAAGACCCAATGCAGTCAAAAAATAAAATAAAAAATAAAAAGCATAGGCTCAAGGGCCAGCCTGATAAACTATCCTCCACTGAGACCAGGGTGATTTTTTTTTAATATATAAAGTGATCATGTCACTTCTGTGCTTCAGAACTTTATCATTGTACACAGAGTAAATTTTTTGGCATGGCATAGAAGACTGTCCGAATGTGATCTCAGTTCCAATATGTTAATACTTCCCCTCCACCGCTCCACCCTGCCCGCACTACACACACACACACACACACACACACAGATACTTTTAACTCCTTCAAATAGCTCCTAGGGAAAAAAAAGCATGAAAGTCTCAAAAGTGAAGAAAATCGATTAGTAGAGTACCTTCTGTGAAATGCTGGCCTTGCCTAGTGTGATTGTCAGGGACGGTCTAACTCTACACGGACTGTGCACCTCTAATTGCCTTTGGTGGGCGAGGCTGTTTCAGAACTCTAGAATTAGAGGTTAAGTTGTGGAAAATGGATGGTAATGCAGATGTCTTCTTCCACAACAGGGCAAATGATTCCTTTTCCTAACTATGCAAATACATTTTGTCTCACAGAGACTACAAACTGCTGTAAGCCAAATCTTGATTCAAACTGATTTTAACATCTTACTGGTTCCCTCATTAATTAAAGAATTACATAACATCCTTGGTACATGTTCATTTTAAATTTCTGTGAGAGTCATCAATTTACCACTTGACAATATTTTGAGGATTTCATCAGTCATCACCAAGATGCTCCAGTGTACTTTCCTGGGGGAGCCAGGGAAACTGCTTTGCAAGAGAAGTCTCCCTCCTGGGTTGCTTATGCCTAAGCCCATCTTTTCTTTGCCCCCAGAGTGCTCCTTAATTGACAACAGAAACTTAACTTTTTTCCTCAGTTTTTTATATCAACAAAAATTATGTGTTGTCTGCATCAGCTTACACATAATTTTCAGTATTTTAGGAAACTTAAAACCTTGAACTAATATCTTTTTACATAAATTTATTTTTTTTATATTTATTTTGGGCTACATTGGTTCTTCATTGCTGCACATGGGCCTTTCTCTAGTTGAGGCGAGCGGGGGCTACTCTGTTTCGGTGCGTGGGCTTCTCATTTCAGTGGCTTCTCTTGTTGCGGAGCACAGGCTCTAAGCACGCGGGCTTCAGTAGTTGTGGCAGGCAGGCTCAATAGTTGTGGCTCACGGGCTCTAGAACGCAGGCTCAGTAGTTATGGTGCACGGGCTTAGTTGCTCCGCGGCATGTGGGATCTTCCCAGACCAGGGACCCAACCCGTGTTTCCTGCATTGGCAGGCGGATTCTTAACCACTGCACCACCAGGGAAATCCCTTGAACTAATATTAATTGATCCAATAAAAGGAAAATACTGGACACAAGTATTGATATTTATTTACTTTTGTTTTCATTTTCATATGCTATAGAGTGGTTATGTTGGGGGTCATTTAATAAACATGGTCATTTTTGCCACTTTAAGAAGGTGTACAAGGATTGGGTGACAGTAGAAAGTTGTGCTTTGTGTATTTGAGATCTTTTTCTGGCCTGCTAAAATGCTTGTATACGACTAAGGCCAATCATCTATTGTGCAGTTTTCTTTATAAAACAGAAATTAATTACTTTGATTAAAAGTAATGGTCATATAAGTGGTTACAACTATATAAGAACAATAGTGATGAAGAAAAACAACTTTATGCATTTTTTTATTTTCAAGGGAGAAAGAATAGTTTCATCCTAAAATAAGAGTTTGTTACAGTCAGAATAAGAATGAAAGACAAAACTCGAGAAAAGTACATTTTATTTGCCATGGTTTTGGGGCTTTTTTAATTTATTTATTTGATTTATTAATTTTTGGCTGCATTGGGTCTTCGTTGATGCGCGCGGGCTTTCTCTAGTTGCGGTGAGCAGAGGCTACTCTTCACTGCAGTGCGTGGGCTTCTCATTGCAGTGGCTTCTCTTGTTGTGGAGCATGGCCTCTAGACGCATGGACTCCAGTAGTTGTGGCACGTGGGCTCAGTAGCTGTGGCTCTCAGGCTCTAGAGTGCAGGCTCAGTAGTTGTGGTGCACAGCCTTAGCTGCTCCGCTGCATGTGGGATCTTCCCAGATCAGGGCTCGAACCCGTGCCCCCTGCATTGGCAGGTGGATTCTTAACCACTGCACCACCAGGGAAGCCCCTTGCCTTGGTTTAAAGCATCTCAGTCTGAAAATAAATTTATGAACTCTTAAAATTGTGATGGGCTTTCTTCCCTGGTTTATTAATGCCCTCGTTTACAACGTGAAAGATTATTTACCATCTCTGTCATCTACCTAGAAATCAAAGATTCCATGTCTTTGCAGAATAATTTTCTGTGACGATGTTGACTTTATGATGTTTTTGATTATTTTTTTTAAGTTTCTTTACTTGTGAAAGGGCTGAGTTTCTACAGAATTGTATTATTTTCTTCTGTTTATTTTAAAATATTTTATTCTAATTAGATTAAGTTGGTTTCTCAATATTGTTTCTCAATCACCCATGATTCCATTTTAATCAAGTGATTAAGATAGGATTAAAACTCCTCTGACAAGCTTTTAAATTTTGTCCTCCTAAGATTGAGCCCTAAGTTTAGAAAGAATAAAGTAAAGTTTCCGGAATATTATTTGCACCTAAACCTATCATTGAGGTAACCTAAAAGGCCCATGGAAAATGGCAACAATTTGTTATTTTGCCTCATAAAAGGAGCAATGTTAGAAATAATTAGGTTTGTTGACATGCCCATATTTCTTAACAAGCTCAACATTATTGTAAAAGCTGCATAAGAATTACCAAATCATGGGGCTTCCCTGGTGGCGCAGTGGTTGAGAGTCCGCCTGCCGATGCAGGGGACACGGGTTCGTGCCCCGGTCCGGGAAGATTCCACATGCCGCGGAGCGGCTGGGCCCATGAGCCATGGCCACTGAGCCTGTGCGTCCGGAGCCTGTGCTCCACAACAGGAGAGGCCGCAGTGGTGAGAGGCCCGCGTACCACAAAAAAAAAAAAAAGAATCACCAAATCATGAAAAAATCTTCCATGAATTAAGTTAGAATAGGTAAACTATTATTAATATAATTTTTTTAATTGTATGCTTTATGTGAAACTCCTGGAAACTTTTCAGTATACTCACTGTCCTTAATATGTTTTTACTTTCAGGGGAAATCACTGCTCAAACTCATATGAAATGTCCCCCAGTAGAGGATTTTATTTTTCTATATACTGATATGATCAGTTAATGTGATAAATTAACCTCAGCCTTTCTGTCTTTGTCATTTACAAATAATTTTTGCTTTACTTTTATGCTTGCCTGATGGCTCTCTCATCAGCTATAAACTAGAGTTTCTCTGGTCAACTAAGAAAGAGTCTCAGAGCTTCATGGGAAGGATTGCATCAGGGACTTTGAACTATTGATACTCCAAAGAATAGATTCTCAGGGACAAGCTTCTGAGCTGACACTGCTTGGACAACTTCAGACCACACCAGTGGACCGGGTGGGATTTCCAGGACTCATTTTAGTCTGGAAGCAAATGGCTTTCTGAAAACAAACTGCTGACAGAAAACTCAGCAGCAGAAGAATTAATTATATTATTAATTGTGAATTATAGTATATTAAGAATTAATTACTTACATTAGATTGAGTGAACTTGATGAGCTAAGTTTAATTGGAGCTACTTGTTTGGAGTATTGTTCATGTTGCTTTTGTGTGTCTGTGTTTGTAGGTTTTTATTCTTCATTGGATACATCAGGAAACCCTTTCTCTTTCTTCTTAAGCTATCTCTAACCTTCACTGTAGTAGACTCTGCTTTGCTACCTGAAGTTAAGCAAATGGTACCCAATTCTCCCTGACACTCCTCTCCCCTCATCCTTCAATTCAGAAACTCTTATAGTCTCCTAACTTTCCTTGAACAATATAGTTATTGCATGGGTTTAATTAAAATGTCTTCTTTTTGCCAGAATATAATTTAAAACACTGACTTGACAACCAAAGCCATCCACTCTATTTAGAGAAAGACGGAGCACCATATTTGAGAAAGATTCCCATTTAATTAGATATGAAAAAAGCAACATATGTGGAGCCAGTGCTCACAAAGCTCTCTATCAGGGAGATTGTGAAAGCTTTGGAAAGGGGCAAAGAAGAGGACCTAGTGTCCTATCTAGACCACCCTCTAGGTTATCTCTCTGCTATTCATTGTCTTTGTGCTGTGACACAACTCTGTATGTTGTAGAAATTAATAATACATTTTATTCTCATCCATGGAAAAGCAAATTGTGTCTGGTGAAGATGCACTTGATTACTGCCCTGTGGATGCTAAGTGGTTTCACATAATTAAGCAAATTTATTTCTATATTCCTGATGGCCTATATAAGCATCTCCTCTTTGATTTCTCCTTTGAACTAGTTATAATGCCCTGCTGTTTCCCATATTAATAAATGGGTTAAATAAAGCCTTTGGCATGAGTTTATTATCATGATTTTACTTTTGTTAAAAATTTTTATTTTTTTAAACAGTTTCAGAGGTTAGCCTAGCTACCCAATGGATTTACCTGACAGAAACAGGTAAATTGCATTGTCAGGAGTGCGCTCCATGGGGAGGTTAACCCAGATATATCTCTTCTTGACACCCACAGGTGAGTTCCAGGTGACAACAGAATTTAACTTTGCTAACTCTCCCCTTCTCTGATTTATTTTTATTCTTCCCTACTGGATTTTTGTTTTTGTTTTCTTATGGCCAATGAGTTAGTCCCCATTGTTGGTAGGAATGATTAGGAATTTGGTTTTATAATCTCACAATTCGGGTGATTTCTCTAGGAGGACAGACATCTATTCTCTCTTGGGAGAGATGACAGATAATTCAGTTCAGTAGGGTTTTTTGTTTGTTTGTTTATCTGTTTGTCCTTTTATCTAAAATCAATTAATCATTTAGTGCACAGTGGGAGAAGAACAGCTCTTTGGTATATTTATAACTGAAATTTTTTTTTGTTTCTGTATTTTTCTGTGGCTGAAGTTGCAGCTTTAAAGCTATAAGCGCTCTGCGTGTCTGTCTGTCTGTCTCTAATTCAGAAAGGCCTTTATCGCTCATTGTAAGACTATGGAAAGATTTCCTATTTTCTGAAGGCTCAAGGTTTGTCATGAGTTTGCAGTCCAGCTGTTGGCCAGGGCTGCAGTTTCGTGTGAAATCTCGACTGGGCAAGAATCTGCTTCCAAGTTCACTCATGTGGTTGTCAGGACTCAGTTCCTCATGGGCTGGTGGGCAGAGGTCTTCAGTTTCGCACTGGCTGTTGGGCAAAAGCCTTCCTCAGTGTCTTGCTACATGGGCTTCTCTAGAGAGCAGATCACAGTGTGGCAGCTGACTTTCCTCAGGGTGAGCCAGAGAGCAGGAGAAAGCACCCAAGAAGGAAGTCATGGTCTTCTTGCAACCTTGGTATCAGAAGTAACATCTCATCACTCTGTCATATTTTATTCATTGGAAGCAAGTCAGTAAGTCCAGCCTACGCTTAAGGAGAAGCAATTACAGAAGGTATGAATACCAGGATGTAGACTCAGTGATCGTCTAGAGGCTGCCTACCACAAATCTCAAAGAGCTTTTATATATGTGGGTTATAGAACTGTCAATATTTCCCATATTAGAAATTGATATTCAGAAATTTTACAAATATTTATTAATTGGCTCATTTAAAGATAGCAATGATAAATGCATTTCATGTTAACATAAATAACATCTTAGCATTATTATTAAAATAATTTCAACCTCATGGACCCCTGAGAGAGAACTGCTATCTTAGAGTGTCAGTTTGCTCCAGAATGTGAAAGAGCATAATGAAGAAAAAAGCTTGGAAAGTTATGTTTCTTTTCCTTGGTTTAACATACCTGCATCTGAATAAAAAGTAATGAAATATGTTAAAATTATAGCAAAGTCCATTCAATGCCAATGGGCTTACTTGGTTTACCAACGAATGCATTTGACTATAACGTGAAAGGTTATTCTCTGCCTTCTTCATAACCTTCCTGTGTAGTAGAAACTCTGGGTCTTAACAGCATAATTTTCAAAACTTTATATTGACTGTATTAAGGCCTTTATTATTTAAGAAAAAACAAAACAAAGAGTCCTCTCTTACAAAAGAACTAAGGTTCTTTTCCATCCCATGTTATCTTCTGTGTTTGTCCTTCAATGTGTGATTGTCATTTTGATTGAGTAGGTAACCAAGTTCTGTTTCTCTTCACCCATGACCCTACCTTAGTCAAGTGTCCAAATTTCCTCTTACAACATTTTTTTAAAAAAGTTTGCCTACTCAAAATTAGATCCTAGATATAGGAAAGAATAAAACTTTAGGATCTCTCTTACATCTAAAACTATCTTTCCAGTTCCCTGGAAAATCACAAAATTTGTTCTTTTACCTTATAAAAAGAGAGGTATTAGAAAGAATTTGATTTATTTGATGTGCTTTTACTATAAGAGTTACATGGGAAGAGTTGTCACATCAGAAAAGATACTCATTCTACCCTAGGTTAAATTTGGAGAGATAAAATGTTATTAATATAAATATTCCAGGAATTGTATGCTTTGTGGGAAGTCCCTGGGTAATGGTCAATACCCTTGCTGTTATAATGTTTTTTCCCTCTAGGATAACTGATCAAAACTCTGATGAAGTAGTTTTGCAGCATTTTCCTACACTTGTCAGAGTCCTGGAGGTGCTTTGCCTGATATTAGAAAACAACAGTATCTTGTTAGCCATAATAATTTTGCATATTATTAAAATGTTTAATTGGCCACAATCTTCTTTTATTTGCATAAAGCATCTTCTAGGCCGGTGGATGTCAAGCCGCATGCACATCAGACTTATTCTTGGAGTTTTATAAAAATTCAAATATCTAGGCCCTACTCTACACCTACTGAATATTTTTTTTATATACAGCAGGTTCTTATTAGTTATCTATTGAATCTTTTTACTTAATATTCTAAGAAAAAAATATGCCTTTAGACTATTATATGTTAACCTTAAGATTTTTCTATCTTATTTTATGTGCCATTGAAACAACCAAATTTATTCAACCAGTGTATTTTTCATGTTACGAAACTTCATCATACCTTTCACATTTGAAAATGGTCAATTATAAAATAACCATAGCCATTATTATTTCTGTGTTGTGGAAATTTTTTTAAAAAACCACCCAAATGAAAATAAGCAAAGCCTATTTTTTCTGAGCTTACTATAACAAGGGAGTCAGCCACCATTGCTTGCATCTTGGCAGAAACTCAAAGGCGGGTAGAGGAGTGGGAAAGCTCTGTAGTGGGAAAAAAGGGAAGGCTTCAAGTATGCCCTGATTGGAGGCTGTTGACCTGGAGAAACTGGAGGTGGCAAATTAGAAATGGCACATCCTGTGTGATTGGTTAGGGGGGGCACATTTAGCTTTGCTGGTTGGCTCTAAGTTGGAAGCTAGGGCAAAAATTCAGGAAGCTGTCAGTTTTTAATCAAGTGTTGGCCATTTGGGGCTGATTGCTACAGGAATTATCATTTGGCTTCTTGGACAGGTTGGCTTCTTGGGCTGGTTGCTGCAGGTTGTGGGTCAGAGTTCTACTTTTATATATAGTCTGGCCCTAGTCCATTGGTATATTCAGTCTCCCATCATCATTTACAGATAGCTTTTGTCTCACTGTCTTCAAGCAAGTTGCTTGCTTGAAGTCTCTTCTATAAGCTACAGGCCAGCATTCGTGTCTTCAGCAAAGGACAGTCTTAGAGCCCACCTTGTGGAGATGGACAGTACCACATCCTACGAACTATTGATGCTTCAAAGAGTAATCTCTCAGGTCCAGGATTCTGTGCTGGCTCTGCTTAGACAACTTTCAGAAAACAGCAAGATTTCCAGGACTGCTTTTAGTTCAGAAACAGACAGCTTCAGCTTCATGAAAACAGACTACTAACCCAAGATCCTGCAGAACAAGAATTAATGACATAAGACTGAATGAACTAATGAAAAACATTTTTGTGACTATTCATTTTGAATACTGTTGATATCATTTTCATGTATTTAAGAACGTCATTTTACTTTCTTCCTAAACTTTCCATAAACCAAATCAATTTAGTAAACTCTACTTTTGTAAACCGAAGTAAAACATTTAAAAATGGTATCTGGGGACTTCCCTGGTGGCGCAGTGCTTAAGAATCAACCTGCCAATGCAGGGGACACGGTTCAAGCCCTGGTTCAGGAAGATCCCACATGCCGCCGATCAACTAAGCCCGTGCACCACAACTACTGATCCTGTGCTCTAGAGCCCATGAGCCACAACTACTGAGTCTGCGTGCCACGACTACTGAAGCCCCCGCACCTAGAGCCCCTGCTCTGCAACAAGAGAAGCCACCACAGTGAGAAGCCCACGCACCACAATGAAGAGTTGACCCCGCTCGCCGCAACTAGAGAAAGCCTGCATGCAGCAACAAAGATCCAATGCAACCAAAAAATAAATAAATGAACTAATTAATTTTTTTAATGATATCTGATTATCCCTGGACCCCAAATCAGAAGTTCTGAATTCTGACTTTCCTTACTTTCCGTGGCGATGCAGTTACTTGCACAAGTTCTTACCAGGATATAATTGGGCAAATGGATTGTGCGACCAAGACCTTAGCTGGAGTGTCACACTTGAGAATGATTCTCATTGAATTAGGTATGAGCAGCCTCTTTTAAGGAGCAAGGGCTGACTTTACTCATCAAACTGATGCCCACAAAGCCCTACTGGAAGTATAAGTTGGGTTCCTGATTTCTAGGGTCCCATTCTCACAGATGGTAAAGAAGATCATTTCCTGGAAAGCCAGAAACCTTTGTCAATTTGGGGGACCTGGAGAAGAGTGGATTTTCCTTTAGTTTATAGATACTGCAGGTAGAGTCTAGTGGAGAGAGTTTCTTGGGTTCGGCTTTCTAACATGCTCTTCCCTCCGCCTAAAGTCCCTACCTCTACTTCTCTATCAGAAGGATTTCCACACCGAAGCCAAACAATCCTTCTAGACTGAACTAAAATTCCTCCTCCTCTGGGAAAGGCTTCCCGGCTCCTCCTCTAGATAGAACTCTCCCTCCAGGATTCTCAAAGCACTTGCACATTTTCATTATCCAAGAGGCCTAGAGCAGAGCACAGTACATGGCATCACATGGCAGATGAACAAAAAAGGAGGGAAGGAAGGAAGGCAGTAGGAAGGAAGAAGGGAGAGAGAGAAGGCTTGCAGCTAAGAAGAAATAGTGTGTGGTTTAAATTTCAAGAGAGATTGGATTTTAAAATTGGGGAGGGAGCTCAGACTTAGGCTCTCAGTAATGCTACCTCTTAGCCACTTTGGCCTACTTTGGGGTCTGCTGCTAGACTCTCCTTTCCCTCCCTCCCTCTCTCCTTCCCTTCCAGGAATGGGGACATGAAACATCTAGTCTGTAATCCTCCATCACTTACTCCTGCGTGAGCCAGCAAGTTACCTAACCTCTGTCAGCCCTCCGTTTCCTTATCTCTGGAGTGGGAAAAGCGATATCCACAGTCTGGGGTGGCTGGTAATGTCTGTAAAACCTTTTAGCCTGGTTCCTGGCCAGAAGTAAATGCTGGCTATTGTACTGTTATCATCGCCACTCCCCCCTCCAGGGATCCCAGTGCCTGTCCCATTAGCAAGTTAATAAGCAGCCTGACCTCACTGTGCTTCCTTGACACATCTGTAGTCCTCAGTGGCCCTTCTGCCTGCCAAGTCTTCTCCCTCTGGAGGTCAGGGTCCGGAGTTAGTGATTTTTGCTAGCCGGGTGTGTGTTTCTGAGACTCCTGAGGCTCTGATGCCCACTCTGCTCCCAGTCTGCAGAACTGGTGTCCAGGGAATTCTCTGCAGCATCCCCTGGGCATAGTGTGTGTGTGTGTGTGTGTGTGCGTGTGCGTGTGTGTGTGTGTGCGCGTGTGTGTGTGTGTGTTTTGGCAGTGGAGACGCTGGGCTGCGAGGCACAGCCTCTTGGGTGGACCTCCGCCAAGACACTGTGTTGGGGAAGAGCCAGCCGCCGCCCACCGGGAGGAAGCAGGGAAGGCTGGGCAGCACCCTCACCCTCCCACCCCCGCCCTCCCCCCACCCCCTCACCCGCCCCCACCCCCTCACCCGCCCCCACCCCCGCCCTCCCACCCCCGCCCCCCTCACCTGCCCCCTTCCGCCACCAGGCACGGGCCTCCCCACCTCTGCTTCACAGGTGGACCAGGGCTCCCTCAGAGGGGAGGGAGGAGACGCACGCTAGAACTCACCGGTACTATGAAGTACCTGCTCCGTTTCAGATCCTCTGTGACCCTCTGGGGCAAGGCCTTCATAACCTGAGAAAGACCCCATCTACTTCCATTTCTTGAAGCTTCTATTTTTAAGAAATGCATAAATGCCAAAATGGGGTCATAAAAAGGGCAATTTATACATTATTCTTTGATGCTTTTTAACAAAAAAGCACCAACTGAATGACCACATTTGGAGACAATATGGGGGTCACATTTCAGGCTTACTGTGCAGGGGAGACCCAGGCCGCCCGGCCCTGCCTCCGCAGCCCTTGCTGTCCGGTGTGGTCCTCTCCCGCTGGCGGTGGACGTGGCGGGACGTGCGGTGTGTGTCAGAGGGAGCGGACTGTGCACGTGACAGGAAGTGGGGGGGCTGTAAAAACAAGGCTGGTGCTGGGCCTTGCGGGGGACACAGCTTCCTCCCAATCTGGGTGTGCGGGGAACCAAAGGACCCCAGTCCTCCCTTCAAAGCCCTACCCAGCCTCGGAGCCAATCCAGTCCAAACTCCGGTCATGGTAAATGGTCATTTCTTTGACCCTGAGGTCACAACCACGTCGCCTTATCGCTGGAGCAGATCCCCACGCTCAGCCCTGGGCTCCAGGAGCACTGCCCGGCACGCCTGGAGTTGTGAATGTTCCCCGGGGCCCTGAGAATGAGAATGAGAAGGGCAGGACTGAGGAGTGGGAGGGCACTGGGGCGAGGGGAGGATTGACGAACAACCACACAGATGATCGTGGAGACGTCAAGGCTCCCGGTCTCAGAAAATTAGAATTCAGGCCCCCGGACTGTGTGTTGAAAGGATGGGTTGGGGGCCACTGGATGGGCCCAGCCCAGTCTGACCAGGCCTGCAGCTGGCCTGCTGCCTCTCGGTCCCTGTGCTGTCCTTGGTCCAGAGAATGCAGCAGGAGAGCCCTTGCACTTGCCCTGGGACCTAATGGCCAAGCTGGGGGCTAGTCTGATTCAGTTCTAAGCCACTAGGCACAGCCATGGGAATAGAAGTCTCTGGCCAACCCTCTGGATTCCTAGGCATACAGGGAGGACATGGCAAGAGGAGAGACCCTTGCCCTGGGTCCCCCCATCTCCCCCACGCTGTCCCCAGCCAGGCTCGTGTGATAGGCACACGTTATCTCTTTGAATATGCACAAAACATGGAAGATGCACATGGTCGTTTCCCGCTGTTCCACGTTAGGCATTAAGAAACCTGCCCCAAGTGTCTACTGTGGAGTAAGTTTTAGGGCCAAGCACAGGCACCTGTGGCTCCCAAAATTCAGCACCTGCTCCCAACATCATGTTGAAATTGCGAAGGGCTGAACACCAAAGGGCGTCTTTCCTGGTCCCGGTCTCTTATGCTGGTAGCCTCGTCTTGTTCTTCCACGATCCCTGTTCTGCCTTCTCCTCTCTGCCCTCTGCCTTGGCTGAACTTCACACCAGCATCAAAGGCTCCCCTGCCCTCTAGCTTCCCACTGGGCTTGGCAAAGGGAGGCCCCCACGGAGACCCAAGGAAGAGAGATGGGAGGAAGCAGGCAGAGGAGACGCGAGGAAGGCAAGGTAGGGGCATTTCCCCAGCCCTGGCACTCCAAGTCCTGCTTCTCCCGCTAGATTCCAGTCACTGCCCTTGCACTGGACCCTTGGCCCAGGGATGGTAATGGCTCTCTCCCCGCTGTTGCTAGCATTGCTGGAAACATCATCTCTCGTTGGTTTTCCGTAATCCTGTCCCTTCCCTCGTACCCTGCTCCCTCATGAAACCCTCCTCGGTCACCCTGTTCAGGTGTATCTTCTCTCTCGCAGGGGTTCCTGACTGAGCTTTCCTGTTTGCTCCCTCTTCTCAGCTTGTGGTACTCTTGTCTTCCCTCTTTGCATACCCCGTGGTCCCCCGGGTCTACTCTTCCCTTCCCAGCCCCCCTCCACTAATCCTCCTCTGACACAAGATGGAGCTATTGCTTCTGAGGAAAAGGATACAGGATGCCCCTGGTTCTGCGGGGCAACCCAGGCCCTTGTGTCTGACCATGAAACGTAAAGCTTGGCCTGTGCTGGGGACACATGGACACCCGGTTGGGAGGGGGCAGACCCCTGGCTCTCCACAGCTGTGCCTCTCACTGGGTCTGAGGAGACTCTCACCAATACCTCCTAGACCTGTGTGATGGAACAAGTGTGGTCCAAGGAAGTCAGTCAGTAGAGGATTCTACCTGCTCCCTACCAATCACTCTAGGTTCTTCGGGGCCGACCTTCCTCGGGATGACTGACAGTGTCAGTGTAGGTATTTTAGTCTTTGTCATTCCTTCACTGTGGGAAAGGGTTGGCAGAAATCCTCTTACAGAATTTCTTTTAAAGAATCCGGAGGAGCCTTTTACAAGTCCTTTTTACATTCCGGCTGAGCGATTGAGCGCAAAACTGGAGATTTCATGTGGTTTGGCGCCATCTAGTGAGTCAGGAGCCACCTGTCTACCTGTTGGTCACGCAGCTCTCCTGGAAGGCAGTTTGCGTTCTCGCTGGGCAGGCGTTCTCTGACTTAGGTGTGCAGGAAAGTCATCCGGATGCTTGTTAAAAATGAGGATTCCTGGGCTCTACCTGAGGTTTTAACTCAGTCAGGAGGGAATCTAGGAATGTGCTTCTCTAACTAGCATCTCAGACGTTTGTGAGGCAAGGCTCTGGCCCACACATTGAGAACAACTCTCGTGAAGAACTGTATCTTCTAAGTGTCCTGCTTTGCGTGGATAATTATGTACACTGACATTGTTCTAAGAACTGTGCTGACCACTCCTAAGTCTGTATCTTCAGCAAAAGCTCCTGAGTTTCAGGCTTGTGTTTTTGACTGGTGGCTTCATAACTATGACTAGAAATAGACACACAGATTCACCGTGGTCATCTCTGAATCTCTGTACCTCATCCTCAACTCCCTCTTATTCAGGGGAGGGTCAGTCTTTTTTTGTGCTATTCAGGCCTTCAACTGATTGAAAGAGGCCCACCCACGGTATGGAGGGCAATCCGCTTTACTCCATCTATCAGTTTAAATGTTAAGCTCCTTCAAAAACATCTTCACAGAAACACCAGGATAACGTTTGGCCAAATATCTGGGCACCCCATGGCCCTGTCAAGTTGACACGTAAAATTAAGTAAGCATCACAAAGCCACCCTTGTCAACCTGGCACCTATCACGTCATCTTAAACCATATGTAATTTCCAAATAAAGACAATAAGAAGGTCATAATTCCACCTCACACGAGACAACTGTCCTATGTACAACTGAAAAATGCACTAGCTCCTCCCCCAAAAGAGGAAGTAAAGTCCTTGAGTGACATTTACTCTTCTTCTTGATATCTTGTAGCTTAAATACTATGATGTTAAATTAACAATACTTAAATATTATCATATAAAGTCAATACATGTTATGCTTCATGATAAAGGAATAAGACAGGGAAGAAAACAAAAATATTTAATATATGTATTATGTATCTTATATATAGATATTGTATATAATAATACAAATTATAATATATATAATATATATCTTCTTCCACTACTCATTCACTCATCCCATCTTCCTTTTGCTTCATGGTAGGGTGACCCAAACTTCCATTCCTGAAGGGTCTGAGCCGTTCATTGTCCTGCCTGGATTGGGTAGCTGTCGTTTTTCCATTGATCTTAATCACAGGGCATGGTAATATTTTAAAACACCCTAAGGAATCTCCCATAGTCCCGACATATTCCTCTTTACCGCCATTGTGGAGTCGCAGTCCAATTTCTCTTTGATAGTCGGGCTCAGTCACATAAGTCAGCACAGTAACTCCCTTCTCTGCCTGCTGATTCAGAGGCATGAGGAGCTCAAAGTGACCGAGCGGAAGTCTTAACTCTCAGTTTAATGGAATCATTGTTGTGTCTTCTGGGGCAAGCATTCCTCCCTCTGGAACGAAGACCTCTATGCCAGCAGAGCATAAGGTCATGGGAACAGGAAGCAAAAATTTTGCTAGTGGGTCACTAGGAGTCATCGTGAGGGGTGACACTCCCATTCCCACCCCTTGATGCCTGGACCTGTGAATCTGGGCAATGCAAGGAAGGGCATCATATATTGGGTGCTGATTCGGAGCCTATGTAGCTTTCTGGAGAACCATGCCCCAGTCCTGCAACATATCGCCACCTAGCTGGCACGAAAATTGAGTCTTCAAGAGGCCATTCCACTGTTGAATCGAGCCATCTGCTTCAGGGTGCTGGTGAACACGGCAAGACCGGTGAATTCCACAAGCACGTGCCCATCGCTGCACTTCCTCCTGCCTCACTGCCTTCAAACTGGGACATCAGTGTTTTCCTGCCTTCAGACTCAAACTGAAACAGCAGCTCTTCCTGGGTTTTAAGACTGCCGGCCTTCACACAGGAGCTACACCATTAGCTCTCCTGGGGCTCCAGCTTGACAACTGCAGATCCGGGCCTTCTCAGCCTCCATAATCACGTGAGCTTATCCCTTACAATTAAAAAAAAAAAAAGTGTGTGTGGGACGGGGATAGATAGATGGATAAATAGTAAATAGATATAAATATCTCCTATTGCTTCTGTTTCTCTGGAGAACTAATACAGATTTTGGTTTTCGGAGTAATGTTTGACCAAATAGCTGAGCACCCTATGACCCAGTAGAGTTGATATATAAAATTAATCATCAGGGCTTCCCTGGTGGCGCAGTGATTGAGAGTCCACCTGCCGATGCAGGGGACACGGGTTCGTGCCCCGGTCCGGGAAGATCCCACGTGCCGCAGAGCGGCTGGGCCCGTGAGCCATGGCCGCTGAGCCTGCGCATCCGGAGCCAGTGCTCCGCAACGGGAGAGGCCACAACGGTGAGAGGCCTGCGTACCGCAAAAAACAAAAATTAATCATCACAACACTTTTTCCTTCTTTTAGATCTTTTAGGCACCACCATATTCCCAAACCATACCAGAAAACTTGAATTCTCCTTTAGACTGTCTTCTTCCTCACCCCTCAGGCTACATTGGTTGAAATCATGGCTCTACCATTTACTAGCTGTGTAAACTTAGGGAAGTTACCTAACCTCTCCGGGCCTCAATCTACTCATATGAAAAGACATTTAATAATACCTACCTCATAAGGTTGTTTTGAGACTTAAAGGATATTCCTTGATATCCTTGATATTCAAGGAGCTTAGAAATGTCTAACGCCTAGTAAAGGGCTAAATGTTTATTAAATAAAATAAATTTTATAAATAAATCCAGGGACTTCCCTGGTGGTCCAGTGGTTAAGACTCAGTGCCTCCACTGCAGGGAGTGCGGGTTCGACCCCTGGTTGGGGAACTAAGATCCCACATGCTGTGCGGCATGGCCAATAAATAAATAAGTAAATCCATGTAAAGACTACAGGACAGCAGATAAAAAAATCTTTGAAGCGGAGAAAAGAGAAATTGGCTCTAAAATTGACAATTAAACAGATAAGTGTCTGCTCAAAGACAATAATGAACAACAGAATATAGTGGAATTATATCTTTAATTTGCTGCGAGAAAAAATAACTAGAATTATACAACAATAAAAAATATTTTTCAAATACAAAGGTTAACTAAATTAATTTTGAGGCAAACAAAAACTGAAGGAGTTGACCACCAAAGACCATCACTAAAAACAAATCCAGAAGATTCTTTAGAAAGAAGAAAAATTATTCCAGAAGAAATATCTGATATGTGGGAAAGAATAATGAGAAAATAAAATAGTAAAGATGTGAGTAAATCTAAGTAATATTGACTATCTAGTACAGTAATAATGGTAATGCCTTATGAAATAGAAAAGGAGAGCAGTAATAGCATGACAATAGCAGAGAAAGTATGTGAGCCTTAAGCACTTAAGGGGACGGGGTGGGGGGGGGTAATTTGGAAGGAGGAGGTATCCCTTAGAGGCTTGATAGTGAAAGGAAGGGAGGAAGAAACATTTGAATTTAAGTGTCCTTAGAAACAGAGAGTATCACAGAATCAGGAGCATGCCACTAATGATGGCACACACACCACCCTTCATCAAAGAACCTGAACTCCATTGTACCAACAGAAGAGGGCACTGTTGAACTAAGAGACGCAGTAAGCCAGCTTCTCAGCCTGGGCTCCCACCACAGCAGAGTTTGAGACCAGGGCTTGTACGCAGATCACCTGAGAAGTGATCGCGGGGAACAGATGTGAGGGACTAGGGAAAGAGTCAAAGGAAGGAGGGTAAATCAAGCCAAGGGTGCGCCATCAAGCTGGTTACTGCTGTAGGCAACTAGGGCTCAATCTTGCTGGAGGCCCTCTGTGGAGCCCTGTAGAATACAGCATTGTCTGCCCTAGGGATAGAAGGAGGGGGTATTTCATCACTAGTTAAATGTAATTTAATCCCACTGGTTGACGTGGCAACCATGGAGGTGTGCTGTTTGGATCTCCCCTCAAAAAAAGAATTTGCCATTTAGTTGAAAGGAGGGCAGCCTCCCGCTGCAGTGCCCACAGGATTGGCCTTGGCTTTGGAATGAGCTGTGTCCTTCTGGGGCAGCATCCAATTAGTGAGTGAGCACAGTGGTGGGTCCTAGGACTTTGCCATACATAGTTAGAGAATGTTTTTCTTGTGATGAGAACTTTTAAGATTTACTCTTAGCAACTGTCAAATATGCAATACAGTATTATTAACTATAGTAGCCATGCTGTACATTACCTCCCCATCACTTATCTACTTTATAACTGCAAGTTTGTACCTTTTGACTTTCTTCACTCTTTTTGCCAAGCCCACCGATCTGTTCTGTATTTATGAGCTTTGGGTTTTTTTTGGGGGGGTGGGGGGCGGGGATTCCACATATAAGTGAGATCATGTAGTATTTGTCTTTGTCTGACTTATTTCACTTAGCATAATGCCTTCAAGTTCCACCCATGGTGTCGCAAATGGCAATATTTCATTCTTTTTTATGGCTAAATAATACATATTAATATACATAAATATATATTAATTTATATAATATATATTTTATATATCCATTCATCCAGTGATGGACACTTAGGTTGTTTCCATAACTTGGATGTTGTAAATAATGATGCAATGAACTTGGGGGCACATATATCATTTCCAGTTAGTGTTTTCATTTTCTTTGAATACATTTCCCAAAGTAGAATTGCTGGATCATATGGTATTTCTATTTTTAATTTTTTGAAGACCCTCCATACTGTTTTCCACAGTGACTGTACCAGTTTACATTCCCACACACGGTATCACGTACTGTTTTTAGCTTTCAGGCTTCAGCAGAAATTCTGACACCACCATAAATGTCCAATTCAAGATGAAAAGATGTTCAGCCTCTCTGTAGTCATAGAAATGTAAATTAAAGCAATAATGAAATATCATTTTTGACTCGTAAGGTTGGCAGAAATTAATAAGAGGAATAACAACCAATTTGGAGCAAGACCTGGAGCAATCCTGCAGGGAGCTGATGAGAATGTGGCTATAATTTTTTTCTTTTCTTTTCTTCATATGGAGAAAGGAGACTTCTGTACCTTGAAAACACTAATTACAGTTCATTGTGGTTTTTTTTTCAAAATCTAATATGCAATATATCAAAGTTTTAATTCTTAAAGCCTAGTTTATCTTAAACCTTCGAGCTCAATCTACAAATCAGTTTTGTCTGTACAAATCCAGCAATGAAAAAGAAGTATAAAAATTGTTTCTACTGGCTCTTTGATTGATGTCAATTAACTTAAGTTTAACAGATTAAATCCTTCTTAAACATTTACTTCATTTATTTTTTAATTAATCACACTTCCTCAGACATTTGAAAGTACAATCACAAATTCAATATATTGGATTCTTCCAGGTAATTGAAACTCCTGTCGTGGCAGACTTAACAAGAGAAAAATTATTCTCAGCAATTATGAGAACTGCAAATTAATAAATCAGTCTTGCAAATGTGGTGTGTCAGATTCTCTTACCCATTTCCAACATCATAAAAACAGAAAAGCAGACAAAGCATATATAAAGCAGTAGAATGATTTCAAGACTTGTTACAAATCCCATACAATATAACCCACTGGAAAGAATTCTGCATCCAGTGTTTCATTATCTCTATAGTTATTTTATACCTGTCTAGGGTTATAAATTGCTACCTCAGGAAACAAAATTATGATCTCAGCTGAATGATTCTATTCCAGCTGCAGGTTGAAAAGTTGACTAATTTTACTGCCTGGTTTGAGATGCGTCTGCACCCTCTTTCTCTATTACTTGCTTACCTGTCTCATCGCCCAGGTACTCTAGTACTTTAGTACTTTTTCTAGAGTACTGTGTTGGCATAGGTGGAGGTGATGAGCCTACATGGGGTGGTCACTCCAGCTAATGGGGCCTCATCCATAACCACAGACTGGCGAGTTTACACATCCTCATGGGAGAACCTACCCTCTCCTCCACACCAGGAGGCAGGGAAATGCCATGCAAGCCCACCCCTTGAGAATGCATTCTCCCATTTTAGATCAACAAGGAAGCTTCTGTGACGGGCTTTCTTCTCTGTAAAATTTAACTGTGTACAAGTCCTCCTATACTCAGCCAGGGAGTACCAGTGGTAACTCTCCTGTTTATGAATCTTTGGGGAACAAAGTCCTTTCCTATCAAAGTCAGCCATGGTTGAAACACAAATAGATATACACGCCCCTCATAAAGTTTGTTGGCATATCATAGAGTTTGCCAATGGTCCTCTTCTCCCTTCCCTATTCATCCCAGGTGGAGTCACAGACATCTTCCACCGGCCTTCCTAGTTTCTCCACTCCCCTGCCTGTCATCTGGGGGCTAAGAGTAGGTCTTGTCTACATGGACCCAATACTTGGCCACCAGGGATGAGCCCAAACAGGTTCAATTAGCAATTGATCCTACTGCTGCCTTGCTGGTATGTCCAGGGCCAGGCTTCCATCTCCACTGCCAGCAAAACTCACTGCTAAAACACTGAAACCCTCCCCTAGTCCCCAGCCTCCTTGGGTGGGACCTTCCCCTCCTATACCAGTGCTTCTTCAAGGGTGGCACAGGATCACTTGAAGCAGACTCATTTGAGGTGTTTGTTAAGATACAGAATCCCAGGCCACATCCCAGACATACTGAATCTCTGGGGATGGACATATCTCCCCTTCAGCTTGAAAGGTGAGTCTTCCACACCAGAGTTTGAGCGCCCTCTATCATCCTTGTCTCTGCCTTCCTTGGACCAATGGAGGTGGCATCCGATTCCCCGCTGTGAATGGCGTGCACCTAGGACTCTGTCGACCCTCTGACCATGGGCATCACCTCTGACCAACACGACCCTGGCAAGGAGCCACTTTTTGGTTGTAATTCTCAACCATTTTTACTTAAATCCCAGCATGCTCTGTACTCATGGCTTAACTTATATTCTTGCTTAATTTGACTTGACTGCTTTTGTTTTTTTGTTTGTTTGTTTTTTGCGGTACACGGGCCTCTCACTGTTGGGGCCTCTCCCGTTGCGGAGCACAGGCTCCGGACGCGCAGGCTCAGCCACTCCGCGGCATGTGGGATCTTGCTGGACCAGGGCACGAACCCGCGTCCCCTGCATCGGCAGGCAGACTCTCAACCACTGCGCCACCAGGGAAGCCCTGCTTTTGTTTTGTATTGCATGATAATTTATTCCATAAGTGCCCCCCTTTTGATAACTTGAAATACTAACGGCACGGTTTAATTTATCTCTTATCAAGTGAAGTTTCTGCCTCATTAGGACACTCTCTGAGGGGTCACCAATCACAGACTGGCGGGTTTCAGGCCAAAGAACTGTTTCCTTCAGTTAGTTGTAGAACTGGAAGCCTGTACCGAATTGTGCAGCTGCAGTGTGATCAGTGCTTTCAGGCAGGGAAACGGCCTCCTTTAGGAAAGGCAGTCAATTCTCTTAGGAAAATGGAGCTTTCAGGTTTGAGCTGCAAAATGAACAGGCCACTCAGCAGCTGGGATGGCCAGGCTCCTGGAGAGCAGGGGTGGGCAGTCCACTCTTTCTTGCTCTGGGCAGCAATGCAAAACCCATCTTTTGCCCCTACTACTCTGAAGAGTAGCACCCACATCCTTCCAGATGGGCTCTCACCCCCGCCCTTAGCACCTGCTTCTGTGGGTTCTAACCCTCAGGATCTTTCCTCTGCTTCCGAGGTAGATAACTGATAGATGGACCCACACAGGTTATGGATGGTTTGCTGTGTTACCTCTTCTAAGTGAGTCTGAATCTCCATGAGACACTCACAGGGCCATGATGTGTCAGACCTTAAGATGATCTGGTCCAGCTCCTCCTCCACGGACAAACAAATGAGCTCAAAGCAGACAATCATCTGAAAAAACACATACTAGGAAGGGGTGGGGCCTAGGTGTGAACTGTCAGAGCCCTGCCCTCCTTCCAGTGCCTTCTTTGTGCCCCCCTACAGACATACCTACATGGAGAGAAAGAAGAGACGGTCCCCAGACACTGCCCTACCTCTCTCTGTCCACTGCTCCCTCCAGCCTTAACCTCTTCTCTGCATGACAGACTCATGCATCCATCTGTCTGCTGACAGCTCCTCTTGGGTGTCCAACAAACACGTCCAAAACCAACTTGTAGCCCACTGCCTTCAATTTCCTCATTTCAGTAACTGGCACGTCTGTCCTTCCAGTCGCTCAAGTCAAACACCTTGTAGTCCCCCTTGCTGTCCCTCTTATACCACATTCCATTCACCAGCACATCCTGTGGCCTCCACTTTCTATACAGGATCTGATCTCTTCTCACCAGCCACACAGTTGGACCAAGGTCCTAGACAACATTTCCTTACATCACCATGGCTCCCTGAACGGTCTCCCAGTGTCTACACCTTTCCCCTTCCTGCAATCTACACTCCACACAGCACCCCGGGTGAACATGGGCCACCCCTCTCTTATGACCCTCCCACGGCTCCATCTCAGGGTAAAAGCTGTGGTTCTCATGGGCCCACAAGTCCTACAGGACATATAACACCCTTGGCCCCTCTTCCTCTCCCATGGCTCCTGTCCACACTCTGCTCAGGCCACCCTGGCCTCCTTGCCCTCCCTCATCCCTCACACTTGCTCAGCCTGCCACAGGATCCAGACCTTTGTTCACTCTTTGCTCCTCTACCAACTCTCTCCCCATATCTTTGGCACTCACACCCTCACTTCCTTCAGGCCCTGCTCAAATATCACTTCAAGGAAGAGGCATTTGAACACCCCATATAAAACTGGAATGATGCCCCTTCCCCATACTCCCTACCCCCTTGCTCTGTTGTTCCCTGGAGCACTTACTATCTGACATACTTTATATTTACCCGTTTATTTACTTTTTTATCACCTTGTTCTACAATACGAGCTCCATGATGGTGGGGAATTTGCCCTGTTCACTGTTGAATGCCCGGCATGTAGAGGGGGTGACTGGCACTTAGTCGGTGCTCAATAAATATTTGGTGAACGAATGGGTGAATGGGTGACTCTTGTGGGATACGCTGTGTGAGGCATTTTATGTTCACCATCTCACTTCATCCTCACATACCTGTAAGTGGGTATCATTGTCCTCATTTTACAGACGAGGGAATGAATGCTCAGAAGGCTTAAAGACTAAAAACAAAAGGTTCGTAGCGCTCATCGCTGGTAATTGGTAGGGTGAGGATTTGAACTCAGTTCTAATGGATTCAAAACCCATGCTGTTCACATAAAACCAAACCAAAGGAATTAAACATATCACCCTTCTTAGATTTGCATTTTAAAAGACATGGTATGGAGGGCATGGTAAAGTATTGAATCCCTAATCGTGGGATTTCATCCACTCTAGCATTAGACCTTCCGCGACCCCTCAAGCCATTCACCTAGGTGTGCCTACCCTGTCTGCGCCTCTGTCTGTAGCAGGGGCAACCTCACTGGGTCCCTTTTCATGCAGCTGGCTTGGAAGAGCATCCCCAGCAAGAGCTGTCATCGTTACCCTGCTGCGCTAACTCTGTCTCATTTGTAGCTAGACACTTACGTCTTACCAAAACATTAGCACTGATGGATGAGATGCATCTCTCCAGGGCTGCTCTAGAATTGTGATAAAATGAGCAAGCCCATGTTTGCCTGTCTCTGCTCCCCTCTGAGTGCCCTCTGAACCATCCCTCACCTTTGCTGGGGTGCCCTCCTCCTGCCAGTCACACCCAGAGCCTTACTTTCATTTCACATACACAATGCACACTGTTGCCCTCATCACTCTCTTGGATGGACACACACACACATATACATACAGAGTTGTTCCCCCCTATCTTCAGCTTTGGAAGGCAGACCTGAGGGCATTTTGTGAGAGTCAGACAGGGCATTACAGGTTCAGGCAACACCTTGAAGAAGTCAATAATGTCAGGAAAGGGAGGAGTGTGTTTGAAAAACAGCAAGTAGGCTAGTGTGTCTGCATCGTGGAGGAGTATGGAGTAGGCTGGGAGTGGCGGAGAGCACAGCTGTGAAGGTCAGGGGGTCAGGCAGTGGAGGGGGTGTGAGGCATCGTCCTGGATCCTGAGTGTAAAGCAGAGGTGTGGTGGATACATCATCACCGTCCTCCACAATCCTCCTCCCCTACCCTGGGTGGGTCAATTCCTGGCCAGTGATGTTTCAGAAAGCCACCCAGTCAGGCTTTTTGGTTTGGTTGATAGCTAGATTCTTGCCTCTGACAGATGTGTGAATATTTGGACCCTCACCCTCTGGATAGCCTCTATTCCCCATGCTCTCTCACCTCCCAGGGTGCCCAAGCTTTCTGCTGTCTCATCCTGTCCCTCCATCCCAATGAAGACCTCACAGATTTCTGGTAGCTGAGGAGTCCCACCATCATCACCTACCAGTCGAGGAGGATAACCTCTCCAAGATCTCAGTTTCCTCTGTGTGAAATGGGAGACTAATCTCTTCTGGCCATTAAGAAAAAGAGTGAATTTGGGGACTTCCCTGGCGGCGCAGTGGTTAAGAATCCACCTGCCAATGCAGGGGACACAGGTTCGATCCCTGGTCCGGGAAGATCCCACATGCCATGGAGCAGCTAAGCCCGTGCACCACAACTACTGAGCCTGCGCTCTAGAGCCCGTGAGCCACAACTACTGAAGCCCGCGTGCCTAGAGCCCAGGCTCTGCAACAAGAGAAGCCACCGCAATGAGAAGCCCACGTACCACAATGAAAAGTAGCCCTCGTTCGCTGCAACTAGAGAAATCCCGCGTGCAGCAAGGAAGACCCAACACAGCCAAAAAAAAAAAAAATAATAATAATAATAATTTTAAAAGATTAAACAAATTTTTTTTAAAAAAGAGCGAATTTGATGCTAAGAGAATGAGGCTTTCTCTCAGGATGAAGAGAGCTGGAAAGAATGTTATTCCCATCCTAACAATGAGTAAAAGCTAGATAAGCTATAAAATTATAACTTTTATAGAGCCCATGAGTGATCTGAGTTCACAAGGCAACTAAGTTAACCAGATTCCAAGGAGGAACAAGACCCTCAAAGGCAAGGTGGGACACACACAGTATCTCTCTTTTGGCAGAGCCTGGGAGAAAGATGAGGCTGCTAAACAAACAAGTAAAAAGTAAACTAAAAGCTTAACAAGGGCTTCGCTGGTGGCGCAGTGGTTGGGAGTCCGCCTGCCGATGCAGGGGACACGGGTTCGTGCCGCGGTCCGGGAAGATCCCACATGCCGCGGAGCAGCTGGGCCCGTGAGCCATGGCCACTGAGCCTGCACGTCCGGAGCCTGTGCTCCGCAACGGGAGAGGCCACAACAGTGAGAGCCCCGCGTACCGCAAAAAAAAAAAAAAAAAAAGCTTAACAAATTCTTGGAGGCCAAGAGTGCGTCAGCATGTCAGTTTGGAATAGTGGGGGCACTAGGCACCAGGAGAGCTTGCTTCACTTGTAAGCTCTTCTTCATGAACCTCTACTGGGTGCTCACAAGAAAGACTGGGCGCAGGGGAGCAGATTGACGAGAGCCTCCTCTGACACAGGAGGGAAGAAGGTAATGATGGCTGAGTGGGACAGGCACAAAGCCCTGTTGCTTCCCTGGACCCTTTTCTCCTATGAAGCAAAAGCCCTAAGCTGTTGAGGGAGAGAGAGTGCACCTTATAGATACACGGCTTCTGAGAGAAGAGGAGGAGTAAAATCCACCTTTTTTGGGACAAGGTAGGAAACTCTCCCCCAGGAAATAGGCAAAGAACCATCACTGCTAGAGGAAGAGTAGAAGTAAAAATCCTCTACCCCCAGGGACAGCAAGAAAGATCTTGGGTCCAGAATTCTACACTGATGTCAAGAAAACAGCATGACTGGGAAAATATAGATCAACAGAACAGAATAGGGAGCCCTGAAGTAGACCTGTATGAATAGAGTCAACTGATCTTTAACAAAGGATCAAAGGCAATATATTGGAGCAAAAACAGTCTCTTCAACAAATGGTGCTGAAACAACTGGACATCCACATGCAAAAAAGATGAATCTAGACACAGACCACCCTTCACAAAAATTAACTCAAATGGATTAAAGACCTAAATGTAAAACATAAAACTATAAACTCCTAGAAGGTAACATAGGTGAAAACCTAGATGATCTTGGGTATGGTGATGACTTAGACACAACAACAAAGGCACAATTCAAGAAAGAAATCATTGAAAATCTGGACTTCATTAAAATTTAAAACTTCTGCTCTGAAAAAGAAAAAAAACTTCTGCTCTGTGAAAGATAATGTCAAGAGAATGAAAAGACAAGCCACAGACTGGAGGGAAATATTTGCAAAAGACATATCTGATAAAGCACTGTTAAAATATACAAAGAACTAGTAAAAGTCAACAATAAGAAAACAAAAACCTGGTTAGAAAATTGGCCAAAGACCTTAAAAGACATTTCAGCACTGCCATACAGATGGCAAATAGTGTATGAGAAGATGCTCTACCTCATATATCATCAAGGAAATGCAAATTGAAACGAGATACCACCATGCACCTATAAGAATGGCCAAAATCCAGAACACTGACAACACCAAATGCTGGTGAGGTTGTGCAGCAACAGGAACTCTCCTACATTGCTCATGGGAATGGAAAATGATACAGCCACTTTGGAAGACAGTTTGGCGGTTCCTTACAAAACTAAACATACTCTTACCATATGATCCAGTAATTGTGCTCCTAGATATTTACCCAAAGGAGTTAAAAACTTACATCCACACGAAAACCTGAACACAGATGTTTATAGCAGCGTTATTCATAATTGCCAAAACTTGGAAGCAACCAAGATGTTCTCCAGTAGGTGAATGGATAAATAAACTGTGGTACATCCAAACAATGGAAAATTATTCCACACTAATAAGAAATGAGCTATCAAGCATGAAAAGACCTGTAGGAACCTTAAATGCATATTACTAAGTGAAATAGGCCAATCTGAAAAGGTTATATCTGTATGATTCCAACTACAGGACATTCTGGAAAAGGCAAAAATATAGACAGAAAAATGAGCAGTGGATGTCAAGGTTGGGGAGGGGGAAGGATGAATACACAGTGCACCAAGCATTGTTAAGGCAGTGAAAATACTCTATGATATTGTTACATGTCATTATACACTTGTCTAAACCCATGAAATTTACAACACCAAGTGAACCCTAAGGTAAACTATGGACTTTGGGTAATTATGATGTGTCATTGTAGATTCATCAACTGTAACAAATGGACCACTCTGGTGGGGGATGTTGATAACAGGGAAAGCTGTGCATGTATGGTGTACATACATGGAGTACATGGGACATCTCTGTACCTTCCTCTTTATTCTCCTGTGAACCTAAAACTGCTCTAAAAAAAGTCTTTTTAAAAAGTAACGAATGAATTAATAATGTATAAAATGAAATCACGAATAAATCATTAATACCAATGAGAGCAAGAAAAGAAAAATAATGGAAAAGAACAAATCGAACAAACAGAAAACCCTGAGCAACATAGTAGATATAAAGCCAACCAAGTCAATAATTAAATTACATGTAAATCATCCAGGGGTTCTACTCTTAACTAAGATGGAATAACAGTGACCAGATTTACCCTCCTGCCTAAAACTATTAAACTGGACAAAATTCACAAAACAGTGGTTTTGAGACATTTCACATTAGGCAACAGAGGACAGTGATCCCTGATAGATGGGGAACAAACAAAGTGAGACCTATGATTGCCCAGGCTTACTCTCTTGGGAGAAATCCTACTGTGGTTAGGAAAGGCAAACCTGGAAAAGCCCAGAAGACTGCATGAGATAAGGAGACATTTCTCTGAATGTCCAGAGAAACTAAGGTAGCTAGAGTTTCCAGTAGAGAGTACCAGAGAGGAGAGAGCTGCACAGAGAGAGAACCTCAGAGATTCTCAGAGAGTCCCTTTAATGACTTCTACAGAATACTGATGAGTGTATTAACGTGAGGAGAGTATTGAGACTGAGGAAAGAACCACTCAAAAGGATTAGAGGGACAAGTGCCTGGTGCTCACACTAACTAGGAATAGTGCCTGTTCCCACCTCATAATCCATGGGGTGTTGGGTAGAGTACTCAGAAATGTCTTCCTCAGTATTGGGAAGCAATTAGCCCTACAGTAAACATGACTCTGGTCCCACATAACAGGTCTTAAAAGGAGGACCTAAAAGGATCAAACGACTTCCAAATAACTTAGCTGCATCCCAGAGCAAAGCTCAGGAATATTTATAGGAATACAAAACTATCTAACAGTCAACAAAAAAAATTCACAATGTCTAGTATCCAATAAAAAATTATTAGACATCCAAAGAAGCATAAAAATATGACCATAGTGAGGGGGAAGAAATCAATCAGCCATTTGAAGATGACAAAGAATTGATACAGATGTTAAATTTAGCTGACAAGGACATTAAAATAGTTATTTCATTTCAAATTTAAGTAGAAACATGGACAATTATAAAAGAGACACAAATCAAACTTTTAGGATGAAAACTACAAAATGAAGAAGTACACTGGATGGGATTAACAACGGATTGCACATTGCATAAGAAGAGGTTAACAAACTTGGATAGTTTCTTTTGCTATATTTTCAAATTCACTGATCTTTGTTCCTACTATGTCTAATCTTTTGCTAATCTTACCTGGTATATTTTTTATTTCAGACATTATAGTTTTCATCTCTAGAAGCTCAACTTGGACTTCATCTTCCATTTCTCTGGTTATCATGTTTAATTTTCCTCCAGCTTTGTTTAAAATTAATTTTTATTGGAGTATTAGTTGATTTACAAAACTGTGTTAGTTTCTGTTGTAGAGCAAAGTGAATCAGTTATACAAACATTCACTCGTTTTTAGATTCTTTTCCCATATAGGCCATTATAGAGTATTGAGAAGACGTCCCTGGGCTATACAGTAGGTCCTTATTAGTTATCTATTTTATATATAGTAACGTGTATATGTCAATCTTAATCTCCCACTTTATCCCTCCCCCCCTCCCCCCTTGGTAACAGTACGTGTTTTTCTTCATCTGTGACTCCATTTCTGTTTTATAAATAGGTTCATTTGTACCATTTTTTTAAATTCTACATATAAACAATGTCATATGGTATTTGTCTCTGTCTGACTTACTTCACTCAGTATGATAATCTCTAGGTCCATCCATGTCGCTGAAAATGGCATTATTTCATTCTTTTTTATGGCTGAGTAATATTCCATGTACACGTATACCACATCTTCTTTATCCATTCCTCTGTCGATGGACATTTAGGTTGCTTCCATGTCCTGGCTATTGTAAATAGTGCTGCAATGAACACTGGGGTGCATGTGTCTTTTCAAAATATGGTTTTCTCTGGATATATGCCCAGGAGCAGGATTGCTGCATCATATGGCAGCTCTATTTTTGGTTTTTTTTTTAAGGAACCTCCATACTGTTCTCCACAGTGGCTGTACCACGCCTAGCTTTCTGAATTACCGTTTTAAAGGGGCTTTTGTTTGTTTGTTTTACTCATTCTATCATCTGTGTCAATTCTGGTGTTTCAATTGATAGATTTTCCTCCTCCTTTTAAGCCACATTCTTCTACTTCCTTATACGTTTGGTCATTTTTACAGGATCCCTGTTACTGTACTTTGCTGGATGCTGCGTATTTGTGTACTTCATAAATGTTCTTGGCCTTTGTTTGGAACATAAAGTACTTGGAAACAGTTTGATGCTTTCAGGTTTTGCTTTTAAGCTTCGTTTGGCCCAACCAGAGCAGCATTTAGTCTAGGGTGTTTTTGCCCCACTACTGAGGCAGGACCAGTCTGATTACACTACCCAGTGCTTCATGGACTGGGAGGTTTGCCAGCCTGGCTGGTCATAACAGATACTATTTACTGTGTGACTCTAGGTATTGCCCCCTTTTATCCTTTCAGGGTGTTCTTTCCTCACACACATACACTGAACAGCACTCAACTGAGTACTTCAGGGGAGCCTCTGTGTTTTTCTAGAGTTCTCCTTACCTGCAGCTCTCTCATCTCTGTTACTTTGCCTCCTTAAACCCTATTAGCTCTACCTGTTCAGTGCAGGGGGCCCACTAGGCTCTGCTTGGTTCCCCCTCCTTATACCACAGCCTAAAAACTCTTTAGGCAGAAAGTTAGGGCCACCATGGGGATGACCTAGTTGGTGTCCTGCATCTCAGGGATCACTGTCTTCTGTTACCTGATCCAATTTCTTGAATCCTGTTGTTTCATATATTTTGTCTGAATTTATAGTTATTTCACATGGGAGGATAAATCCAGAGCTTTTCCTCTATCTTGGCCCTGGCGTTTTAAAAAAAGCATTTAAAACAAAGTACATATTTGAAATTGGATTATTGCACTTAAAATGTAAAAATAATTATAAGTTCAGAACTGAAAGTTTTTGTAGTTAAAAGAAGAAATTTTATTATATCCTGGAATTTATGATTTGTCTTTCAGATTTTCACCTAGTTAAGAAACACACACACAAATAACATTGCCAAGAAATTTTTTTGTTTAAGGGGAAGGGTAGGGCCTTTCTGAACTACCCAGACACGGTTCCATATTGTGCTGTTCTGCGTTCCCATAACAACTTAAAGGGAAACTTTCACAATATCTGAAGCCCTTGATGTCCTGCAAATAAAGGAGGAGGATGTCCTCAAATTCCTTGCAGCAGGAACCCACCTAGGTGTCACCAACCTCGACTTCCAAATGGAACAGCACACCTACAAAAGGAATCTACATGGCATCTATATCATAAATCTGGAGAGAACTTGGGAGAAGGTTCTGTTGGCAGCTTGCACGATTGTTGCCATTGAAAACCTGGCTGATGTCAGTGTCATATCGTCTGGCCAGCGAGTTGTGCTGAAGCTTGCTGCTGCCATCAGAGCCACTCCTATAGTGGGTGCTCCATTCCTGGAACCTTCACTAACCAGATCCAGGCAGCCTTTGGGGAGCCAAGACTTCCGGTGGTTACTGATCCCGGGGCCGACACCAGCCTCTCACAGAGGAGTCTTACGTTAACCTGTCTACCATCGCTCCCTGTAACACAGACTCTCCTCTGTGCTATGTGGACATTGCCATCCTGTGTAGCAATAAGAGAGCCCACTCAGTGGGTCTGATGTGCTGGGTGCTGGCCTGGGAAGTTCTGCACATGTGTGGCACCACCTCCCGTGAACACCCGTCGGAGATCATGCCTGATCTCTGCTTCTACAGGGATCCTGAAGAGATTGAAAAGGAAGAGCAGGCCTCAGCTGAAAAGGCTGTGACCAAGAAGGGATTTCAGAGTGAATGGACTGCTCCAGCTCCCATGTTCACTGCTACTCGACCTGAGGTCACAGACTGGTCTGAAGGAATAGGTTGATGGAAAATAAACAGTTGCTAATAAATAAATAAATAAATAAATAAATAAATGGAAAAGTAAAAGGAAAGAAAAGTGGTAGAGGATGGGGTAAGCAGTGATCATTAAACAGAGAAGGGAAGAAGGAATAAAGTAACAGCAAGAAGAAATCTGTCTTAATTATCTACAACCAGTGCAATGGGAAAGTCTGGCTGAAACCCAGAAAGCCTGGGTTTAGCTTCTGTGACCTTGGAAATGGCACTTAAACTATTTGAGTTTTTGTAAAAAAAAAAATCTACACTACAGTGTTACCAGGAAAATACTATTAAACAATAGATTAAAAATGACTATTACAATGCCTGCCACATAATAAAAAACAGAATAAATATTAATTCCTTCTCTCTGCCTAATCATTTATATGGTTCACAAATGAGCAGCTTCAATAGAAACCCTGTTTTAAAATGTAGGTTTTATTATTATTCAGGTATGATAAGGCCAACAGATCAGGAGACAATTGCCTTTGAGAGGACAATTCCAAGAGGAGGGGGTACACTACACCAGGCAGGGCTGCACAGAGAAGCACCAGGGTCAGTGAGGAGGCAGGGAGAGTGGAAGGAAAACATGGGCCAGAGCCTTTATTTTCCTGTGAGAGGGAACAAGTAAGGCAGGGTAAGCAAGCTTAAGCATTTCTGGTTTAAATAATTTCAGCAGGTTCTGGGGTGTAGGGCCTGTCTCTACTTGTCCCATACCTGACCCTGGGGTGATTAGGGCAGATGGATAGTGGTCCAGAGTGTGAGAGTTGGATAGAGGAGAAGGATGGGGTATGGGTTCTGGATTGGTTGGTTTGCATATGAAGAGCATCGCTTGTGAGTCTTTACTATGTCTAGGAATTAGCTAGCCCTGAGGGGGGAAGTCTCTCCTGGGGCAGCAAGGCCCCCAGATGTCAAAGCATTAGAAATGCAGAAAATAAAAAGGTATAATTAACTCAAACCCTGATCACTAAGATGGATTAATGGTGCTGTCCTTCTATGCCCAGACTTGGCCTTCCCCTTCTGCAGCAACCATGGAGACTGTTGGTGACTTGCGGTGAGTGGATCTGGCTGTGGGCCAGAAGCCGACGCCTTCCTTCCACACCTGTGTCTGCTCCACAGCCCGGAGTCTGAGCCCAGGCCAGGAGTGCCAGAGGCTGGTTCACCCTTAGGAAATAATGCCACCTGGCGTTAGTCCAAGTAATTAGCTTAACGCAGTATGCAGGGTGTTATTCAAGTGTTTCTACAGGTAATGAATTACTGATGATGACTCCCCAGATTAAAAACAACATTAAAGAAGAAACTTCCAGTCCCCAGAAGGTATTATTAGCCAGTCCATCCCTGCCCATGACTGGCCCTGAGTGTGATCCTTTGCACAGCCCAGGCAAGTGGAATCACCTTGGGAACACCTAGAAGCCCCAGAGCCATGTGTTCTGACTGGTGTCTCCATCAGGTTCTCTGCCCCAGCCTCTCTCCTTTTCACTGATAACAAGTGAAAAGGAAGGGTTGACTGAAGCCTTGGCAGCATCCTGCTTCTGAGATCTGAGCTCTGCCTGACATCGCGCTGCCTCCCAGCTCCCCTGGTAATGAGAGCCGCTGGGCCTGGGAGTCAGCTGCCCACCCAGGCCTGTGGACCAGCGCGGATGCCAGGGCCTGGCCCCACTGGGGCGTTAGTGCACTTGGTCCATGGGTCATGGCTGCGTGTTTAGGTCCCCCTTTACACAGAGCACATTTGCTTTCTTGTCCATAGACTACATTCCCGAGCCCAAGAAAGCTGTTATATAGAAAGTCTCATCATTTCCTCTGCTTTTTCATGTTTCTATTTGGGCATCCCACTCTCACCTCAAACTCAACTCATTAAAGATAACAATTCTTAGACATGGAAGAGGCTGTAGAAAGGACAATGTCTGGGGTCCCTTAGAGGCCTTGAGTCTGTGAGTCCATTCAAATAGTTTGCAAAAATAAAGGGGAATGTGCATTTTCTGTGATTTCCATCCCCGTGGCAATCAGATGTTCAAAGGGCCCCTGAGAAGCCATCAATACCTCCTCTCTCTGGACTCCATCTCCTGGCCTCCCAGGCTCTGTTAGAGCCTCTTGCTTCCTACTTCATGGAGAATACTGAGATGCCCTTGACTCTCCATGCTCACATTAGGCTCACCTCTGTCTGTACATTTACAAGGCTAGTCCTTCCACCCATCCCCCAAGTTACCCCTCCCATCCTAAATTTTGAAATTTAAGATTTCTTCTCCCTGGTCTATAAACAGGCTTCAGGATTTCCTATTTCGAAACAAAACAACTATGACACCTGTCACCTCTGCATGTCCCTGTCATATCTCTCTGCCTCACACGTTCTGCAGTTTTCTACCCACCTCTTGCTCTTTTCTCTACTTCATTGTCAACCACATGTAATCTCTGAAAACTGTATTCATTGTCAGTAGCCCATCTCCTCCTGAGTTCTAAATGTACAGTGCCAAGAAGCCGTATAGCTGATGGATTAAAGGCGGGGAGTCTGTGGTCAGCAAAACTTGGGTCAAAGCCTGGCGCCACCTGTCAGCGGCTGCATGATCTCCTGCCGTTTATTTAACCTTTCTATGCCTGAGTTTCCTTCTCTGTAAAATGGATATAGATGATATAATACCTAAAACATGGGCTGTTGTGAAGGATGAGTAAGACCTATAAAATACTCAGAACAGTGCTGGCATATAATAAATGCTCAATAAATGTGACCTCTTATTGTTTGCACCTGCACCTCCCAAAGATACTTACACTCAACATACCTAAAACTGAACTTACCTTTTCTCCTTGAACTTCTTCTTCCTCTCTGTTCCCTATTTGTGATTGATACTTGCCTCCAAAGGCTGCAGTAACTCAGGCCCATTCATCACTTCAGGCTCCCTATGTCTCTCCTATTTGGTCCCTCTGCCTTCACTCTTTCCTCAAGAAGCCACTCTCCAAACCGCAAAGTCAGCTCATCTTATTCCTCTCCGTAAAAATCTTCAACGGCTCTCTACTGCCTACCAGATAAAACACATACTTTTTTTTTTCCCCGTACGTGGGCCTCTCACTGCTGCGGCCTCACCCATTGCGGAGCACAGGCTCGGGATGCGCAGGCCCAGCGGCCATGGCTCACGGGCCCAGCCGCTCCGCGGCATGTGTGATCTTCGCGGACCGGGGCACGAACCCGTATCCCCTGCATCGGCAGGCGGACTCTCAACCACTGCGCCACCAGGGAAGCCCAAAACTCACGCTTTTAAGCTCACCACATAGAGCCCTGCGAGCTCCGGACTCTACCCCCTTTTTCCAGGTCGTGCTGCCCCCTGCCACCCATCCCAGACCTGCTTCCTCCCGTATGCTCTCCCCAGGCCAAACTGCTGGCAGGCCCCCGAGGAGCCGTGCTGCTTCAGAGCTTCCTTCCTGTCCTTCCGGACACCAGCGGCATTTCGGTGCCTCATCCTTCCAGACCTGCGGCTCTGCACGGCCTCCTGTGCCACCCCGCCCCCACTCTCCTCCAGCGCATCAGCGCCGCACACCATCTGACACGGCTTCCTGGGCGTACTCTGCCACGCTTCTGTGCCTGTACCCAGAATGCTTCCTCCTATTTCCTCTGTCAAATACTCATCCTTCAAGTTTTGCTTCCAGGGTCATGGCCGGGTGAAGCCACGCCACTTCCTCAGGCTAAGCTGGCCCCTTTCTCTGTGTTGCTCTGGTCCCGGTTCCAGCCTCTCCTCTTCCACTGTGAGGCTCTGTGGAAGCTGCAGTAAGACATCCTCCAAGACAGCGAGGGGCACACCCCACCCCCACCCCTGTCTCCCATCCCGCTTTGTTCTCTCCTGAGCACTTGTTAAACCATCTGACATGCTGCTTATTTGCCCATCTCCCCTCACTAGAATATAAACTCCATGAGGGCAGAAGCTTTTGTCTATTTTGATGTATCCCCAGAGCCTAGAATAGTGACTGGAACTAATAAGTGCTCAACACGGACTTCCCTGGTGGTGCAGCGGTTAAGAATCCGCCTGCCAATAGAGAAGACACGGGTTCGATCCCTGGTCCAGGAAGATCCCACATGCCGTGGAGCAACTAAGCCCATGCACCACAACTACTGAGTCCACGTGCCACAGCTACTGAAGCCCGAGCGCCTAGAGCCCGTGCTCCGCAACAGGAGAAGCCACCACAATGAGAAGCCCACGCACCAAAACAGAGTAGCTCCCTCTTGCTGCAACTAGAGAAAAGCCCACATGCAGCAACGAAGAACCAACGCAGCCAAATATAAATTAATTTAAAAAAATAAGTGCTCAATAAATATTTGTTGACTAACTTGTCAAATCACGGATCAATATTACATTATCTACTTTTGTTTCTCCGTAGCTCATACATTGCCTGCCTCTAGTAGGTACTAAGTATGTGTTTTTGAATGAATGGCTGGGTGGATGAATACTTTATCACATTGCTAGCCCATTTAAAAAAGTTCAAATACTAATGTTGGATTCCAAGTTCTCCATCTTCTAATCCTAGCCACTCAACTTGGAATCCACTATGTCTCAGCATGAGCCCTTTTCTTGAGCTTAACCACTCTGCTCACTGCCCTTGACTCTATCTCAGACACTGTTCTCTCCACACCCCTGCCCAGACTCCAAACAGAAATACTATTTACCCATTTATTCAACTCATATTGATTAAGCAAGTACTTGAGATAAGCCAGTAACTGTTCCAGCCACTGTCCTCCACCTGTGCTCGTTCCACTTCTTTCTTTCCTCTTTTCCTTTTCTTTTCTTGTCCTCATGGACAAGTTGACCTTGACCATTCAGACCCGTGTGACTCTCCCTGTGGGCACTAATAACCCATATTTTAGCACCTCATCACTGGCATTATTAACCTATAAGCAGATATTACACATATGTAGATTTTACAGAAAATGGACTTTTAAAGAACCAGCACTTCACATTTCAAACATTTTGGATGGAAATCTAATTTTTTTTCAACATCTTCCCTGTCTTCTTAAATAGGGTACTATCTACAGAATATCCATCTAACTTTTATAACTCAGGGTCATCAGTATTCTGTGATGTGATAATGTACCAAGAGGAGTAACTGGTAAAAGGAAAGGGCATGAGTTTTGGAGTTAAACAGTCTTTGCAATGACCCCCCTTTGTGGTCCCTGGGATCTCCTGAGGTCACCTCCTGCTCTCTTTTAATGTGTTTCTAACCTACAGTGGGCTTAGGAATCAGACGACAAAGTTTATAGAAATATTTGTAAACTATATGTAAAGTGTCTTAAGTGAGGGCATGAGAGATTCTCCTATGTATAAAGTCTATTTGTTTTGGTTTTTTAAAATTTTTATTTATTTATTTATTTTTGGCTGCATTGGGTCTTCATTGCTGCGCGCAGTCTTTCTCTAGTTGCAGCGAGCTGGGGCTACTCTTCGTTGCAGTGCGTGGGCTTCTCATTGCAGTGGCTTCTCTTGTTGCAGAGCATGGGCACTAGGCGTTCAGGCTTCAGTAGCTATGGCACGTGGGCTCAGTAGTTGTGATTCGTGGGCTCAGTAGATGTGGCACACGGGCTTAGTTGCTCCGCGGCATGTGGGATCTTCCCAGGTTCGAACCCCTGTGCCCTGCATTGGCAGGTGGATTCTTAACCACTGCACCACCAGGGAAGTCCCAAAGTCTATCTGCTTTAAAGCATAAATTTATGCAATCTATTCAGTTGATCAGAGGCCTTTCTCACTTAACTCCTGTTTTTCAGGTGTATTCAGAATTCTTGAGGCTGGATAAGTGACTTTGTAAAAAGTGTGCCAATAGTGCATTTAGCATTTTATATTTTCTTTTGTTGTTAACTATCTTTATGTGCACATGTCATAACTTGCCAATTAGATTACTTTCCAATTAGATTATTTCCTGATTAGATTATTAATTTCCCAGGACAAGTGGTATTTTATAGCCATTCATTCATTTGCTAAGTAGTTTTCAAAATGGCTACTATGTGGAAAGACCTGTGATAGAAAAGAGATAAAGATTTAGCATTTACACATTATTGAGGAGACAAAATAACCAATACACGGTAGAAGGTGAACATAAAAATCCAGAGAATTCAAATGAGGAGAAGAGAATGTTTTCTCATTGGGAGAACTGGAGAAGGCTTTATAGAGACAGCATTTGTGTTGGACCTTGGTAGCAGGAAGAACTTTAGTGGGTAGCATTTCAGGGTTTGGGAAATCTGCAAGAATGGGCAGGAAGGGAGATATATGCATGAATTTGTGGAATTACAGTCACGCTGTTGTCTTGAGAGCACCCAGTACATAGTACCCCCTTTCCCCAACTGACTTTGGCACAAATGATAAGACCAAGGAGTGGCAGATGGAGCCCCCAATATTACCCTTTTTACCGATTAAGGTTAAGCCAGAGTCTAGGCAAGAGTTCGGTAAGCCTGCTAACCGAACCCTAGGTTAAGGCTGACCCACTTTGTGACAGGTAACGGGAGCCAGGTTATACCATCATTCAGTTCCTGAGAAGTTTTCCAACTCATCTTTTAAACTCGAATACTTGAGATTGTCGGATAAAAACAAACAGTAGATGGCATTTAAAGTAGATGGAATTTATTATCTTAAAAAAGGGTTTATTTTGCACTACCTCTCTTTCCCACAAAAGCACCACATGGTAAGGTAGACATAATACACTAAAGTGTACTAAAATCACTTTTCATGAAAATCCATTGAGGACCTGTAGATCTCATGGGGGCTATTGAGTAATATCATAACTACAATTGGAAAACCCTGGCCTAACTTTGAAGGGTCTACACTTTAAAGATGAAAAGGACATGTTTTTATAAAACTCTACATTTCTGCACCTGAGCACTGATTCAGGTGGACAGACAATGGGCTTTAACCTTAGGAAGCTGGCTGCCCTCAGGAGACAGGTATGAGGCTGGCGAGGGGGAGGGTCAGACGCCTTACACGGCCAAGAGTGAGCAGTAAGCCTGGTGGCCAGATGGGGCTGCATGAAGATCACCTACATTGAACATATAATGTCCTCAAGAAATAATATATATGGGAGAGAGAATGGGGACTAGGGAGGATGGGGAAGAGGTGGTGAGGGAAGAGTGAGGGCTTTGGGGGCTAAAGTTCCATAACTAAGGCTAGTTCAGCATGGGTATGTTTCCCCACCCCACTGCCCACACTACTTCATTATACGCCACCTCTACTGGGCAGCGCTGCCATGTAAGCTGCTTTGGGTCCCAGCCAGACTCCAGACTCTCCACATGGATCCCTAACCCTATTCACCCACACAAGACAACTAAGTAAGAAGAGTGTAAATATTCATATAAATAGTTGGCAACTGTTCAGTGTCTACTGGGCACCAGCCACTTTTCATAATCCTTACTGCTGTCCTGCAAAGGCTGGCTTTATCTTCCTCTCCGCCTTTCAGACGGGGAAACAAAGACTTAGAAGCAGACCTGGTTGAATCAGGATTGGAACCTGGGGCTGCCTGCCTTCAGGGTTGTGCTCTTCCAGTAGCTTCTAGGATACTGGGGTTGGGGGGCAGTGACCACGCTGTTAAAGGGAGGAGGAGGGGTAGGGTCGGCTTTGGGGGCCTATAGGGGGTCTGGGTGTGCATGGTTATATGTGGGGTCATTTCCTGAGCTGCATGTGAGTTTAAGTGTGAGTGTGTATGTGGGTTGAGGTATGGGTATATATGGACATTTGTGGGCTGGTTCTTGGAATATGTGTATTTGAGAGTGTGTGTGTGTGTGTGTGTGTGTGTGTGTGTGTGTGTGTGTGTGTAGGGGGTTAGTCCCTGGGCTGCTGGGCAAATGTGTTTTGGGGCTCCATTGGGGGCAGACAGGCTTGAATTTTGCGCATGATTGTGAGTCTGTGTGTGCATGAGTGTGTAAGTTTGAGCGTGCAAGTATGTTGGGGTGCTGGGGGGTTAATCCCTGACCATGTGTTTGTGATGTGTGGATGAGTGTGTGTGTGTGTGTGTGTGTGTGTGTGGTCAGCCCCTAGGGTCTGTGTGGGTACGAGTGTGCCTGAATGGGTTTGTGAGTCGGTATGTGTGTTTGAGTGTGTGTGCGTGTGTGTCCGGGGCGCGTTGAGCCTGGGGGTTGGGGGGAGACGCCGGCGGGCCCCGCCCTGCGCTGCAGGTGGGCCGGGCCCTCGGCTGGGCCGGCCGCGCTCGCTGCTCTTGGCTCGCAGCCGCGCCGGGCTCGCAGGGCTGGGCTCGGGCTGCGGGGCGGCGCCGGGACAGGAAGCGGAAAGCAGCAGTGCAGCGGCAGCGGCGGCGGCGGCGGGGCTCTGCCTCTACAGGAGCCCAGTGCAGGCCGCAGAGTCGGGGCCGCTGCGAGCCGAGACCGCGGGCCGCGGAGCCCGCACGGCCGGCGCGGAGGTGAGTCCCGCCGCAGGCCGGGCGCGGCGGGGCGGCGGGCGCGGGGTGCAGACCTCCCGCGAGGAGACGCCCCCACCCGGACCCGCGACCCCGCGAGCCCCTGAGTCCTCCTCCCGCAGCCCCACCCCGGACTCAGACCCGGTTCACTGCCCTTCTCCCGCCTCTGGCCGGGAGCCTCCTTCCCTCCCGCGGTCCATAGCCCGAGCCGTGCTTCCCGGGACCCCACTCCTCTCCCATTCCCGCGAGGTGCGCCCCTCCCGCCCCGGGGCCGCGCTCCCCGCGCACCCCACTTCCTCGGTCCGGGCATTTCCTCCCCACGCCTCGGACGCTCGCTTCTACCGTGGCTGCACTTTGGGGTGCGCGCTCCGGCCGGCAGGGAGTGGCCGAGCGTTCCTGCAGGCACCCGCGCTGAGGCACCGGCCCTGCGGGGCTGGGGCCGGACCGCCCTGCGCACCCCGGGAGCCGGGCGCGCTCCGTGGTTCCCACCCCGCCGCGGGGCTCGACCCGGGAACAGCCCGCGCCCGGGGGCCCGCCCGACCCTGGGCCAGAAACCGGCACAGAGCTGGCCTGTGTTCCCACCTCGCTTACAGAAGGGAGCTGGCCCTGGAGGCGGGCGGGGGGCGAGTCCGGTTGCGCATCGGAGAGCGCAACAGGCAGGTAGGAGTTTACTTTCAAAAACGCCGGGGTGGAGCAGCAGGCGTCCGCCTAGTCTCTGCCCGAGGCGTCCCGGTTGGAGGCAATCTCACCGCCTCGGGGCAGCCTTCGCCACGGGCAGGACCTCATTTCCTCCTGCAGGCTTTAAACTGCCCCAAGCAAACGTGTCCGGGGAAGTGTGAAGCTTTATAAAAATTTAAACGCGTCGGTGGCGGAGGCAGGAGTGGGGCGGAGCCGCGGCCTGGCGGCCCGGAGATGAGCTAGTGAGACTTGGAGCCGAGAAACCTGTGGCTCAGTTTTCTCAGCTTCAAACCAGGTGTAAAGCCCACCCCGCGAAGGTGGTGTGAGCTCGTTTAGCCGCTTGTTAAGAGATGTTAGAGCTCTTTATTATGATGATTTTGTGGCTGGCACGTGCATTTTGTTAAACCCCTTTTGGGGGGCTGTGATTGGAAATACATGTATTTTTGGATATCTATTCCAAAAGCTAACAAGCTGTAAAGAATCTGGCATTTTCACTGATGTGTTTATAAATTTTACAGGGTTGCTGGAAAAATATTATAACTTGTGTCACCAATCAACAATGCTAATTAGCGTTCTCCTTCCAGTGGGTGGGTTGTTTGATTACACAGCTCCTAGGCTCTTTAAGTGAGATGGCAGAAACTGAATCCAGGGAGATATAATTAGTCATTTTATGTAACCACTAATTAGAGTTTTTAGAGTTGAATTAAATCAGTGTGATATAGTTGGGGTTTGATTTCTGGGAGGAAACTGTTTATTCTCCAGTTCAAATAAATAACACTCTTCACCTATCCATAAGCATTTAGCATTCCCAGACTTTGATGTCTCTCAATATAATTACTGAAACAGCTAGGTTGAAATTTTCACTGTTACAGTGTTGGCAGTGTGACTTGGTTGCAACTTAATTTGTAAGTAAAATGGGAGAATTTTGAGAATGGCATATTTGTAAGGACTGCTTGCCAGGCAACACATTTTCATTGCCTTGTGTACTTGAGGAAAAGGATGAAACCGTAAAGGAAGGTTTCCTGACCAAGAAGCAATGCCAGGTCACCCTGGTCCACTGGAGAATAAACAAATGTTGAGTGAGGAAGGTATTCTCCCCTCCAGCCCCCAACACACACAAACACACACCCTGTTTGTTATCCCAGACCTCAGCAGCATTTGGGTTGAGTGGGCACTTATCACATTGTATTTTAATAGGCAGGTTCTACCTTTAAGCTGTGAGCTCCTTGGAGTTAGAACTATTTCAGATTCATTTCTTTTCTTTTGGACTCCCCACAATGCTTGGGACACTGAACCTGTGAGTAGGAGTTGAAATTGCAGAATTCTTTGTGGGTTATGTGTGGTTTGGGACAATTTGTGATGGTTGCCTCCCCTCCTCCCTGTAAATAAACAAGTTTGGTAATTTCTACATTGTTACATAGTTTCCATAGTCAAGAGCACAGGTTCTAGAATTAGACTCTCAGAGTTCAAGGCCCAGCTCCAGCATTTACCAGGTATGCCACCTTGGTTTTCTTAACTGTAACATGAAATTCTTATTTTTTCTCCCATATAAGGCGTGTTCTGAGGGTTAAGTGAGATATTATATGCAAATGACTTAAAACAGTTCCTAATACATACGAAGCACTCGATTAACTGTGAGCCATTAGATTATTATGGCCCTTCTCTCTCTATAAAGTGAACTAGCTGTGGCTAGGGGACTAGCTGTGTATGGACATCGTGCTGTGCCATTTTCCAGAAGGTGGACAAGGCAGGATTAGGTGGACGTGGGGTTGGACCATGTTTCTAGTAGTGGCTTTGGTCTCACCTGAAGCCTGATGAAAAGGTGCATATATGTTCAGCTGAGGTCTGTCTCCATTGGTGTCCTTCTGAATACCACTTTATTGGACAGCAGTCATTGGACCCTGCGTCCTGGAATTTACAGGGGAGGTAGTATTTTCGAAATTACTTTTCCGAAGCTTAAAAATCTGGCAGGGGACAAGGGGCGGGGGTCACTTGAAAACAAATATACATCGTAAGAATTCCAGACACATTAACCATTCACAGCTTTTGGAAATCTATACCCAGCTGTTAAGGGTGTTTCAGAGGTAATTGATGACTGGAACCAAGAGGAGATATTCTGGGAAGGTGAGTTAAAATCATTGGTAAAATAGGTTGACATTTTCTTTTCTTGTGAATAGTGGCCCGGAATCACTCATTTATAAGAGCACTGTTGTAATGAAAGAATCACTGGGTTTGTTGCAAATGCCACAATCCTTCTGATCCCCACATCAGTGGCCTGGATGATGTGTTATGGTTTATAGACCACAAGTTCAGCAAAATACTTCTTCCCATCCTCCCTTACAACCCTGAGGTCCTCCAGATAAACCCAATAAAACACACAGAGCTTTCTGTGATACTCATTTCTAACCTGGGGACGGTAAAAGAAGGCCTGCAAGGAAAAGAATGGAAATCAATAAACTAGTTAACTATAGCTAATGGGATTCATTAAAGTAGACTCACATAGACCAAAAAAAGTACATAAGTTTAATGAAAATGATACATAAGTCATGTGCCTTACAAAGGTATTCTTTCCAATGGAAGGAATTTAACTTTACTAAGTAGTAATAATGCTTACCGTGTGCTAGGCATTAGTCTGAATGATTATGAATGATCTCATTTAACCCACCTTGAGCCTATAAGGTAAGTAAAATATAATTCTGTTGTTACAATTAGGGAAACAGGCACAGAAGGGTTAAGTAATTAATCTGAGGTCACACAGCTGATAAGTAGCAGAGCCAGGATTTGAACAGTGACAATCTAACTTCAAAACCTGTGCTCATTGCTTGTCCCCTGTAGAAGAAAAGTTGACTAAACAAAATTATCTAAATTATCCTTTTCCCCTTGAGTGCCACGTAATTAAAAACGGGTACCTTGAGAAAAATGTTAGCTTGAAAACAATAAAAATAATAAATGGTGTAAACCCTTTAGAATTATACATATGATAAAAATCAAATATGCAAAGTGATGTGCACAGTATATATAAACACAGTTGCTTCCCTTGGAAGTATATCCACTGCAGAAGGAGTAGAATGGCTCTTTAAATTCAGCGTGTGTCTCTGTACCCCTTGCAAGGTAACTTTCTACCCTCCAACCCAAGTTCACTTAATAGCTCTAGGCAGAGCTGTTGACATTTTTATAATTTCCTTTTCTGAGAAGGTTAGCTTATGTTTACCACTGTCATTACCATAACATTATTTCCCTCATATGATTTTCTGAACACTGTGTTTTCCTTTCAAGTAGGAGTCAGGTATATTTTGTGAGTGAATGTGACTTTAGGGGCAGATTCTCTTCGAGGCCTCTGATCCCCACTTTGCTTTTAATAAAGGTGGGGGGGGGAAGGAGGTTCTCTGACATTTTTGTTGGGGAATTCCAGATTTAATATGCTGCCACTTAGTCAAAAGTGCTCTTGAACCTGTCTCAACACTGCCCTCTGACCTTCATGAGATGTGATTTGACAAGCTCTAGCCCTATCCTGGTGTTTGCTTGCAGCCCGGAAGGGATAAATGACAGGAGGACAGGGGGCGGTAGAGACTGATGCCAGTTCTTACTGTGTCTGGCATATAACCTTTGCCGCTGAGTAAGACTTGTGCAAGCAGCAGAGCAGCTCCACTCTTGGTGGTTCGGCTATCACTGTGGAATGTAATCTCTGCATCTTTTTCTTCGGTTGTAAAACTGAGGATTTAAAATAGACGACCTCTAAGGTTTCTTCCACAGTGAACCTATGGGCTCCACGTCCCGATATGTGCCACCTAAACCCTTCCTTCATTCAGCACACATTTACAGAGAGCCTGTTGTGCTCCAGGAGCTGGAGAGAGAGTAATGAAAGAGGCCCCTGCCCTTGTGGAGCTTACTGTCTCTGCAGGAGCCAGTCCCTGTGTAATTGGAAATTGGGATGTCAAGAAGTACAGGGAGGTGGGAAAGGGCCAGGTGAGGCCAGAGGACTGGAAAGGCCCTTGAAAGAAGCTGTATTTCAGCTGAGAGGGATGAGTAGGAATTGGGCAAAATAGGTGGGTGAAGAGTGAGTAGAGCAGATGTACTGAGGTAGCAGAGAGCCGGCTGCCTTAGAGAACCTCGGGTAGAGAAGGAAAGCCCAGCTGGAGAGGTGGGCAGGGCCTGGCAGACCAAGTGAAGGATTTTGAGTTTTATTTGAAGTGCAGCGGAACACCGTGGAGGGGTTTTAAGCAGGGAAGTGACGTCCACGTCGTGATTTGAAAGATCACTCTGGCAGCTGCCCAACCAGAGCCAGGCACAGTCTGGGTCATGTCAGGGGTCAGTGTGATAGATAGATAGTTCCAGCTTCCAGGATCCACATTTACACCTTTATGTGACCCTATCCTATTCAAGCCAGTGCAGCAGCCTATCACTTTATTACCCAGAGAACCTGATTCCTTTCCTTTCCTTTATTATCTTCCTGATAAGGCCTCCCTCTGACCTTATCTGAGTTCTGCTAATTTCTTGTGCATACAAGGGAACTGCTGCAATGATAAGCTTCAGGATGTGTTTTTCTGTTAACGATGTCGAAACCCTTCCATTGGCTTTTGAGACAAGTTCGCTCTGGATTTTGTCCGTCTGCCTCTGGTTGCTGCTTCTTAATCTTCGCTGAGATCTGGGACAAGAATTGATAGCTCTGATAGAGACAGTGTGACGCAGAAGGGGCCCGAACTCTCGAGAGACTGGATTCTGTGAGGAAACCTGCAGGCTTTGGAATAGTTTAGCCCTGTGTCCGTGGAGCCTGGAGGAAGCGGGTGGCCTGAGAACTGGGAGAGTGAGGGGTGGATAACGGGACAGAGGGCAGTTAGGGACAGTAGAATGTGTGGGCTGAAGCGGGGAGAGAGTTGTGAAAATGGTGCTGGGTTGGCTGTATAGGGTCAGTAGGATGTTTGCATGGCGCCAGTGGAGGAAATTGAAAAGAACAGTCCGGGGCACCGGAGAGCATCGTGGGGGTGATGGGAATCCCAAGCGGAGCAAGAGGCATCTGAGTAGGAAATGTGCACTGGGGATTTATCCTTTCAGTAAGTATTTGTTGGGTACCTCTTATGTTCAGTGTATCTTGGGGTAGGTAAACAGTAGCTCCTGTCTCCATGGAGCTTATCCTAGAGTAAATCCATGGACGGAGGAGAATAATGGGTGAGTTTTGAGTCTTAAAAGATAACTTGATGGGGGAGAGGGAGAGGACTGTTGGAGGAGGAGTAGCACAAACATCATCAAATCGGAGGAGGACAGACAGCAGAGAGCTCCGCGAGGGCAGCCATGTGCTGTGTGCCATTGTCATTGCTGTAACCTAGCATCGCCTAGCAGGTCTCTCATAGCCCCACTAAACGTGGAGCCAGATGAATGAATACATGGGTTAAGAAGGTCTGCGGGGGGAAGAAGGACAAGGGTGGGACCTTTGGATTTGGCTCCTGGCAATCTCTGGCCAACTTAGCGCTGCTTCAATGGAGCGTCAGAGATGGAGGATTGGGGTGACAAGAGGGAGGGAATGGCAGCATATGCAAACCGACCCTTTGATAAGTATAGATAGGAATTGTGAGAGAGAAACCAGACAAGGGCAGCTGGTAGAGTGGAGGTAAAGCTTTCCCCCAAACAGCACTTGGGAGCCCATGATTTCCTTTGAGGGACATGCCTGGAGTTGCCTTAACGGATGGCCAGAGGTTTTAATGAGGACTAAGGATGACGTCCTCTTGCAGTAGGGGAATGAAATTTGCATTAGCATGTGCCAGAGGCTTTATTTTGGGAGCTTCCTTTAATGCTTAACAGCAACCCTAGGAAGAGATCATATTAAATGGCCTCATTTTACGGGGGTGTCAGGGGGGTGGGAGGGTGGGGAGATAAGCTCAGAGAGGTAAGTGTCTGCCCCGCGGTGTCACGGCTGGGGAGCGTGAATAGGATCCGTGCAGGTCTTCGGGGCCTGGGCCACCTGCCTCTGAGACACCCCAGCAGCATTTAGCCGGAAATAGCTAGAAGCTGGGATGGAAAAGAGAATCGAGAGTTAGTGGGTTGGAGGGCAGAAAGAAGTATAGACATTGTGGATGGTCAATTCTGGGTGTAGAAGACAGCAGTCAGGTTTCTGGGCCAGGCAGCCGGGTGTTGGAACCTGCAGGTCAGCAGAGAGCTGGGTGAAGGACCTTTGGGGAAAGAGGCTCGTTCAGGGCAGGTCTGGAGATCTTGGCTCACCTCCTGAGGCTGGCGTCTGCCAGGTATGGAGAAGAACAAGCAGCATAGCCCAGAGCAGAAAGGAAGTGAGAGTCTAAGGTGCTGAAAGCTCATTGAAATTGCTAGTGAACATGCTGGGAAGAGTAGGGAGAAAAAAAAAAAGATGAGCTTGTTCTTAAAGTCTTCTAGAAAAGTGGGGGAAGGTCCAAGAGCAAAACTAACATGTTTTTAAAATGCCCACAGTGGGTTTTTTCCCACATTTGATTCTTTACAGTCACCCCACAAAATAGGCTGCCTTATTTCCATTTTACGGATGAGGGCACCTGAGGCTCCGAGGGGGACACAGCTAGTTAGCAAGCCCTGGACTGCACTGGGATGCAAGCCCAGCGCTGTCTGGCCGCAGGTGAGCCTCAGGTGGGAAGGTGAGCATGGGCACCCACTCTGTCTTGCTCCTTTCCGTGTCTTTCTCTTACTGAGAGAGACAAGGAGAGCCTCTAGGTTGGGGACTGGTCGTGGGAGTCTTGATAACCCCAAATGCCCCTTATCCAGCATATCGGAACCGGTGCTGGGAGTGGTCACAGTTGTAGCTTGTTTGTTTCTCGCATGAGCCCTTTTATTCACCTTTTACAGATGTGGGTTCAGAGAGATTTAATAATTTGACTGAGGTCGTATAGCTAACAGGTGAGTAAAGCCTGGGATTGGAACCCAGCTCCTAATACTGTATCAGCTTATGTCTCCAGATCAACCCTGTGAAGTCCATGGCTGGTTGGTTTATCCCCATTTGACAAATGAGGAAATCGAGGCTCAAGAAGGCAGGTGACTTATCCCAGGTTGTACTTGACAGTGAGCAGCCCTGGCTAGACCCCGGGTCTCCCCACTGCTCACCTTGGGCTCATGCAGGAGAGCAGCCATGAAATAATGAGTCAGGACATCAGGACAAGGGAGGCTAGCTAGCCCTAGGTGACAGACCCTAGGGAATGAATGACAAGGGCAAACAACCTAGGTGGTACTGAGGCTCGGACTGTGTTGGCCAGTGGTGGTTTGTGGGTGATTCCCTCCAGGCTGGCAGGTCATTGCTCAGGAGCCTTGGCCTCCTCCCAGTGTGGGTAGAGGTATGGCATTTGCAGCTTCTTTGTTTTTTCTTCACACTGATCTCACTGGCTCCGTTTGCAGTGTCAGCTTCCAGGGGCGCTGGAAGGAGGAGCCCTGTGGGGTGGAGACCAGCTCTGGGGTGAGGGGTGCAGAACTCCTTTCTCTCGAAGTAAAGGTTTAGCATGTGGGGCTCAGGAATGTACTTGGAAACGTTTCCAATTTATTGCATAGCAATATTTAATGAAAATGTGGGAAAAGACCCAGGAACCTGCAGCTAATAAATCACCTGCTTTCATTTTCTGATGTTCTGTCATCCTTGTCCTTACATAAGTGATTTTGTGTGATTGTAACTGGAATGTAGATTTCAGCGTCTATCTGCAATGCTGTATGTAGCCTGCTTTTTAAATTTATCACTACATCATACAAATTTCTGTTCTTCATAATTATCATTTTAAACAGCTCTATGATATTTCTTTGGGTGAATGAATCATGTTTCCCTGACCTAGTCCTCTGGGGGGCATTGAGAGTGTTTCTTGCTTTTCACTATTTTAGACAATGTGCTAATAATAGTTTTTCGTTTAAAAAAAGAGATTAGTTCCCTGAGATAAATTCTCAGGAGTTTGGATTCCTGGATTAAAGAGATTGAGAACCTTTTTTTTTTTTTTTTCCCAGTGGTTTCGGAAACTCTGAGCAAATCCCTTAAAAGCTGCTTCCCTGGGTATTGTTTTGTAACCAGCACACTGGCAGTGGGAGCTGGGCACGGTGTCTAGGACTGGGATGCCAGGAAGGCTGGCTGTGTCTGGGAGATGGCCAAGGGCCAGGTCTCTCCCACCTCGGGTTTCCCCGCTGCTGCGGGGCAGGGGTTGGGCTTGCCCGGCACCCACCCGTCCCCCTCCCAGACACCTGGGCAAGCTGGCTGCTGCCTGAGTGGAGCATTTAGCACTCAGGAGCCTCACCCTTGCTCACTTGTTCCATCATAGAGACCCCAGAGAGGAGGTTGCTACTGTCACTTATCTTCTCGCCCCTCGGGTTTGGCTTTGAAGGTTGATATCCTTTATTTTTCCTGTTTTCCCAGAATTCGTTCCTGCCGAAGAGTAAGTCCTTGATTCCCAGGCCCTTTGAGGTCTGAGGAGGAGTCCAGTAGGTGAGATTCTCTACCTCTAAGGAGAAACAGTACCTGCTCCTTCAGCAAGAGCAAGCTCTCCGTTGCTATGGATACCGAATCCACGTATTCTGGATACTCTTACTACTCTAGTCATTCGAAAAAATCTCACAGACAAGGGTATGTAAGCTACTGCTTGTTCCACTTTTCCTTTGGGGGAAACTTGCAGGTTGCTCAGGCTGCCTGGGCTCACTTTCAAACAGTCCCCCTGCAGGGCAGTTGACTCCGGAGGTTCAGTCCAAGAGCATTTAACAGGCATTGGGAGGAACTATACCACCAATTTACATTTTATAGCCACCATTACAGTTGGTGACTTTAAGTTCTCACAGTTGATTTTAAATTAAAGTTTCTCCCTTCAGTGGAAATGTTTTTCATTTCTAAGTACTTTTCATAGATGACAGTTCTCTCAAAGCTTTACCAAGAATGCAGTGAAAGTTCCAAAAAACAAAAAAGTGTTAATTTGTTGCTTCTCACCCAAAGCTGCTGACTCATTATCCATTATGCATTTGCCTGAGGCTTATCCACTGAAGTGACAGGATTGGCCTAGTGCCTTATTTATTTCTCTCTGACTAGTCTTCCCAGTGAGCAGGCCTGGGTTTTGAAAACTCTGACCCTCGGTGATGGGGCCAAATTTCCTCTCCTCTGTGAGGAATGAACAGGTGGGCACTGGTATTCACGAGGCCTGCAGTATTACAGACCTGCAGAATGGTGAGGAGAGAAACTAGGAAATGAATGAATGAAGAGGTGGTACTGTACTGGTGAAGAGTGCAGTTGATAAAATTGCAGTGCTGCCTCTTATTTAGAGCCCTCATTTGTAAAATGGGTATAGCAGGGCTGTTGAGAGGATTAAATGAGATTATGCTTGTGAAGCATTTAACACAGCACATAGTAGGTCACCAACCAGTGGCTGTATTAATGCTATCAATGGCCTTGGCATTTCAGCACCACACTCAAAGGCCCACCTGTGGTCACAGCCCTGCCATGGCTGGGAATGGTGATTATAGTGGTGTTTCCCTGACTGACGAGCAGTTCCCCATACAAGCAGCTGAATGCAGAGCAGGATTTTGTTTTGTAAAACAGCAGTAAGATATGGATATCTAATTGATTTATTCGTTTGTTAGCATGTATGGATGTACACACGCAGAAAGGGGTCTGGAAGGATAGTGTCCGAGCTGCCCAGAGAGGTCATCCACAGGGAAGGGGTCCACACAGGATGGTGACTGATAGGAACTTTCATTTATGCTTTATCTTTCTGCACTTGTTCAGTCTTTTACAATTGTATATTTTGTGATTAAAAGTAGAAATGGAATGAGTGTAAAAGAAGGACTTTCAAAGATTATTTAATGACATGAGAAAATACATATGATGCCATGTTACTAAAAAACAAGATTCAAAACTTTGTGCATATAATGGTTATATATTCTTATGATACAATGAATGGTAACAGATTGACCATGCCTGTCTCTAGGTGTGCAACTCTTGGGATTATAGTTGTGTGTGTGTGTGTGTGTGTGTGTTTAACTTTCCTTATTTTCTAAATTTCATGTATTGCTCTTATAATCATAACAATCTGGGGAAAAGAGGTAAATGAGCTTGTGCTGGAGCCCAGACAAGGCTTTCTAGTCAGCATGGGAAACAGCAAGTAGGGCTGCTGAGTGAGGCGTAAAGCAACATGCCAGAACCCAGATCCTGAGAAAGTCAGGAACCCTCTGGTGAGAAACATTTTATCACAAATTTCAATCAGTGGGTAAACATATCAGATTTGTTCTAAAATACTAGAAACAGCTGTGTAAAAATGTCCAATCTTTGAACTTAACTGGAAAAAGCAATTCCCTTGTCAGTGTGCCAAGCTTCCCCATCCTACACTGTGATGAGTGGAGTGGGAATTTGGGGTTCTCTTGGTGCTTGGGGATGAGTAGAGAGGGACGCCTTGCAGTGTTCAGAGGAGGAACCATCTCTGGCCTCCTTTATCTAGACTCGTGTCCCGACTGTCATTGCTCTGCACTGCTGTTTCCTCAGGCCCCTTGGGGCCCCGAGAAATTGATACTGCAGTGCTCTTGTGGTAACTTTAGGAGACTGTAACTTTCAATGAAAACAGCATGCAGAACTCTGAGGGCCTTCTTGGACCCCTGCGGAAAGTACTTGGCAAATAATACAAGCCGAGACCTTTAATAAGTTAACCAAGGGTGTTGCTGAATGCCTACTCAGAAGAGCTCAGGGTGAGAGATTGGAGATTTATAGGTGAACTTCCTGGCATCTTTAGAAAAGCAACAGCCTCTGAGTTGGATTCCCTGACAGGCAGCCCTGTAGGGCATGGTGACTGTGGGGCAGAGGTTGTAATCCATAGAGAGTAGGTGCCGGGAGTCCTTTGTCGGGGTGGTATTGGGGAGTAGTAGTAGCCTCCCCCAGGCGTGCCCTGGACCCAGCAGAGGGTCTCTATCAGCCGGGAGTGTCCCTGTGAGGGCTGCTTTGCTCAGGGGTTTGTTGGGAATTTGAATGGCAGAGTAGGGAAGGAGAGGGAGCTTGCTCTTTAGGAACCTTAGTAGAACTGTCAGCGGGGAATCATGAAGGGCAGCAAACATGATTTTCCTGATGACACACACCGAGATCATCTCTGGAGGACTGGCTGGGTTCTAAGCAGATGACAAGTGACTCTTTTCTAACAAAGAGGTTAGTGGTCTGGTTTTGTGATACCTGCCATCTCCAGAGGGTATCCAGTTAACTTGCTGGGAAAACGGCACAGACTCCAGCCGACCTCGCCTAACCTTTGGGTTTTGGAGCACCAGTTCCCCGAGTTCAATACAGCGGCTGCCAGTACCTGTTCATGACCAGTTTGAGAGTGCCTGTTAGGACCCTTGGTCGTTATCCCCCATCCTCACAGCAGTCCCAGAACCGGTGGGAGGTGGGACCCCCGTTCAACAGGTGATACAATTGAGACGCAGAAAGACAGCACCATTTGCCTGAAGTTATGAGGTTGGTAGAGACCCTCAGGTTTCAGGCCCCATTTAGTCCTCCTCTGGAAGCCATGCTTTCCTCCCTGGGCTGTGCTGGGTGGAGAGCGGCAGAGTAACTGATAGGGAAGAAAGGGAGTGGAGGGTAAGCCATGTGACTAATGTACTAAAATGCATTGTCCGAAAGAGGCTGCCTGAGCGGTAGGGGGGTCTGTGCTTTTGTTCCGAGGCCGCTTCCAAGTCAGTTTGTCCTGTGCCCAGCCCTCGCACCCAAGGCAGTGCCGAGAGGAAGCAGCCAGGCCCCGGCAGTCGCAGTTGGTGGAGAAAGGACAGGTAGTGGGTGGTGGTAGAGAAGGAAAGGGAAGAGTAACCGGTGGGGCTGGCTTTCCCCAAGTAGAAGTAGACAAACAACAGAAAGAGGGCAAAATCATCTTCCCAGGAAATGCTGACTGTAAGTGGGAACGGTCTAGGAATCGACGGGGATCCTGGTCAGAGTGAGACGGGCTTTACAGCAGCACCCCCAGGGCTGAGCTCTGGAATCGCCTGAATACAAGCATTTACACACTCACACACGTGCAGGTACAGACACATGCCCAGGCCTCCAGCATGTTACTGCTTGCCCCCGACCCCTGACTTATCTTTACTCATACGGGCACATGATGCATGGAGACAGGCTCACAGATAAAGATACAAGGATTCCTGTGGCTGACACACCTGCCCAGCAAAGATGCGTAGCTGATCCAGACAACTTGGGTGGAGTTGGAGAAACACCAAGTGCGCGTGTGTTTGAAAAATCCTTTCAGTGGTTTGGTAGCCTACTCTCTGTCTCCTGTTTCTCTTAGACACCGTGGACTGGTGGTCTTCACCACTGGCGGGCCCTCTCCTGGAGGGTACTTGGCACGTCCTTGACATCACGGCAGTTGGAGCTCTGGGGATGAACGTTTGGGTACCGATGCAGTGAAGCGGCAGCCATACTGGGCTCATAGCCCTGCATGCTGGAAAGCACTTGGAAGGCAGCCTTTTTTGTTGGGCTTCTCTATGTAGTCTGGGCTCAGACAGTAATTCAGGGCAGTAATTCAGGACCAGTGATTTTTATAAAAGCTGTACAACAGGTCTTTCTCCCTTGACAAGGACCAGCACGACACGCAGCCCACGTTGAGTTGATGGGGTGAGCTTTCCGTCGGCCCCTTACTTGACAGTGAATGGAAGGCTCTTGGCTCTGGGCCTGATGCACACTGTCCTGAGTCCTGCTCCCAGCCTCATGCACTTAATGCTGTTTTGGTATAGAAGCCACGCTGTACACTGCAACATTGTGTAGCTGAGCGCTGCAGTCACATCTCCCATTATTGAGCCCCTGCTGTATACAGGGCATTTTACAAACAGGGAAATTTCTGAGTAGTTGCTCCAACAACCTCCTCCCCCAGGAGCATTTGGGTGGGAGAGCCTTGGGCAGAGTTTCCTGGACCACCTGCCTCCTGATCACCTGGGGTGCTGATGAAAAGGGCGGATTCCTGGTGTCTCTCCCCTCCGGACTATTTCTCTGGGGATGGGGCCAGTGAATCTGTACTTCATCTGCACCCCAGGTGGCATGTCTGCACATTCACGTGTGAGAAGCAGTGGTTTAGGGTTTGGGGCTTGGAGGATGAGGAACCTTTCTGGGGCTGTCAGGTAATAGGCTGGTTTACCTCTGATGTTACCAGGGGAACTGTAGAGATTGCGTCTCCTTTGGGGACTGTCGGGCCCTTTAAGGGCCAGGGCTGGGCCAGTTGGGGTCGGGTCGAGGAAGGGCTGGCCCCTGAGAGGCTGTTTCCAGCCCTGGGTGGTTCCCTACCCGCTCCGGCCCTGGTAGTGTTCAGCCTGCAGGAATTGGCACTCGGTGGAAGAATTTTGATTTCCAGTGGAATTTGTGCTGTTACAGGATTTGACCCGTGGGACTAGTGAAGAGATTGATGGGTTAGGGGAGCACGTGACTTGGCAGATGGCAGGACAGTGATAGATGTGAGAGCAGTTGGGGAAAGTGGAAACACAGTAAGAGGAGCAGCGCCTCGGTCTGGCCTGGCCAAGGTGGGGGTCCTGGGGAACAGTGATTCCAGACTTAGTCTAAACAGCTAAGACTGATCAGACACATGGGAAAACTTTCCCCAATTGCTTATTGTTTCTCACAGTGAGTCCTTTTGAAGTGGTTGTCTTTGGCAGCCAGAGTGTTGGGTGCACTGCTTTGTGTTCTCCAAGGTCATGGTCCAGTCATGACTTCTAGCAGTAGCTTCAAAGGCAGATTCCATAGCTCTGGTAAGTTCATCAAGTTCAGGGTGTGGGAATGAGCATAAGGAATACTTACGCTACAAAATCTTCCAGTTGCTCTTCAAATCAGTGCCGCAGAGCGGGTCTGAATCGAGGCAGTGAGTTCACATCCAGCTCTGCCACTTGCTATGACTTTGGAGAGTCACTTAACCTCTGTGAGCCTCCGTTTCCTCATTTATAAAATGCAGACAATAATACCACATAGGGTTATTGTTAGGATTGAACAAGATTAATATAAGAAAGCACTTGGTAAAGTGCTCTTTAAATTGGGGTGGGCAGTGGAGTGATTGGCAGTGAGACACACCCCTGGATAAACAAACAACATCTCTTAGCTGTTTCCTTAGTTGCCCAGTTAAAATAAAACACCAGAGTTGACCAGAACACATCTATTTCTGGACTCTAATTTAGCAATAGATTGTAGTGATAAATTACGCTACAGGGATTAGAGATGGTATCACTGAAAGCGTCTCTGGGACAGCTGAAGCCTCCCTGCCCTTTGAAGGAATTAACCAGGGCTTATCCTAGGGAGACACTGATAAAGCAGAAGTTTGACCACAGAAAGTCTGCATGTGGTTTTGTTAGCTAAGTAGTAGGTTAATAGGAGGGATGCTGTGCGGGGGGAGGGGGTTTGATTGTGTGTTAAAAGCTTCTTTTTCATCTGTCTCCAAGGAACACATACTCTGCTTCACCATGTCAAGCCACCATTCTTTGCCATCTGTGGATAGTAATAGCAGTAATAATAGCCACAGTGTATTATTTCACATCCCTGTGTCTATGTGGTGAGATTGTTATCCCCATTGCATAGATGATGAAACTGAGGTTTTTCAGAGGCTTGTCAACTGAAATAAAACACAACATGAGAGCTGTGAGGTCACTTTTATTTGGGGCTTCCTGAAGACTAAAGCCTGGGAGACAGCCTCTCACATGGCTCTGAGGAACTGCTCTGAAGAGGTAGTGGGGGAGGTCAGCATATATATGACTTGACGAAAGGGGTACATGCAAGCAGGCACACATCTTGGTAGAAGGTTGCTGCTGGTCATGAGGAGCAGACGTCTCCTTTAATGATTTTAGTGCTTTTCTAGGTATGAGAAGATGCGAGAAATTGGGTTCATAACATTTTCTCCTGAAAATGTTTAACTTTCTGAAGGGCTGTTCTGCCAGTGTTCTCAGAGCACAGAGTGCCTCATTCCTGATCTCTGCCCTGAACTCCTTTCAGGGTGTGTCGAAGGTCAGCAACAGCAGGGGCTAGTGACTTCATCCTTTTAGAGCCACTGGTGAGCGACATTCTTTGATTGGCAGGCTCAGTAACGTGTGCAAGCTCACACATCAGGTAGGGGCAGAACCAAAATCTGACCGTCTGTCTCTGTAGTGTGTGTGTGCGATGCTTCTGTCCTGCCTGGGAGACCTTGGGGAGGAGGGCGCATGGGTGAAGGAAGGAGGACTGATGTCAGGGCGGCCTGCGGGACGGAGTTTGAGGGAACTTATTCTTGGCCACTGAGGGGCTCCTTTGGAGGGGCTCCTGGGTTGACTCTTCACAGTTGGGGGTAGAGGTGCCAGTCTCCAGAGGTGGTTAATGGCCAGGTCATGACCCCTGGGCTTTGCACAGTGGTTGATTCCTTTCCTAATTTCAGCATTGACCCACAGCAGGGTGCGCTCATCGTCACCCTGGAAGACCACCCAGGAAGTTCATCTGGGGTAAAACGATGCAACAGCCTGCTTTCCTTAGGGGGCCTGAAAACACACACACATGCGCACACACACACACACACACGTGTGTGTACCTCTTGGGGTCATTTGCTCTAACTTTTGCCTGTTTCTGTGGGTGCTTTAAGTTCATCTAGAATCTATGGGAATGACTTTTAGTTTTGAATTTGTAGTAATGGGAAGTAACTGATTCTCTGTATTGGTTTAGGGTTTCCTTTCTTCTCTTCTTGTCCAAAGGTGTAGGGTGACAGTGTGTCCCAGATTTTTTGGGACAGACCAAAGCTTAAGTATTTTGCGGTGTTGTCCCGATAAAAAAAGTCCTAGAAAATAAGTTTAGGCGAATTATGATCAACTCAAGTCAGTAATTTTACAATGAAATGTGCCTTACCTACAGAAATTCTAAAGTTCACAGTATTAGGCTTTGAAAAAATATGATCACTGTTGATAGAGAAGAAGTGACAGTCTTTTTTTGGGTCTTGGAGTGGCAGAAAGAAAATAGTAAGTAGGGAGTAAAGATCAGCTTACTCTTTGCCGGGGGGTGGGATGGGTGTGTTTGTGTGTGTAGAAGTTTCTTAAATTCAAAATGAAATTTATAACTTGTTTTTTTTTAACAATATATTTTTTTAATTTAATTAATTTATTTTTGGCTGCGTTGGGTCTTCGTTGTTGCACAGGGGCTTTCTCTACTTGCGGCGAGCAGGGGTACACTTTGTTGCAGTGCACAGGCTTTTCATTGCAGTGGCTTCTCTTGTTGCAGAGCACAGGCTCTAGGTGCATGGGCTTCAGTAGTTGTGGCACGTAGTCTCAGCAGTTGTGGTGCACGGGCTCAGTTGCTCAGCGGTATGTGGGATCTTCCCGGACCAGGGCTTGAACCCGTGTCCCCTGTGTTGGTGGGTGGATTCTTAACCACTGCACCACCAAGGAAGTCCTATAACATATTTTGATGAGGGTTAATTAACATGGCATAAATGTGCTAGCGGATTTATCTTTTATTATTTTTTTTCAGGGAAAGAAATAGAGAGAGGCACAAATCACCCCGGAATAAAGATGGCAGAGGGTCAGAAAAATCTGTCACCATTCAAGCTCCCACCGGAGAGCCCTTGTTGGCAAATGATTCTACTCGGACGGAGGAAGCTCAGGTAAGGATCAAAGGCAGTCTGTAAGTACACTGGCACTCGATCAAGCCTCTTTTCTGTAAATGTTTTCCTAAGTCTTGTTGTAATAGGTTCTCTTGGGTTTTTATCTTTATTTCTCTAGCATGTTAATTAGTTTATCTATATCCTGTGGTTTCTTGTTGGTCTAAGGACAGCCTGACCTACCATTGGCTAGCTTGAGGATTCTTCTGAAGTGTGATTGGTTGGCCTCCTTTGAATGGTGTTGAAAAGAAGCCAGCAAGGCTGACGACAGAGCAGAGAAGGGAAAGTTGCAGGCTGCAGGCCCTGGAGACTCATTCCAAAGTAGAACAGTGTAAGAGAGAAGGAAACTCGCTCTCCAGAGACCCTAAGTCATGTTGGGAAGAAGAGCTGAGAGGTTAGGACGGCCCAGATGAAGCCTCACTAAACCTGGAGCTATACACTTAGATGCCTGCTAGGGAAACATAGGTGAGTGAAATAGACCCTGGGTTACACAGAAGAGGCAAAAATATATCAGGCTAGCTTGGGAGTAAATAGCAATCTGTGTGGCATGTCAGTGTCAGGGCTATGGCATGGAGTGATGGAATCTGGCACCTGGAGAATGCATTTCCTCTGTCAGGGAAACACCAGGAATGCAGGAATTAAGTGTTCCTGGGTCTTGCAATATTTAAGAAAAGCTGGAAGTTAGGATTTTATGTGAAATCATCCAATTTTAAAGTATGGACTATTTATTAATTTTTTTAAAACATTGTGTGTGTTCTTCTCTCTGGGTCCCAACTGTCTCACAGTCTACTTGATTTGAATAAACATCTGAGCTATACTCAGAAACATGTTTGCACAGCCCCTTGAAGTATATGCATGTCTAGCCTTAGCCCCAAATAAACTGATGTGTGCCCACACAGCTGTAAAGATATAGATAAGCATGTATCTGTGTGTACCTATGGGTACAGACAGATGTGCATTTATAAGCAGATATATGGACTGAAATTGGAATTCTTCAGAGCATGCAAGATGCTCTTAGAAGCCAAAGCTGCAGTTGTGGTTGAATGTGGGGTTTGTTCAGTGGTAAGTAAATGCCTTTAGTCCTTACTGTTGCACAGCCTGCCTTGGCTCTGGGGCAGTCATAGGGATGGAGAGCCAGAGGGCCAGAGGAATGGTTGGATGGATGGGGCCAATCCTAAGACGGGGCCACCCTTAAGTGCTGCAGGGGTCCGTTTCCTCCTGGATGTGAATTCAGAGGTGCTGGTGGCCCACTGTGAAGGCATTTCGTCTGTCATCTTCTCTACATCTTGTAGCTCTCTAGGAAGCTACATTAGGAAGCTGTTGGTGTTTACACCAGGGAAAAGCATTGAAGTGGGCATTTGGAGGCTGTACTTCTCAGTGGCTGTGTGACTTGACTTTGGGCATTCACAACCTTTGTGGGCCTCAGTTTCTTCATTGAAAATGCAGGGGATTGAGATAGAAGATCTAAGATCCTTTCTCTTCTAAGAACCTCAGTCTTGGGAAGATTGTTGGATATCTTCATTTTTTAGGCACAGATGTGCACATATTCTTAAAATGGATATATTTTATCCATTTTATATTCTTTATTTAAGAATATGTATGGATATACATATTCTTAAATCCCCTGATTTAGTTAGCAACTCTTTGGCAGGAAAAAGGGTGAGAAGCTAAATCAGCTACATAACAAAATGACCACAATGCTAGTGATCATTATTTCAATACTGAACATCAGCTGAATATTAGGCCCAATACAAAACATGGAATCCAATACTTGCCTTCACCAAGAGTGCTACAAAGTGACTTCACTGATCTGTAAACTCACCTTATGTTAAAGCAAGTTGTCCATCTTTGAATGTGTGGCTGTTTCTTCTCGTGCTTGTGTTGTTTTCTTTTTCAAAATTGAAGTAAATTCACACAGAGAAATGAACAGATCTTAAGTGTACAGTTTGAAAAGTTGTAATAGCTGAATAAACCCATATAACCCACACTCCTATCAAGATATATTTCTTTCACTCTGGAAAGTTCTCTTATGCTTTCCCAGTCAATCCCTGCCCCCAAACCCCTCTAAGGCAAGCCCTGCTTTGATTTCTATCACTGTAGATTAGTTTTGCCTGTTTTAGGATTTAATATAATTGGAATCATATTCTTTTGTTTTGGACTTTTTTTTCACTCAGCATAATAACTTTGAGGCTCATCCATGTTTTGCTGTGTTTCATTCTTTTTTATTTTTGCTGAATAATGTTCTAGTGTATGAATATACCACAATTTGTTATCCATTCTCCCGGTGGACAGACATTTGGGTTGCATCATTTTTGGCATGAAAATAAAGATGTCAAGAACATTCTGGTTCAAATCTTTTTGTGGACATATGTTTTCATTTATTTGGGGTAAAAATCTGGGAGTAGAATTGCTGGGCCATACAGTTAAGTGTAAATCTACATTTATATGAAACTACCAGACCAGTTTTCAAGAGTGATTGTACCATTTTAAACTTCTACCAGCAGTGAGAGTAGCGGTTGCTTCTGGCTGTTATCTTAACTACTAACTTCCCTCATAGTACTTGGTACTTGTAACTTTCCGAGTTGAAGACCTATTGTTCGCAGGTCCAGACCTTCCCTGCCACCACCACTATTTCTTGCCATAGCTTATGCGTTTCATGAATCCTAATTTTTTTGATTGTTACTAGATTTGAGATTATCGTTTGGCTGTGAGATCTCTATCTTGCTGATTCAGCTATCAACTTAGATTTTTCTAAATTGGTATCTTACGCATTAATTGCACCCAACTTACCACCGTGGCTGACTGTTTTTTCCAAGTTAAGTCATGTACACAAATTTCTGAGGCAAAAACCTCTTTGGACCCAATGTGGCTTTTCATTGTCTTCTTGCTCTGTTGTTGCTTTGGAACGATGTCGTAGTTGCTAGAGAAGTAGAGAAATTGTTTAAAACCCTGGCAACTGGATCATGTTAAATGAAGAGACAATCACTCCACACTACCTCAGACTTTAAAAAGCAAGAGAAAGTGAGACAGTGAAAGCAAGAAAGTAAAAGGCACACATTTTAGTAATCTCAGTTTTGTTTTTGTTTTTGTTTTTGTCTTTTTTTTGCGGTACGCGGGCCTCTCACTGTTGTGGCCTCTCCCGTTGCGGAGCACAGGCTCCAGACGCGCAGGCTCAGCGGCCATGGCTCACGGGCCCAGCCACTCCGCGGCATGTGGAATCTTCCCGGACCGGGGCACGAACCCGTGTCCCCTGCATCGGCAGGCGGACTCTCAACCACTGCGCCACCAGGGAAGCCCCATCTCAGTATTTTTATGCTCTTGATGTTTAGTTTGCCATGAGAACATGTGTTTAGGGAGGAATTTTTGAGCTGTCCTGGCCAGAGATACTTGCATCTGCTTAGCTTGTTCAATGAGAAATGTTGTCAGATTGCTTGATACTTACGGAAAACATCATGGAGTTTTAAAAAATGTGCGTACCAACTACAGGAGGCTTTTGATATGTATGTAGCCATGTAAGTTTCCCTCCTGTGCAAGATCTTCCCTCGTCAGAGCTCCTGGAGGGCGTAGTAATGCTCCCCACTCAGGGGTTGGGCTTTAAAGTAAGCCTTTATCGCCCAGCCATGAATTAAGAAGGAAGTGCAGAGGGTTCTCTCCTTAGGCGGTAGGTGCGCTCGCACACGTTAGTCTAACAGCAGGATTGTCTATCCCCGAGCCTCTCAGGGAAGCCAACACAGTGGATGATAATCACTGTTGTAGTCACGAATCACCCAAACACACAAACAGGTCAAATTATGTTTTCTCTGTTTGAAAAGGTAGATATATAATACATTTTGAAAAACTTCAATGAAAATTGTTAAAGTTTAAAAATTCCTCTATTTAAAGAGCTAAGCCTCCATTTCCCAGGAACCCCACTCACGTGGGTTGGTTGAAGGAGGTGGGCCCTCCCTGTCCCCTGTGCCTCCGCGGGCTTTGTGGCTTTTACACGTGACCTGCCATGTGGCTCTTCATCCTCACTGTTCTCTCCCTGTCAGGATGACAACTGGGGGGAGACCACCACGGCCATCACAGGCACTTCGGAGCATAGCATCTCGCAGGAGGACATCGCCCGCATCACCAAGGACATGGAGGACAGCGTGGGGCTGGACTGCAGACGCTACCTGGGCCTCACCGTTGCCACGGTGCTCGGACTCCTGGTCTTCCTCACCCCCATTGCCTTCATCCTGCTGCCCCCCATCCTGTGGCGGGAGGAGCTGGAGCCTTGTGGCACCATCTGCGAGGGACTCTTCATCTCCATGGCATTCAAGCTCCTGATTCTGCTCATTGGGACCTGGGCTCTGTTTTTCCGCAAGCAGAGAGCCGACGTGCCGCGGATCTTCGTGTTCCGTGCACTCTTGTTGGTCCTCATCTTTCTCTTCGTGGTCTCCTATTGGCTTTTTTACGGGGTCCGCATTTTGGACTCTCGGGACCGAAATTACCAGGGCATCGTGCAATACGCCGTCTCCCTCGTGGACGCCCTCCTCTTCATCCACTACCTGGCCGTTGTCCTGCTGGAGCTCAGACAGCTGCAGCCCATGTTCACGCTGCAGGTGGTCCGCTCCACTGATGGCGAGTCCCGCTTCTACAGCTTTGGACACCTGAGGTGAGGGGGATCGTCTCGGGGCAGAAGGACCACTGATGTCTTGCTAGAAGACAGCTAGTCTTCAACAAGTGAGGGGTGATGGCAGGTGCCAAGAGCCAGGACCGGGCTCTGAGTCTTTTTTTCAGGTTTTGGGAGGGGTGTGTGTGTGTGTGTGTGTGTGGCTGGCTGTGTGTGGCTGTGTGTGTGTGTGTGTGTGGCTGTGTGTATGGCAGGGTGGAGGTGGGGTTGTTCATGTGCATTGACTTTGCTGATTTTTAGATGGGGTGGCACAGGTACTGGCTCTCTTCCAGCTTGGAGTTTTGTTGGGCCTATTTCCAGAGTTGTTGGCAGCTCTTAAAAATGATGGAGAAAGGAAGCCTTAGTGATGGCTGCTGACCTTGCCCCGGAAATTGGCCTGTGAACGATAGAGTCATCAGCAGTTCCATTTTGTTCATAATGGTACATCTGGTTTACCCCATTGTCCCAGTGGAATTATTAATCATTCCTTTTCTCCCCACTCTCAGAAGTGTCCTGGTTTGGGCAATAACTTACATGGTCACCTTAGTGATCCTCCAGTAAAGACTCAAAGTACAAATTTGGAAGAGTTGAGTGTTTTAAAAATGTATGCGCGTGAGAAGAAGTTAGAAATACATTAAGATGTCATATTTTAAATCTGTACATAAAATCAATTATTTTGTGGTTAACTAAAAGAGTGATCATCATTATTTATTTAATTTTGTTTTTATGTACCCCGAGGTAAGCACTTTGTATAGATTGTCTTCACAGAACTCTTTGGTGTGGGTACTATTAATCCCTATATTACAGATGAAGAGATGGGGGTTTAGGGAATTTAAGTAATTTATACAAAAGAACATGACTAGCTTTGTTCAGGATCCACTAGACGCCATGAAGCCAGACCTAAGTTAATGCCCCCATTATGGCATCTCTCACTTGGTGTCATTGGCCTATTTTTCTGTGTTTTCTTCCACAAACTGTGGGCTCCCTGAGGACAGGTGCTGTGTCTTACTCTTCTTTGCATCTTCAGTGCCTGGCCTAGAGCATAGCACATGGTTGGCACTCAGATGGTTACCGGATGAGAGAATGACCTGGGATGTGTGACATTGTCCTCTCCTAGGGCTCTCCTCCCTCCTCTGCATCAACATGTATGTCGACGTGTGTAACCTGCTTGGCGTATGGTAAGCACTTTGTTGGTTGTAGCTATTACTGCTGTGATACTGCAAAGCAGCCAAGATGGCAAGGGCACCTTAGTGGAGATCAGAACAGTGGGCTTTGTCATATTTTTGGCTGGGGCCCGGGGAGGTGACCCAACCCCGGTTTGGAGTCAGTGATACTGCCGAACCATCTCGGTGTTGGCACGAATCTTCTTTCATTCTTCTGGCTCAGATGTACCGCCTGAGGACTGGGTGGTTTAGCATTCAAGGCCTGTGCCACTTTGACCGATCCTTGGAGGGAATCGGCATCTGATTCACAGGCTCTACGCAGCAAAATCAGATGTATTGAGTCCTTTGCAGATGCCAGAGGGGCTGTGAAGGCAAGTAAGTCTCTGCTGCTTATTCATCTCAGGCAGCTTTCTTTCCCCATATTTTACATGGGAGAATGACCAGCAGACTTGTATTAAACGTCTGCTGCGTACAGAGCCCGGACCTGGGGGCTCCATTGACACAGGGTGGCTGCCTCCAAAGCTGTATCCCGGAACTCCTGGGAGGGGGACCAGTGCCACACTGTGCAGTGCACAGTTGCAGACACTGGCCTTGGAATGGGCGACGGGAACACAGGAGGATGGGGTGGACTTCAGGCAGTGACGGAGATAAAGCCCGGCCACACATCTATCTCAGGATTGGACAGGTTTTGCTAAAGGTCAGGAGGGTGGAGAGAAATCCAGCTCTGGTCACAGAGAGATGAGTGACATTTGGGACTCTGTAAATGTAAGTAGTTAATACACTGGCCCGTAGCGAGGCCTGCCGTGGTTTTGTGTTTTGGCTCAGCTCTAGTTGTGTGGATCCCACCTGCAGAGGTGGAAAAGGGAAGGGAGTCTTCCCACTTTAGGTAGTCCAGGCAGTGGGGCTGACTCCCTCCGTGGGCTCCCGTGTCCCTCCTCCCTCTAGGACTGCTTGCTCTGCGTGCTGGATCAGGGTGGAGGTGGGGAGGGGACACACAAAACAGCCCCAGGGCAGTGTGCCACGGTATGTTCAGAAAATTGTGGGTCGTCCCGGTTCCTCACCACATGGCTGCGCCAGCCAGACGTAGACCTGGGCAGGAGACGCAGGGCCCACAGTGCTGTGTGGCCCAGGGCTTGCCGCGGACCTCTCGGGGTTGTCCTCACCGTGACCAAACAGCTGCCTAGTCCTTAACTTGCTATCCCTGAAGCCACTCACCCTAGCTCCCCAGGGAGACGGAAGGCGGCCCGGGGGTGGCCCCATATCTTCCTTCCAGCCCCTCTGCAGGACCATTTGTTCTCCTCCTCTACTGCCTTCATAAGGCCCCTCTTGCCCCTCACATGGAGACCCTGGTTGTGGGGTGGAAAGATGGCCAGGGAAGGAGAGGTGACCTTACTCCCAGAGCCCTCGGGCAGGGCCAGCCACCCATGCGACAGCCAGGCTGCGAGATCTGGGGTGGGCTCGGGATCCATCTCTCCCTGCTGGCCCCTGTGGGCCTGTCACCCGCCGAGCCTTGGGCTAAATCTGGTCTAAATCCATCGGTGGCTGGAAGAGTCACTGGATCAGAAATAGAACTTCTAAGCCCTTTTGTAAAGTGTCGAAACAGGAGGGAAGGGGGAATTGGAATAGACACAAAGCAGGTCCCGGGGATCAGAATAGCAGGTCATCCCCAGACCCTCCCAGAATCAGGCCAGTCTACTCTCCCGTTATGTAAGGCCCTCCCCGGAGCAGCGGCCTACTGGGCTGAGATGCAGAGCGATGGTGAGTTCTTTTGTTGTTTTGTTTTCAAAGGTGATTTTATAAAGTCAACTGAGCTATTTTTGAGAATAGTCAGAAAAATATCTATTCTTTAGTGTCTTAAAATATGTTTCTCCTTAGCTCTCATGAAAGGTACTTGCAGGAACCTTGCTTGTTGGCAGGAATGGGAGTTTGGGCTTATTTGAAAACTTTCAGAAATGTAAAAGGTTCCAGTTGTACAAAGTGAGACCCCAAAGGAGATTAAGATACATCCTAACCTTTGCCCAGTGCCGTAGGGATTACCAGGGCTCCTTAGGGATGTCTCCCTTTCCCCTCCTCGCTGCTGTCAGGGGTGGGGGCAGGTGCTGTAGTGGTGTCGCCCCTTTACCACTGAGGGCCCCGAGCCATAGGTTCAGGGACCTGCTTGAGACCGCAAGGAACCAGCGCCTTCCTGTGCATCACGCCCCGTCCCCGCGTTCTCCACAGCATCCTGGGGTCTTGGCACATTGGGTTCGTCATTCTCCACACATACCTCACGTGTCACTTTTCTTGGCCGAGTTCTCGCAATGAGTTGCTAACTTTTCCAGGATTTCACCAAGCACTAGGTTTTGATCTGACTGTATCTGGGGAGAAACCCAGAAGAAGAAAGAGACTTAAAATGACATTTAATGATCCTCATTAATGATTTCTCAGTTTTGAAATCTTTAAAGGTAAATCCTGTAAATATTGGAGCATAGCAGCCAGCGTAATTGACTGACTGAATCCAAGATGCAGAGCAAAGCAACAACAATGGAAACCTTACCAGTTAACACTGACATAGACCTTAACGTGTGCCAGGCACCTTCTACGCGCTTAACATGTAACTCATTGAATCATCACGGCAATCCTGTGAGGTAGGCACTGTTACCCTCATTTTCAGGTGAGGAAACTGAGGCTTGGAGGAGTTATGTAGGTTGTCTATGGCCACACAGTTTGTAATTGTGGGAGCCAGGATCTGAGCCCAGGCTGGTTCCAGAATGATCTTAACCGTTTCACCATGGTGCCCCTGAACAGATGTGTTCATGTTCATATCACTGCTTTAAGAATGCATGAGTGGACTTGTAAGCATTTTTTGAGCGCTTACCATGAACCAGGCTGGGTGCTAGATATTTTTGTACACCTTATTCTATCTCATTTAAATCATAGCTTCAGGGCTGGAGAGGAGGGTGTGAAGAGGATTGTCAGAGATGGCTGGCACCCACTCTACGGTCGTTCCTTAGCTCCATTGGTTCTTTTATTCAGTTGCTCAGCAAACAAAGCCTTTGCCTTATAACCACAGTAGTAAGTAGGTTTGAACCTTTGTCTGGTCAAACTTTTTTTTCTTAGTTTATTTTTGGCTGCGTTGGGTCTTCATTGCTGCCCGCGGGCTTTCTCTAGTTGCGGCGAGCGGGGGCTAGTCTTTGTTGCAGTGCAGGGGCTTCCTGTTGTGGTGGCTCCTCTTGTGGAGCACGGGCTCTAGGCACACAGGCTTCAGTAGTTGTGGCGCGCGGGCTCAGTAGTTGTGGCTCGCGGGCTCTAGAGCGCAGGCTCAGTAGTTGTGGCACATGGGCTGAGTTGCTCTGTGGCATGTGGGATCTTCCCGGACCAGAGCTCGAACCCGTGTCCCCTGCGTTGGCAGGCAGATTCTTAACCACTGCGCCACCAGGGAAGTCCCCTGGTCAAACATTTTTAACTTTCTGTTTGTCACATGTCCTGAAGAATAGCAGTCCCCAACCTTTTTGGCACCAGGGACCGGTTTCATGGAAGACAATTTTTCCACGGATGTGAGCGGTGGTGGGGGTGGGGGGGGTGGGTCAGGAGGTAATGCGAGCGATGGGGAGCGGCAGATGAAGCTTTGCTCGTTCGTCCGCTGCTCACCTCCTGCTGTGCGGCCCGGTTCCTAACAGGCCGAGGACCGCTACTGGTCCGTGGCCGGGGGGTTGGGGCCCCCTGCCGAAGAAGACCTCTTTTAACTATGGCTGTTAAAACCACCCCAAAACTTAGTAGTTAGGGCAACATTATTATCATTTCTCATAGTTCTGTGGGCTGGGCTCAGCTGGGAGGTTCTTTGGCTGGTCTGGCCAGTGGTCCCGGTGCAGTCATGTGGTGAATCCGCTGGGATTTCGCTGCTTTCTTGTCCAAGGTATTCTGTGGTTCTCTCCTTCCCCAGAGGGCCTTCCCTCTGGGGGAGTAGTGTCTTCATTAGTGTAGCTAGACAACTTCTCAGGGCTCCTAAGAACACACAAGCAGAGCTCTCTAAGCTCTCTTTTAAGGCTTAGGCCTGGAACTCGCCCACTACTACTTGCACTGCATCCTCTTCTAAGAGCAAGTCAGAGCCCCAGCCCAGATTTAAGGGGCAAAGACTGCACCAGGTGGGGGATATTGGAAGCATTGGTTCATTGGGGTTCACTGTGTGGCAGGCTCCCACAACAGCCTCAGGCCCTCATTCTCAGAGCCTGCATATATTCTTATAGCTCTAAAAAATTTAATTATTGACTTTGAGGTCTCCAAGAGTCCAGAAGTAACATATTTCAAGTCAGGGAAAGAGCTGCTATAAGGAGGTACATGAACATCAATGGAGGGTGATAGCTGGTAGTCATCAGCAAGGACAGAAACCACAAAAGCAGATTTAACTCTCATCTCAGTCCTCTGGGAAACTTGTCTATTCACAGTGACCCATTCTGTAAGATATTCATATTGCCGAAGCTCCACTGTACCTAATTCAGCCAGCAGGTTTTTTAACTCAATGCTTCGTGCATTGAGACTAAAAGTATCTTACAAATTGGCATTGACTGTGGACCATTTAATCAAAGTTCTGATTACTGATCACAGAACCAACCATGCTTTAGAAGAAATGATTCTTAGATTGCTTTTCAAACAGTGGAAATTTATGATCATGTATGATTGTAGCATTGTGTTGAAAAGGAACTAATACAGACTGAATGTGTTCCTTGAAAAATTCATAGCTAGAAATGAGGAAACAAGGAACATGTTATTGGATGATGGAGAAAAGGTGACCTTTATAATAAAATGGCAAAGAACTTGGTGGGATTATGTTTTGCAGGAAGGACATGAATTTTGAGGGAACCAGAGGTGGAATGTTACCCCCAAATTCATTGGTTGAAACTCTAAACCCCAGTGTGGCGATGTTTGGATATAGGACCTCTAAAGAAGTAATTAAGGTTAAGGGAGTTCATAGATCTTCTAAAATTAGTGGCCTTAGAAGGAGAGACACCAGAGAGCTTGCCTGCACGCTCTCTCCCCTGGTGCACACGCACTGGGGAAATACCATGTGAGGGCACAGTGAGAAGGCAGCCGTCTGCAAGCCAGGGAGAGAGTCCTCAGCAGAAACTGAGTTGGCCAGACCTTGAGCTTGGACTTCTAGGCTCCAGAACTGTAGGAAAAGTCACTTCTGTTGTTTAAACCCCTCAGTCTCTGGTATTTTGTTATGGCAGCCCGAGCTAAGACAGGAACGTTAGGCACCCTGGTGACCTTTGACCCTAAAGCCCCAGGAAACCACGGATCAATGAGCAGAGCTTAACCCCATGAAACAGAGCTCCTATTGTCCTCTCTCCAGCTCTCGCCTGCCTCTTCCCAGCTTGAGTGGGGGCCTTGTTTCTCTCGATGGCACTTTGGTTTTCTAGTTAGAAGTGAGAAAAGGAGAGTCTCCTGGGGAGGTTAAGGTTACTCCAGTAACGCCAGGATATATCCAGCTCCACTGGAAATCTTGCATCTGTGATTCTGGGTCAAATGATATCAAAGCTGGTGATTACCCCACTGATCAGGCTTGGCTGTCACGCTGGGCTGTGGGCCCCTCCCTCCCACGTTCAAGACCGGCACCAACTGTCGCGGGAGGGCCTGACTCCATCGCCTGTGAAGTGAGGGCGTGTTTTAAAATGACCGCCAAAGGTCTTGGTTCATGTTTTTTATGATCATGGTTTCCCATGCAGTCTCAGTTTTGGAAATGTGTCTTCTTGCGTAGCTGCTTTTCAGTAAAGATATTAGCAGTCCCCACCCCCACTCCCTAAGGAAACAAAGGATGAAAATGAGTAAGAGCTAAAGAGTAGCGTGTGCAGAGTTTTGCTCAGGCTCTGCTCTCCTGTGGGAGAATTTCGAAGGCGGGCTCAGAGCTGCCGTTTGTGGTTTGGCCCCGTGGTGCCTGTTAAAAGTGGCTTTAATGAGAGTGGAAGGTGCCGGACACTGCGGGCCTGTGTTTGCTCAGCTGCCTACTGGCAGCAGCCACAGCTGGGAAGGCTGCCCTTGCACGGCGTCTGCCCACAGATCCTCTCTCCGAGGCGGAGAGTACGGGACGGAGCCCTGGACGTGAACCTGGTTTCCATGGTGCCATCCCCACACCCCCGCCCCTGGCGGCGGGTGGTGGATCCGCACTGGAGTGGTGTGTGGTCTGTTTTCCCAAGGACTCGCCCCTCGGCCTGCCTGGCTTTCTGCACGCTCCCGCATGGATTGATGGGTGTGATTTGGTTCAGTGTGTGTGGTACATTAACACTCAAGAGGGCAAGTGAACAGGGTCCCCTTTCCCTGTCCTGCCCCGTATTGGCCTCGCTTGGTCTCTGTGAGCAGAGATCCGTTGGCTAGACTGGTTGCCCTTGGCCTCCAGACCTCTCCATTTGGGTGCCTGCCGTTCCTCCCAGGGCCAGAGGTACCGGTGTCAAGAGAAGGTGAGGCTGGATAAGAGCAGGCCAGCCGAGCATCTTGGGTGGGTCTGGGGCTGCTCTTGGTCCTGATCTAAATCTGCTTTTCAAGGCACCCAGAACAGGTGGTCGTCTTTGATGTTTATCTGGTGTGATTTAGCTCAGTGATTTAAAGCTTGGAAGGCCGATTTCCCATTGCAGGCATGGCAGGTGCAGCCCAGGTTGGATCCTGTGGGAGGGGCCTGTGCCCTGGCCTGGAAGTGGGCTGCGAGCTCTCTGGGGAGATGTGGCCATAGCCAAGCCTGCCACTTGAGGGGAAGCACATCTCGTAGGTCCTCCCAGCGCAAGGGGTCTGCCAGCATCTTTCTGTTATGGGACAGCCAGCTATGACTGGATCATCCCCTAGGTGAGGGCTTTCTCATCAGTGTCGTCAGCACGCTCAGAACCACCCGGTGGTCTCTCCGTGTTGCAGCCTAGAGGAATGACACACCTCTCGTTGTTCAGTTGCTGCGACCAGGAGGACCAGGGCGTTGTATGTAGCTGTTGGCCACTTCTGTGCTCACAGACTCCTGGTGCTGGCAACGTGGTCTCCTCCCAGTGTGACTTTGCTTGTTTTATTAGAGAGGGTGTTTCCCAGGTTACACTTTCTTAGCAGGAACTTAAAGCGGGACACCAGAGGGCTTGGAGAAGTACCCTGTGTGCCCCGCCAGACAGCACATTTCACCTCCTTCCCCCATAGGACTATGCGGCTTCTGGTCTCTGTTTGCTATCTTTCAATGGGGATCCCCTGCAGCGCTTGTCTGCAGCTGGTGTTCAAAGCCTCGTCCAGGGACACCTGCCAGTTTTCGAATCTCGATTCAGAGAACTTGGTCGCTGAAGCTGAGGAACCGGCACACCTGGGTCCCTGGAGAATCCATGTGGCCTGGAGAAGGGCCTCCATGGGCCTCCCCAGCAGGACAGGGACGCTGGCCACTGTCCCCTCTCAGGATGGGCCTCGCATCTCAAGATCTCAGGCAGCCACGTGTGTCCCCCCCCCCCCCCGCCCCGGTCTGTCAGGAGAAGGTCCCAGAACATCCTGCCGTTCTCCCAGATCTTCCTGCATCCTAACCAGACCTGTCAGTAAACAGGAGCTGATTCCAGTTTTTGCCACTCCCTGACCTCAGGTTCCCAGGTGATCACTGCCTGTTATCTGTGCAGGACTTGTGTAAGCTACTGCCCCCAACGCAGCTGTGAGACAAACATTTTGATTGAAGGACAGGAGGGCCAGGAGGTATGAACACTCGTGTGTCCGGTTCTCAGCAGAGGAGGTGGCAGCAACGTTCAGAGGCTAATTATATGTGCATCTCTGGGACTCACACGAATGTTACTGCAAATGCTCCTGACTCTTGGTCACAAAGTCAGTTTATCTCCAAGTCCAGGGAGCAGTGAAGCCCACACATTCAGGAAGATGTAACCCTTGTTGACTCTCCTGGGGAGAAGTAGCAGTCAGGTGAAACCGAGGGCATCAAGCTCTCTCCCAGGGTGGGAATTTTCCCAAGAAGCTGAGTCAACTTTCATTTTGGATCCTGCATTTTCAAGTTGTCTCAAAGACCTGGGTTCCAGCCTAAAATTCACCTACTGGGTAGGCATGCCTTAAAGAGCAAGAGATGCGGTGGCCGTGGTACCCAGGCTCCTTTACGGCCGTTGTCCTCTGGGTCTTCTCAGCTGGCTCACCCTCTCTGCTACCCCCCATGCCCCCACCGACCTTTCCCTCCCTCGTCCTCTCTCCTCACCCTCTCCCCTTTGCCATTCATGCAGCGCCTCGGCCACCTAACCTTAGCTCAGCCTTGCCCTCTACCTGCCTCCATCCTGCTTTCCCTAAATACAAGTGTATTCTCTTCCTGCAGCTGCTGGCAAAGGACCACAAACTGAGTGACTTGAACCAATTTTCTGAGTTTTGAAGGTTAGAAGTCTGAAATCTAGGGCTTCCCTGGTGGTGCAGTGGTTGAGAGTCCACCTGCCGATGCAGGGGACACGGGTTCGTGCCCCGGTCCAGGAAGATCCCTCATGCCGCAGAGCAGCTGGGTCCGTGAGCCATGGCCGCTGAGCCTGCGCGTCCGGAGCCTGTGCTCCGCAACGGGAGAGGCCGCAACAGCGAGAGGCCCGCGTACCGCAAAGAAGTCTGAAATCTAGGTGTTGGCAGGGCCGTGTTCCCTCTGCACCAGGGAAGAGCCCTCCCTTGCTCCTCCTTGCTTCTGGCCACTGCCTGCAATCCTTGGGGCTCCTTGGGTTGTAGCTGCATCCCTCCAGTCTCAGCTCCATCATCACACGGCCTTCTCTGTGTGTCCTATTTTCTTCTTATATAGACACCAGTATGACCTTATCTTACTAACTAATTGTAATTACATCTGCAAAGACCAATAAGGTCACATTCGGAGTTTCTGGGTAGATGCAGATTTTGGGGAGATGCTCTTCAACCCATCCCATCAGGGTTCTCAGAGCTGTCCTGGACTCAGGACTGTGACCCCATTGCTCTTGTTATAGCCGTTTAGGTGGATTGTTGAACACCAGCCTGTGTCTGCCTACGTTGCTTCCTCTGCCTGGAATTGGCTTTATAGGCTGTCGTCCACATGGTGTGACCATCATTCATCTTTTGAGACTCAGCTTTGCCTCCACTTTGGATCTTCACCTGAAACTCCCCACCCCCACTCACATGCTCTGTCTTGGCCCCCAGGTCACTCAGCTGTACTTCCCTGTTTGGGTGGTTGTCACCGACGGGAGTCTGAGCCCCTTGAGGTGTCATGCACATCCATCCCAGCACTTGGGACTTAGCAGGACTTAGCGGGTGCTCCTAATTCCTACTTGCCTTTGGATGGAGTGGTCAAGGCTGGTCATTAGAATCTTTCTGAATGTTGGCATCCTTAGTTGACTGGCAGGATAATGAACACTAACCCTGAAGGGGGGCCTTTGCAGATTTCATCCTGTGACCAGCACACGGTCTCTCCAGAGCTTTCCTGTCAGCACATACCCAGGCCGTCAGAATAAAGGCGGCTAGCTAGTGTTTATGTGGGGCTTTGACATGTAGGAAATGCTCGCTCATTTTTCACACAGTGGGAAAGCTGTTTTTGTTGACAGAGCTCAAGGGCTCAATTAACATTTGAAAAGAAGTGGCTAAAACCTGAACAAGGCTTCCCCACCTGGCCCTATCTCACCTTTTCTCCCTGCTCTGGGAGAACTTAAAGCTGCGGAATGTGAGGCCTCTGACTGGGTGAGCTCTTCCAGCCTTAATATTTCTGATTTTAATAGCATGTGCTTAGTTTAATTGCAGAAGCCACAATCAGATCCGAGGAAAATGAATGAATAGGAAATAAACAACTCTGTTTGGGGGGGGGCGGGGTGGTGTGCACATACTTTTTTAGGCCTCGGGGCCCTTATCTGCAAAATAGGAAGGTTAAAAGGGAGGAGGTTTATGTCCACAGTTGTTTTCTTCAAGTACATGATGGGCTTTCACAAGAAAGAGGGGCTTGGGTGCGGAAGGAAGCTGTGGGTGGACCAATGGGTAGAACTGAAAATAAGGTCATTTCAGTACAAAGTGAGAGCATATTTTCTTTTCAAGCAGAGGCTGAATGTTTTCTGATTTAACATAAGTGGAGGGACTTCCCTGGTGGCACAGCGGTTAAGAATCCGCCTGCCGATGCAGGGGACTCAGGTTCGAGCCCTGGTCCGGGAAGATCCCACATGCCACGGGGCAGCCAAGCCCGTGTGCCACAACTACTGAGCCTGCGCTCTAGAGCCCGCAAGCCACAACTACTGAGCCTGTGTGCCACAACGACTGAAGCCCACACGCCTAGAGCCCATGCTCTGCAACAAGAGAAGCCACCCAGTGAGAAGCCTGCACATCGCAACGAAGAGTAGCCCCTGCTTGCCGCAACCAAAGAGCCCGTGCGCAGCAACGAAGACCCAACACAGCCAAAAATAAAATAAATTTAAAAAAATACATATATATATATATATATATATATATATATATATATGTGGAGATTGGGTCATGCTTTTATGTCCAGGAACTGTGTGAATATCTTAGCCAACAACCAACCCCATCCCTTGCTACAAAATGCTCAGACTCGTTAGTAATATGATACTATTTTATATTTGTATAATCCTGTAAGTTTATAAATGTTTTCGCCGGCAGTATTTCATTTGCTCTTCTCGACAACCAAATGCAGTAGTTGGTATTCCCTCTCTATCATCAGCCAAGAGACAGGGCCCAGAAAGGGGAAGTAACTTATATGGTTTACAGAGTAGCAGGAATCCAGGCCTTCTGACTCCAAGGCAGTGCTTTTTCTACTTTTTGTACCACAGGTGCCTCTCGGTAGCTACAGGTTTGATTTTTCAGGAGGCTGAGAGTTGGCAGCAAATACTGCATAAAAACAGAGAGTAGCATGACTTTATGGTCTAAGTCCCTAAGGAAAGCAATGGTCCTGGCTCACTTCCTGTAGTAGTGCCCTCGTGGTAGCCCTTGGTGGGGAGGGCAGTACAGGTACACATAGGGGACAGATTGGCCTCCCCAACAAACACAGATGCGTAAGCTCACGGTGCTACCATTCATAAGCCATTTGCTTTGGGTCAGGCACTTTAAAATATATTACCTCATTTAATCTTTAACAAAAACCTAAACCAGGCAGGCAGCTTCTCCTTGGGAAATAGGAAAGTGGAGGATGGACTCCTGAGTCTCCAGTATTTTTCCTGGCCTCAGTGCCAACTGTTGAAGTCTCAGAAAGTCATTGAATTTGGAATTGTCCCCATTAACATTTAAGCTCATGAGACAACTACCACGGGTGACTCCAGACCTCAGCCCAAACCTGTATATTTGGGTCTTGCAGTCTGTCACTAGATTTTCTGACCAGCTACCTGCACCGGGCTGGCCCAGGTCACTTCATTAACCTTTTAGTAATACATTTATACAGTTGACTCTTTTGAAGCCCACTTACCGTGTTATAGCAGGATTTTCTGTGTTGTTATATTCTCATCTTACAGATGAAGAATCTGAGCTTTGGAGAAGTGAGTTAACTCGTTCAAGGTCAGAGAATAAATGGAAGAGTCAAGGGTCATGCTCTCTGAGCCCTGAGCCTGCACCATGTACAGCGTGCACCCTAAACCCACAGTCAGAGAGAGTGGAGAGGCTGTGGGGGTACAGATACGTAGGGCATTAGTTTGGTTTTGTTTTTCAGAATTTATTTTTCAAAGACATGCCTTTCAGAGTTTTATGAACTAAAATTTGAACTGTGTTCAGAGGTGCTTCTCTCCAAATGTGTTTTAGAAATGTAGCACGAGGGTGAGCCCTCGCCTCCATTGCCATGGTAGTTTTGTATGACAGTTGTCACTGACCCTGGAAGATGTTTTGTAGCTGATTAGACATAGCATTTCACATTGCACCCTCTTTGTCCTGAAAAGAAAATAGACCAGTAAGGCAACGTGGTCAAGGGTGAGTTTCAGATTCAGCCGTGGCTGTTGAATTCCCTCAGACATTTGTGCTGATCCATTGCTGCCCTGTCTCATCCACGAGCTCAAGTTTGGACCAAGTAGAGTTGAGGGGGTTACTTTCCCACTGGGAACAGCATCAACTTCTTCTGGTCCTGATCATGGCTAGTCCATCATCCATGTTTTCCTTTTCTAGGCGTATCTGGGATTCCTATACTTGTGTTTTTATGTGCAGGTCTCAAGTGAATTTCTGTTATGAGCTATGCGTATCCATGCGCTGTTTTCCACAAATATATGTGGTCTGTGAAAAGGGGCATTTCCCTGGGAGGGTGTAATTATTGAGCTCAGAGTTCCGTATCTTGGGAAAGTGCTCCTTTCATGGGTTTTTGGTGTGGCCGTGTCCACAATCAGTCTGGACATCAGGCTCCGCCTGCCTGTATACCGGGTTTCTGCATGAGGATCATTTAGTCAGGTTACTGTCTTTTGTCTATGACTGTGGTAGTCATAAGAGAGGCAGCAAATTTCTCACCAGCTCAGTTGTTCTTGCCTCCCTCCTTCCCCAGAGGCAGTCTGGTCCGGAGACTGGGGCTAGTTGAAGGGTTTGCTTTTGTTCATCTCTGAGGCCCCTGTGCCTCTGAAACTCCATCGTTTTATGAAATACATGCTCAGAACTGATCCTATACCTGTGGCAATTACTAGGGTTTCCTAAATGTGCAGGTTGAGCCAACAAGTACCGTGCACCATGGGGAAGCCACCGCAGGTGTCCCTGTGCATGGGGGACTTTCCCGGGGCTTGTTAGAGAGCGAGCCTTGCCCGTGTGACTCCCCTGACAGGTCAGTGGGGACCGGAGGGTTGGAAAAGGCTTCCTGAAAGAAATCAGCCCTGCTTTGGCCCTGTGAGATGCCATATTTGGAAGATGCCAAGGAGCAGAGGCAGGGGGCTTCCGAACCCCAACACTGGCTGAGGACAGGGGTGCTCCTGCATCCTGGCATTGTGGAGCCATAACTTAGGCTGATGCTAGGGTGCCCTGCAGGGTGGTGTCCCCTCAGTAGATGCCAAATGATATAGTAGTTGTAGATTTCTTTTCTCCTGAAGTTATCTAACAAACTCAGCCAGTCCAGAGCATGAATCAGGAGCCAGAACAGAAATGAGAAAGCCCTTAGACTTGGGATTGAAATCAACATCGGACTGCCGTACTGGAGTGGATATCACTTAGCCCGAGCAGAGCGCCTCACTCCGGTGCCGCAAAGCCCATTTTCTCTATACCAAGGTTGAAGATGTACAAGAACAGAGGATCATTGCCTGAGGCAGCTAGGTTGACAGCAGCTAGGAATGACTTCGGTAGCCAGTAGTGAGAGAGAACATGGTGAAGAATGAGAAGAAACGGCTGTGAGTACTCAAGGTGACTGCAGCATGGGCACCAGGAGGAGCCCCGGTCTCCTAAGGGCTCTGACACTCCCCTCTGATACATACGAAGCACAGCCCGGTACCTAATTGGGGCTGGTGATCACCCTGACTCACCAACAAGACTTACATCATATATTACAGTCTGCTCTCTTCAAAAAGGTGAAGAGGGATTTCCCTGGTGGCGCAGTGGTTGAGAGTCCGCCTGCCGATGCAGGGGACACGGGTTCGTGCCCCGGTCCGGGAGGATCCCGCGTGCCGCGGAGCGGCTGGGCCCGTGAGCCATGGCCGCTGAGCCTGCGCGTCCGGAGCCTGTGCTCCGCAACAGGAGAGGCCACAGCAGTGAGAGGCCCGCGTATCGCAAAAACTTTTTTTTTTTTTTTTTTTTTTTAGCTCCTGTGTTAGCTTGTCAGCCTGTGGAGGCGGGCAGGTCCACAGCTGATTCTGGGGCTTTCTGGTGCCTCTCTGTTGAGACGGGGCTGAAGGAAGAAAACATCACCCGAGCCCTGCCCCTTGTTTGGTTTTCTGAGCAAAGGCTCCCGAGCCTGGGGAGGCTCCTGTCCAGTCCTTGAGCCCTCCCCAGGCCGCCCAGGGCTCTGGCGTAATGCTGACTGTGGACTTGCCCAGTTTGGAGAGCAAGGCTCCTGCCAGAGCTGGGTGTGGACAGACACCCCTTCTCTGGGCAGCATGGTGGCTTTGGGGGTAGAGAGGTTGGGAAACAGGGCCGCCAGGCTCCGGTCCAGCCGTTCCCTCTCTGCCTTGCAGGCCCCGGCTGAGGTAGTGTGGTGCCCTGGGCCCCTCCTTGCGGGCTGGCTGAACAGAAAAGCCAAACCCCACAACCACAAGAGGGTTTGCTTTGAAGATGGGCCTGAGCATAACCTCTGAGTTGCCTTTTTAAGTTTTAAATCTTGATCAGGGAAATACTTCTCTGCTGGAATCCAGGCCCCTTGAGATGTGTCCGTGTCAGCACAGGAGCCTGGGATGAAGTAGCCTGCGTGCGGCAAGTCTGTGCTCATGAACAGACCTCCTTCTGTGTAGAGGGGCTTCTCATCTCCAAGAAGCCCAGAGACTTTGGAAAAGCAGTGCCTGGGCAGGCGGGTGGAGGTGCGTAGGAGGGAGTGTTCGTGTGTGATCAGCGAGCAGCAGGCAGAGGCCACCGTCAGCCTCAGGATGGAGCAGGAGGTGGAGAAGCAGCACGTGCCCCGCCCGTGGGAGAATGTCACGGACACAGGGACAGAGCCGAGGCTGGCCATGCTGAGCCGGGGATCCGCCGGGCAGGGTGTCTGGAAGCCAAGAGGACTTCTTCACAAAGATCTATGAGACACAGACCTCAACTCAAGGGCCACTTCACTTCCTCAGGAAGTTGCTCTTATGCCTACCCAAGTCCTAGGTGCTTAGAAGCCCTCCTCTGCGCTTCCTCAGCCCCTGTGTATTCCAGTTCGTGGTCACAGAGCTTCTGTTCCACATAACGCCGGCAAGGAGAAGCTCCTCCCACCCTATCTTTGCATTCCCAGAGCTTGGCTGACATAGGTTCTTAAATATGAGAGTGGTGAGTGGGCGACTGGAAGACTAAATGACTAGGGCTTTTGAATGTGGATTTGCTCTTAGGAATCTTATACTTCTGTTATTGGAAGTTGGTCTTCCCAGATTTCCCCAGCCCTGCATGAGTGTGCATATCTAGGTTGATACTAAGCCCCAACTGAATGCGGATCACGGATCGAGGCACTGTGGGGATATGAGTAAGAAAGCATTGCCATGACTCTGCTCTCAAGGAGATTAGCTGAGTGACTTCTAGATTGTTTTTCGACTCCATGTTAAACTCTGGGGGCACAGCCCCAAGGGGAGCTGAGGACTGGGTTGGCAGAGTGTCAAGCTGATGGGTTAGGGGCAGTCTTGTCTTGGTGTGAAGAACCCTGAGCCACTCGGAGAGCTGTAGAAGGCAGTGTGGTCATCCAGGAATTGAAGGCAGCCCTATCCTGGTGCCCAGGCTATCGTAAATAATCCTTATAAGCTCACCTACTTAGCAGGGAAACAAGAAGAAAAATATAAAGGGCAAGATACAAATAACTATGAGGAGTTTAGCATACTGGTGGTTGGTGAACATCTAAGAGACCTGGAGAGGTCAGTGCATACGTACACTGTCCTACAGTGGCCACACATCTGGGAGAAGGAACAGATTGGAGTTCCAGCTCTGCTGTTTGGTAGATGTGTCCTGTTTGCAGGTCATAGATTTTTGGGCCTTGGTTTTCTTCCCTTGAATGATTGTGAGGGTCAAATTAGATGAGGTATGTAAAATCCCTGACTGTGTTATTACAGGTCACTCTTTGAAGTGGTAAGTGTCCTGTATCTGTGCCCAAGAGCATGTTCTTTTGCGACCAGTACTGAGTATGGGTGCCCCCTTCACCCACCCTGCTACCTCTTCTCTGCTCCTCTCCTGCTCTCAGAGTGGCCAAGCTGGTGACAGGTTAGAGATCTCAGGACACTGGCAAGTGGAGTCCTCTTAACACACCCCTGCGGAGGACTGGAAACAGCAACCCACGGAGCAGGAGGCCTTGTAGACCGAGAAAGAGTGAGGTCTCAGCTGAGGCCTCAGGGGGCTCAGGGAAAAGGATCTTGTTTCCTCTGAAAGAGGGAGCTCTCGCTGGCCTGGGATGGATGGGATGAAGAGTAGGAATCAGGATTAACTAGTGTTTGCAGCCAGTATTTTTCCAGTGCACTTTGCCCTGTGTGGGTGTTGTTTTGACCTACAGAAAACTGAAAACCCTACATTCCTTCCATCAGGGGCAATGAGGTGTAGGTAGAAACACTGCTCTAGGACCTGACAAACTTGAATCTACACTTTGTTGTCTCACTCAGTAGCTCTGCAGCCATCTGTAAGTCCTTGACCTTTTTGGGGTCCTCAGTTTGCTCTTCTGTAAACTGAGAAAACGAGGAACGTTCTGTGTAGCCTAAGCAAATCTAAATTAGAAGGTATAACATTCCTTTCTCGCCTATTGGCTAGACGGGATGCGGCTAATGATGTAGCCTGGGGGAAGGCACAGAAGCCACTGAACGATGGGACTTAAGTTTCATCTGCAAATTCTTGTCCTGGAGACAAAAGATGTGGTGAAACCCAGGAGCCTTCTATGTGCGGTTATCCTTGGTGATCCGTTATTTTACCTGACTCCAAAAGAGTATTTTTTTCACATAGAACCTGCTTGGAAAAACTGCATTAATTTTGCCTTCTTTTCTCAGTATCCAGCGAGCAGCATTGGTGGTTCTGGAAAATTACTATAAAGATTTCACCATCTATAACCCCAACCTCCTAACAGCCTCCAAATTCCGAGCAGCCAAGCACATGGCCGGGCTGAAAGTCTACAACGTAGATGGTACGTGCCTTGAAGTGGTGTCTCTGGTGGGCGCAGGGAGCAGTTGGCCAACCCAGTACTTAGATTAAACTGTATGTTCCATTTGGTTCTACCCCTCTCAGGGTCTGCCTTTATGGTACATTCTCATTTCAGAACAATTTTTCCTTTTTTCTTTTTCTTTTGTCTTTTCTTCCTTTCTTTCCTTTCCTTTTTTTTTTTTTTTTCCCGACAAAGATATTTTTAGAGAAATGTTGATTGATAGTCTGCATATGTGGGAGATTCATTCATTTGAGGATTTTATGAAAACTACATGAAACAGGAGTGATGTGGGTTTCCTGCCTCCTGTTGTGAACATCTTACATTGAAAGCTCATAGGAAAAGGCTGCTTTTCAAAATTTGGATAAATTACCAAAGATTCAGCTACCCCAATCCATTAAGTCTATAATTCAGGCCTCTGGTGAGATTCTTACAGGCATTTGTCAGTCCTGGCTGAGAACCAGAGTTGAGTGGGTGGCTGGAGGCCGGAGGCCAGGCTGGGGACATCAGAGCTGTGTTTCGGGCTATCAGATGGTTAAGTGCAAGAAACAGGACACGGTGTCATTTCTTGCCAGGTACCTTGGGTCAGGGCAAGAGCTTTGCAAAACCTAGAAGAGGATCATATTGTTAACAAGTCGAGTGATTTATAGGCGGTGTCAGTTTTAGTGACAATATCCTCCCCCTTTTTTTGTTTTTGGCTCTATGAGATGTGCAGTCGCTTGTGAATCCTAAAGGGCTGGTAAATTTCACAAACCTAGTGCAGAATCCCACTAGCAAGCCAGGCCATTAAGTAGATGCTACGTAAGAAAGCGTACAGTCTGCCTTGTCCTTCTAAAAAGTTAAGGCAGTCCACGGTCAGGGGAACGAGACCAGGAGTTCTAGGTGTGTATTAATAAACATGACATTTTGCAAGACCCCAAGCATGGGTATTTTCTGTAAAAGTTGTGGCTACCATGACCCTCCAGCACGTGTGTGGTTAATGTCTCCTTGGCCATTGACTCTCTTTTTCCTCTGTCCTGTTCCCCCCATCCCTCTCATCCTCTCCCATTGTCTTGTCGCTGAAATGAATGTTCCAGCTGCCCCTACGGCCAAAATGGAACTTTATGTAACAGATGGTAAGTAACGTCTTCAGCACAGTCTGTGCTATTTTTGGCCAGCATTTTAATTGTCAAGCATTCTTCATCTCCTTCGGAGTTCTTTTTCCATTTCCACTCATCAAGTTGGGGTTTTGGGAGATATCCTTCTTCTTGTGAGCATTTTGAACGCAGAGCAGGGGTCCTGTTCACCCTTCTGGGAAGTTACTTTGGGGATTTGTGTATGTGCTTCACAGGGGATGGGCAGACGGTACTGACAGACTGTGGACTAGTTTTCTGCTCTGTTTCGCAGCCCCAAGGCATTAAAACTGTCCTTCCTCCATCGTCCTTTCCCCCAAAGGCCCCAGTAATAACGCCACTGGTCAGTCCCGGGCAATGATCGCCGCAGCTGCTCGGCGCAGGGACTCGAGCCACAACGAGTTGTATTATGAGGAGGCGGAACATGAACGGCGGGTGAAGAAGCGGAGAGCAAGGTACACTGCCCACCCCCCAAAACTAGCATGCCTGTAACACACTTTTCTTTTGAATGGCATACTAACATTCTTTTTCAAAAATTTATTTTATCGAAGTGTAGTTGATTTACAATGTTGTGTTCATTTCTGCTATACAGCAAAGTGACTCAGTTATACATATCCATACATTCTTTTTCGTATTCTTTTCCATTATGGTTCATCACAGGGTATTGAATATAGTTCCCTGTGCTATACAGCAGGATCTTGTTGTTTATCCATCTTATGTATATAACAGCTTGCATCTGCTAATCCCAAACTCCCACTCCTTCCCTCCCCCAACCCCCTCCCCCTTGGCAACCCACAGTCTGTTCTCTGTAAGACTTTTTTTTTTAACCAGAATGAAATTTCAGTTTATAAACATGACCTGCTTGGGCCTTTGGAGAGAATCTCGCTCCAGTGTTTCTCAAACTTTAGCATTCAAAAGCATCACCAGGAGGACTTGTTAAAACACAGATCTCAGCTTCTGGGCCCTACCCGCAACGGATACTTAACTTTTCAGGTCTAGAGCGGGGCCCACCCAAGAATTTGCATTTCTTTAAAATTCCCAACTGACAATGAAGCTGCTGGCCCGCAGCCCGCATTTTGAGTGGCCCGCCCTATATCCCCAGGCTCTTGCTGATTTTCAAGATCTGATCACATTAGCCAAAGTGGACAGAGATGGTTTTCATCATGTGTGCTGGGCCCCTTCCTTCTTTTCTCCCAGGGGCTGCTGGTATGGGCAGCTGGATCCGGGGATACAGCTCTGGCTCTCTGTAAGGCTGCTTCCACACCACCAGCCACCTCTCAGTGCAAGCAGAGCCTTTTGTAGCCAGAGTCTGAGGGGCCTTAAAACTCTTTTCATCTAACCCTTCATTGTAAAGATGAAAGGGACTGAACTGAGTCTCCCAAGTAAATTAGTGGCAGAATTGAGAACAGAAGTCATCTCCGAACCCCAGCCTCCTTCCTCCTCACCCTGGAGCCCCCATTCCACGTATTATTTTTGCCTTTGCCTTCCTTTCCCCTTCCCTCCTCTCCCAACCATCTGGAGTGTCAGCTAAGGACTGGAGCCTTGGGTGAGCTGGTGGCAGACTGGGAGGAGTCATCCCACATTCAGTGTGACTCTGTTCTCAAGCCCTGCACCACGGTCCTGACTGCTGTGTTTCATCGCCTGCAGGCTGGTGGTTGCAGTGGAGGAGGCCTTCATCCACATCCAGCGTCTCCAGGCTGAGGAGCAGCAGAAAGCCCCAGGGGAGGTGATGGACCCCAGGGAGGCCGCCCAGGCCATCTTCCCCTCCATGGCCCGGGCTCTGCAGAAGTACCTGCGCACCACCCGGCAGCAGCACTACCACAGCATGGAGAGCATCCTGCAGCACCTGGCCTTCTGCATCACCAACAGCATGACCCCAAAGGTGCGACTTGTCACCGAGCTTGGAAAGTCCCATTTTAGGGTATTACCAGGAATGATAAAATCAAAGGCTTCTCTAAAGCACCAACTAATAAGAATTAATGATTCTCACTTATTTTATGTTGTTTTGATACCGTCGTTTTAAAAATGTGCCTTTGAAGGCCTCTAGATTCAAGCAGAGGAAAGACTTTCACTTAGAGACAGTCCAGGTAGTAGTTTAGGTTACTCTGCGGATTCTGGGGCCAAGTTGACTCACTGTAACCTGGCACCTCCACCAACTAGTGGGAAACCTTGGGCCAAGAGCCTAATGGCTCTGTGCCTCAGTTTGCTAGTCTGTAAATTGGGGATAATACTAATATCTACCTCATTGGGTTGTCATGAGAACTAAGAGAGTCCGTTCTTATGAAGTGCTTAAAACAGCGTCTGTCATAATATAAGGACCAAATAAGTAGCCATTATTATCAACCAGAGAAAACGTGCCATCACTTTGGTGTTTTGGCTCTTAGGGGGTTAGTTCTACTGAATGCTCTCTGGGATTATGACATGAGCACACTTTTGGGGCTGTTACAAGAAACAACCATGCATCTAATAGAGGGCTGTGGCCAAGGAGGCAAAGTAGAAGGAAGGGTTCAGCAAAGGACCTCTCTTCAAACAGAAGTGGGTTCAGATCCTGGCTCCACCACCTAATTGGTTTGTGACTTTGCCTAAGTTACTCTTCACTTGTTTCCTCTTTTATAAAATGGGGATAATAATAGTATCTACCTGATAGGATTGTTGTATGAGAATTATATTAAATATGGCAGCATGACATGTAAATCATGAGGTAGAAAGTAAATGAGCTTGCCTGTAGTACACATATAACACATGGTAGTGATATTATTAGTATAAGGACCTGTGTTCATACATTGCCTTGTAATATACAACTGCTGGTTGCATTGTCACTAACCAGTAACGATCCTTAGAAAAGCAATATGGAAATATTCATTAAGAAGCCATAATGTTTCCCATATTCTTTGACTCACTAATCCCTCTCCTAGAAAAAGTACTCAGCACAGTCAGCTATACTCATGAATATATATGCACGTGATTTTTGCAAAATAACCTGTATTAACTCCAAACTGGAGTTAAAAATAGAACAGTGGCTTACATAGTACAGTGTCTCACCTGTTAAAACATGGAAGAATCTTCGTTAGAATATTTACAAACAACAGAATGCAAAAAGCTTTGAACGCTGTGGTTACGAGTGAGTACCATATGTCTGCATGTGCAAAGTGATAGCTCGTACCACATAGAATGGAAGTGGTGGTTTTCCTTTTTCAAGGTGGTTTTCTTTTTTTTTAAGTTTCCTGGTTGCTTTCTTTTTCATTTAAAAAAAAGTATACTTTTCTGAATTAAAACTAATAATCTTTGTATAAAAATCTGAACGTTAAAGAAAAGTATAATGTACAAAGCGAAGTTTTCATTCCCCTAACCCAGACAGTTCTTACTGATATAAAGAGTAGGGGTATATTCTTTCAGGTGTTTGTGTGTGTGTGTTTTTAAAGCAGAAATGGATAAAAAAAAAAAAAAAAAAAAAGAAAAACAGAAATGGGATCTCATACCATATAGGTAAAGTTTGGACACTTGCTTTTTTCACTTAAAGCTGTCTCTTGGCTATATTTCCATGTCAGTACTTCGCAATCTCCGTTACACAGATCTGACTCATTCCCTGTAATAGCTGTGTCTTATTCCACTGAATACCATGGTTTGTTTAATGGATTGCCTACTGATGCACATTTGGATTAAGATCTTTCGTTAGTCTAAACCAGGGGTTGGTGGTTTTTGTTAATCGCGTTTTATTGGGACACAGCTACACCCTTTTGTTTACAGATTGTCTACAGCTGCTTTCTCTCTACTACAGCAGAGTTGAGTAGTTGTGACAGTGTGTGCCTTTGCAACACCAAAAATATTTATATTTAAAGAAAAGTTTGCCAATCCCTGGTCTAAACAGTGTTGCAGTGAATATCTCTTTTTTACATATGTGTTTGTACATTTATGCAAGTATTTCTGAAGGATAAATTTCTAGTAGAGGAACAGCTGGATCAAAGGTACAGATCCTGCCAAATTGTCCTTCTAAGAGGTGTTACTGTTTTACACTTTTGCCTTTAGGATATGAGACCGTTTATTTCCCCCTTACCCTTGCCAGCATTGGGTGTTACCATTCTTTTTGATCATTGCCCATCTAAGAGGAGGGAAATAGATTTTTATTATTTGAAGTCATATTTAACTATTAATGTGATAGAACATCTTTTCATGTCTTAATTTTCTATTCTTTTATAAATTGTCTTATTAATTTCATTTATCTAACTGTTGAGCTGCTGCTTTTCCTTATGATTCATAAGAGTTGTATTTTTTTTTTTTTTTTGGCCATGCCTCGTGGCTTGCAGGGTCTTAATTCCCCAATCAGGGATTGAACCTGGGCCCCAGCAGTGAAAGCGCTGAGTCCTAACCATTGGGCCGCCAGGAATTGCCCACATAGGAGTTATTTTTATATGAGTGAGTGTTGTGGTAGAGGCACAACTCTCCCTTCTGCCTTAGAATATATGCTTATAGATGAGAAATAATGTACCTGGCAGCAGCAGTGAGGTGTGGTTGGAGGATACCACTTAGAAACCATCTGTGACCTGTGTTTAGGACCAGAATGTTTTATCCTAATATTTTCTATCTGGATCCCTGGCTCATTCTTTCTTCTGCTTTCTCAAAGCTAAATCGATGTATTTATTGATGTAACACACACGCTGTTGAGCCCCCCAGCATATGCCAGGCACATGGAAAATCCGAATTTAAAAAATAGTTCCCGGGCTCCCCTGGTGGCGCAGTGATTGAGAGTCCGCCTGCCGATGCAGGGGACACGGGTTCGTGCCCTGGTCCGGGAAGATCCCACGTGCTGCGGAGCGGCTGGGCCCGTAAGCCATGGCCGCTGAGCCTGCGCGTCCGGAGCCTGTGCTCTGCAACAGGATAGGCCACAGCAGTGAGAGGCCCACGTACTGCAAAAAAAAAAAAAAAAAATAGTTCCTGCCTTCCAGGAAAGTATAGTTTAGTATAGGCCTCAGACAAGCAAGTTGGCAGTAATTGTTCAGAAAGTAAAATGTCACACGGGAGTCATGCCATGATTAGAGGCCCTTAAAGGAGGACATGTTCGCCTGTCTGAGAGGTTCAGGGAGTGGTGTGAGAAGATTTAAAGGGCCAGGAGGAGTTTGCTGAAGGACGACATCCAGCAGGAGGAACAGCACATGTCGAGGGGAATGTCGAGGAACCCACGGAGCTCAGCCCTGCTAGAGCCGAGAGAGAGGGAGGTGGACGTGGGGCCCGGCCATCCCCCGGACTTGCCACGTGCACACCCCATCCCCCATAAAACAACCTTGCACCGTGAGACGGTTAGAGTCAACCACTTCGTCCTCACAGCAGCCCTGTGCATTAGCGCTGTCATCTCCTCCACCCACAGAGAGGTTAAACGGCTCATCCAGAGGCACACAGCAGTAAGGGCAGAGCATGCGTTTTTGTGTGTGCAGGTATATCCCTGTATTTCTTCTGCTCACATTCCCAGAGTGCTTTTCCGTGCTTGGCACTTGCCCCGAGGAGCTCTCGGGATGGGAGGAGGCTGACCTATGAACAGGTACAAGCCGTGGCCTGGGCCATGGGACCCAGGCCCTTAGAGGCGGCTGGTGCCTCAGCCACGGCTTCTGGGCAGACGTGGGTACCAGCCACCCTGCCTTCCTCGCGTCTCTGCTTACCACCGTTGGCACCCTCTGGTTGGAGAGTGAGAAAGTAGGGGAGCCTTCCCTCCCCATCAGGGACTCTGTGGGGCAGTCCTGATGGAATTGGGTGTGATCTGTGGGGCCATCCTGGTTTGTTGGGAGGACATGTTTTCCCAGGAGTGAGAGCAGGCAGCCCCCAGCAGCACCGCCTGGAGCGGGTGCTCCCTCCCTAATAGCATCTCCGCTTGTCCTTGCAGGCCTTCCTCGAGCGGTACCTCAGCACGGGTCCCACGCTGCAGTACGACCGGGAGCGCTGGCTCGCCATGCAGTGGCGGCTCGTCAGTGATGAGGCCGTGACCAGCGGGCTGCGGGATGGACTCGTTTTTGTCCTCAAATGCTTGGACTTCAGCCTCGTAGTCAATGTGAAGAAAATTCCATTCATCATGCTCTCGGAAGAGTTCATAGACCCCAAGTCTCACAAATTTGTCCTTCGCTTACAGTCTGAGACGTCAGTTTAAAAGTTCTATATTTGTGGCTTTATTAAAAAAAAAAAAAAGAATATATAGAGAGATATATATGTATACCAGAGGGGCATCTTTGTTTTTATTATTCTTCATTGCTGACTGAACTGGCAGATGAGAGACCAGGGTCCTTTGACCATCTGCACTTTATTTGGAAGGAAGCAGAAGATGTCCGTCCTGGAAAAAAGTGACTGATGACATCTGACTTGGGGATGGGACGTCTCTCGAGAAGCCGTTCCCTGGCGTTTCTGTGACAGCTGCAAACCAAAGCAGAGCTGGAGGTTCTTGGGAACCTCGCCTTACGACTCGTCCCTGCCTTTCGTCCAGCACCCAGCCCTGCCCTGGCTTCTGGCCATCCCACTCGTGGGCCTCTGGGGACACGTCTTTGTCCTGTTTCAGGGAACCAGACGGGACATGTCCACACGTGTTTGTATATGTAAACATCCGGCACCACGGGAGCCACGGGCCGTTCACGAAATGCCTGCCTTCGTCTTTGTTCTCTGTTGCCTTAGGTTCTGCAGAGAAAGGTCACAACGACAAACGTGCACTGTCAGTTTACAGCTCTTAATGATTTTATTTTTTTCCCCAAAGAGAGAATCTACCTGCCCTGGTTTTGACCTGCTTGCCTACCAGCTTGAGCAGGTAGCTCTTTCCTAACCCAGTGATGGCCTACCTGACCCCGCTCCATCCCACCCCCACCCTCCCAAAACACACCACACCCTACCTGGCTGGCAGCCCCGGCCAGGGAGCCCAGCTTTCAGAGCCGCCCAGGACCTGGCTCTTCACGTGTGCCCTCGGGCTCCATGCACAGCCTCAGGTCCGCCCCACGGATTGTTTGTTTACGTAGGGAAGGGTGAAGTACCCCCCAGGTAGGTCCCAGGGAGGGCATGCCAGCCAGCTAGGATGTCCCATTCAGGCTGCGGCAGGAGCCCCTCCCCGCCACTGCTCCACACCCACCAGGGGGAGACCCACGCTGTGACTCAGGGACTGGCAAGTTCAGCTCAGAGCCTCCATTTCCCTGGAGGTACGTCCTCACAAAGCTCCATAGCAAGCTGTCTTGCCAAGGGACAGCTGCGGCGTCCAGCCCCTGACTCTGACCACCGTCACTGTGCGCTCATCACCTCCGCCCCTTACTACCCGTGCAGGGGCTCCTTTAGGCCCTGGTGCTAAATCACTCGTAGTTGGCAGTTAAGTGAGGAGAGGGAATGGGCAAGCTGCAGCATCTGGGGAAAGGAAAGTAGGGAGCCGAGCTTGTGATCCAGAATGATGCCAGCCTGGTCTGTTTCTTAGATGGTTTCAGTGGGCTTGCCTGGGCCCGGGCCCAGGGGAGCAGCCGGGCCAGGCGAGCGGAGGCGCCAACGGGCAGAGCCCTGCAGCAGCCTTCAGTTCCTGCATCTGCCTTCCTGTATCCACAGCAAACCTTTGCAAAGTGTTCACTCTCGCTTTTCCCCAGTGTTTAGGGTAACCAGTCACCTTGCTATAGCCAAGGATTACACTGTCAAATGCTCTTTGTGTATGTGTTCGCATGTACCCTTTCTGGTTTATGCATTCCACAAGTGGTGCAGTGTTTGTTATTACTGTCTTAAACCAAAATTGGCTTTTGATATTTGTCACACACCTGTACCTGAAAAAGTAAACAGCGTTCTTGAATCCACAGCCTTCAGGTCAACAAGAAGATGTGTTGGAAAAGCAGGAAGGAGAAACCAATCGGTATGGTGTGAAGCCAAGACATACTATTTAACTACATGGTTTCCGTTTATGTAAAACACATACCATGTAACCATGGTGCTTTTGTTCTTCTTAGTTTTGCCTTTAGGTCCCTTCAAGCCGGACGTTCCTTTTGATGTCTTTCTCAGGAATATATTTTGGGAGACTGGGCAAGGGATGGTGAATGTATAAGAGACTTTGGCTGCATAAAGGTTATACTGTCCCAGACTAAATGTATCAGAGGCTGCAGCATCAGAAACCCGGCAATAGAAGTGCCATACATGTATATTCATCTGGTTAATAACGACACTATCCGTCAGCATTCTAAAACACTGTGCTTACAACCCTGTCTTCAATTACCAGTCCAGAAGGGGTTAAGTTGGATTCATGGCTTTGGTGCCTGCCTTCCCAGCAGGGTGAAGAAAGGTTTAAATTAAGGAATTTCTTTTATCTCTCTCCCAGTCTTTGCATAGGAGAATGTCAGACTTTGTGAAATTATTGTTTCTGTTTTAAATTGAATATTGATTTTTTTACACTGACTTTGTATTGAGTCCTTTTCGAGAGAACAACGTAATAAAATGCAGGATCTTTGTATCAAGGCTTTGCACTTGCAAACTCTTCATAGCCTGAGTTACTGGTGCAGTGGGAACAATGTAAATGGCATTTTTTAAAAAATGTAAGTATTCAGAAAAGCTGTATCATACAATTGAACACAGTTCTTTTCAGTTCTTGCAGTCAATAAGCTCTTCTTTTGAAAAGGAGTAAACTGTGCCCTGGGCTAGTAGAATTAGAAGATAAGTTCACATTAGAGAATACAAGATTTTGTTTGCCTGAAATGTTTATAGATTTTCTATAACTTTCAACCTGTTATTAAAATGTGAACGTTAAACAGTAAGGAGTAGAAAAACTTAATGAGGAGTGTATGTCTGAGGTTGTTCTCTTCCCTGGTGATGTTTTAACCAGTAGATAGTTTCTGTTCTTAAGTGTGTACTTTTGAAGATAATGACAATTTTTAATCGTCCATGAACTAAACATTGAAGTCCGCATTCATAGAGCTGGAAGGGATTTTTAAGGTTTTGTGATTGATCCATCCTTTGCATTATCAGTTAAGTCAAAACGTGTAATGGTTTTGCGAAAGTGTTTCAAGTAAGCCCTAGAGAAAATGCTTGACCATTTTTTGCCCAGCTGCCATCATCTCCCTTCCTTCCTCTCTGTCCTCTGTCTACGCACAGGACAAATTCTGTACGGCCAATGGATAGAGGAAAGTGGCCGTAGTATGTGTGTATGTGTGTGTCGTGCTGCGGCTCATTGCCAGAGCTCGGACCTCCTTTGCAGTGGGGAGACGGTGGTTGTTCGGGTGTGTGTTGGGTGGGCATGAGGTGCTCCGCTGTCTTCACCATAGTTGGTGGTAGTCGAGTACTCTCTTTCTTCTGGTCACTTTGGTGTGCATGTATATAGATAAGCCTGTAGCCCTGTGGGAAGCCATGAGCCTGTTAGGCTGACAGAAACTGATGACCCTGCCCCTCCTTACTTTTTCCCGGGAGAGTGAGTGTAGCAGCCGCCTCAATGAAATCAGCAAAATCAAGTCCTTGTTTACTCTCGTCTGTGTGAACCCTGCTATGGAAGGCTCCCTACACTGGGACGCACATTTGTTTGTGGGTGTGTGTTTCTATATATGTGAGCATTTCTCTGAGTGTAATTACCAGATGGACGGCATGTTTATGTTAGCCATCTGAACATCTGTGTTATCTGTAACAGATGGGTGTGTATCTCAGCAAATAACTTGTGGATGTGTTTATATAGATGAGTGTGTGAAAGTCCATGTGTTTCTACATATGCCCTGTGTTTGAGAGATACCCTAACAGCACCCATCTTCTGGGAGGTTACTCTAAAGCCAGATACTTCTCCCTCGCCTCCTTTACTCCTTCCCCTAGGTTGCACTGGCTTCTCCCCAGGAGTAAATGGCTTTAGCACAGCAGTGTCTTCTGGAGAGCCTGCTGTCCTGTAGGCAAGTCCATTAGACTTTCTTGCCTCAGGACTTTATGACCTGAAAACAGCAAGAAACAAAGAAAGAAAGGTCAAGCTCCATGATAATGACTGCTCCAACTTCACTACCCCGGAAGGCTTACCATAGATTTCTCAATATAACTTAAAAATTGAGCTTCATTTTAAAAAAAAGATTGATTACTAAAAGCGGCACAGAAATGGTGCCATAATATTCAAATAGCCCAGCAGAGACCCTGCAGTTGTAAAGTGGTGTAAGTATTTCTGGGTAGTGTTTGTGCTTTGCGAGTCTTGTTTTACAAAAAATAAATCACTACTGTGAATTTACTGCTATGTAACCCTGTGGTCAGAATCCATTATAAATAAAATATGAGTTATTCTTAAGCCCATAGCACAGTTTTTGAATGGTATTCAGTGCAGTGCAGTAGTGAACAAGGTACCTTAGGCACTACATTGAAATCTCCATATTGAGCTTTAACCAAGTGGATGCCTAGAAAATTAGATTTGGGGTCACATTTTTGACAAAATATATTTTGGTCAAAGAAGGAAGAGAAGGGTAATAAGATGTATCTATCAGGTATCGAATGTTAGGCGTTGTCTTAGAATGTGAATTCCTTTAAGGTAGGCGTTATCTGAATTTTACAGGTAAGAAAAGGGATGAGCAGAGAGGGAGGAACTTGCTTAAAATCTCATGGCTAATAAATGAAATTTCAAATCTAATGTTTGATTCCAATCCCTCAGTCACTACCTTGAAGTATTACCTAAATAATCTGGCATTTTCTGGATGTGGAGGAGAGACCTGAGGATACTTAACCTTGAATCAAAAGCTGGGATTGGGGGTTCGTTGGAGGTGGAATCACATCTGTTCTTTGACCTCGGGTTTGCACCAGAGCTGTGGCTCCAGGGAAGGCTGCTCCGCCGTGCTAGCAGATTTCTCAGGAATTTTGATGGAAAGAACTTGAGGATCCTCCTTCCCTTAGGAAAACCAGCCCTGCTAGCGCTGCACCTGCTGTAGGACTCAGGTGCTATTGTTCTGGTAGCCACCCTTTGCTTCTGTCCCCTCCCCCTCCACTCCCACCCTGCTGGCTTGGGCAGGTGTGCACCTTGGGGAAGTGTGCAGGGGCTGACCTGGCCTCCCTCTGATCTGAAGAGGCCTCTTCCTGGTGCTTTGTCAACATTATGCCCCAACAGCTTCCACTGGTTGGGGTGGGAGAGGGACTGCCTGCAGCCCAGCCTAGGGAGGTTTGGGACTGGAGCCCCTGGCCTCCACCCTTAACTTCATGTTCTCAGCAAGCACTTTGCATCCCACTATCTTCCCCACATTTGCCCTCTAGAGTTTTAATCACTAGACATAAAACAGGACCCTGAGCACACTGTTTTTCTCTATTCCAGTGTCTTGAGGTTTTGGTTTAGTTGTGCATAAACTACCTTCTCTCCTGCTGTTTGCTTTCAGTAGAGGATAGGAAAGGAAAGATAACACACCTCTCAGCATTGCTGCTTATTAGGAACGAGTAGGACGCATTTTCAGAGGGTAAATAGGGAATGTATAACTACTGAATAAAATTAGATTTTAGTACTCTGTGTCCCTTTTACCAGGCCTGTCCCTGTCTACTTAGATAACCCAATTTGTTTTGTTTCACCTGTAACATAAATCTCTTCAATGGGTTGTTTTAGAGTCTCCCCAACACAACAACAGGTTTCCGACACCTGAAGCAGCACAGTGAAATGTTACTCCCAATATGGCACCAGGAATCTACAATTGATATGTCTGTCAGCTTGAAAACATCAGTGTTTTGTCCTTGTTTTAGTGGGATAAAAACACTCTTAAGCCTTGGGGACAAATGTGACCAACTCCCAGGCTTTCATCTTGAGTGTCTTTGGCACTTCTTTTGGCACTGAAATAATACTTGGATAAAAATATTTGTGCAGTGTCTGGTTTTGTATTTGCTTGTATTTATCTCAGCTTTCCCTTGTGCACATGAGCTTTCATTCTGAAGGAGGTCATCCTTTAGGAGTTTTTAAACCCCCAAAAGCCCTCACCTTGGGAAAGCTTCATGTCTGAGGCCAGAGACTCTTGCTCAGGGAATTAGTAGTAGGACCCGGGCATCTGATCTGCACGTGTCAAGTCTAGTTCAATTCATGTTGTAGCGAATTTAAACAGTTAATACACCATCACCATTCCAGGGGCCAGGTGGAGAGAGGTGGCGGTCGCTTTCCATTGGCCAGCACCCCTCAGTTATAGAAATAATGGAATATTCACTTAGTGTTGATCATCATTCTAAAAAAAAATCCAGACTTTGCTGAGAAGTCCTTATTTTTATAATGGATTCACAGTAGGCTTTAACTAAAGAGCAGAGTCCTCTGGGACTCCTAAATTATGACATGTTTAAAAAACTTGATTTCCAAGCAGTTGTTTATGACAACTGTTGCATAGAGTGGAGGACACCAGCCAGGATGAGGGCAGTGGTGGATACTGGCTCACTGGGGTGGTGAATTAACTCATGTTGTGGTGAATTAACTCATGTTGTGATGACCACTTCCTCAACAAAGATGCTTGGGAGAAGACCAGAGAGGCTGGGGCCAGGTCTTACTCAAGGGAAGTTTATTTGACCATCGCTTTTGTGTTGAAAGGACTTTACATTTCTGGATTTAGAATCCAGTATCAACCCAGCAACTTCAGTGACAAAACCATCTGTCTATCTGATGGGGCCATAACTGTTCGTGCAAAGATGTGGCCAGGGGTCTTTTTCATTCTCCCTTATTAGTTAATACTGCACTTTGTAACCAGAAGGGGAAGTTTTGCTGGTTAGCAAAATGCACAATCACTAGATATGTATGACAAAGTCTGAGTGTGACTTCCTGCATAAACTGGGTGGTGGGCTCTATTGAGACATTGCAAACATGTGAGTGAATGAATTACACTACCAGCAACCATCTGCCCAAGTACATTTACATATATTCATAAGATGTATGCAGTGAAGCCTCTTTTCATTGTAACATCAGTAACAATGTTAGAGTCTATGAGGGGCATAGTGTACCTGGCATCCAAGTTATTTTGTTCTCTTTTGGGTCCCCTATTCCAATTAATTGTAAAACGTTTTACATGTTACACTTTTTGTACTGTAAAACTCGGAAAATAAACTGAAATCCCAAATTACATTTTGTTACTTTTTTTTCATGTGATTACTTCAATCTAAAAAGTTTTATTTTATTTATTTTTTTTTTATTGAGGTATAGTTGATGTACAATGTTGTGTTAGTTTCAGGTATACAGCAAAGTGATTCAGTTATACATATTATTTTTTTCAGGTTATTTTCTCTTATAGGTTATTACATAATACTGAGTATACTGCCCTGTGCTATACAGTAGGTCCTTGTTGGCTATCTATATATTTCATATATAGTAGTGTATATATGTTAATCCCAAACTCCTAATTTATCCCTCCCCCCTTCCCCTTTGGTAACCATAAGTGTTTTCTACTTTTTAAGGAACATTTTCACTCTTGAATAATTTTGATACCTTCTTAAATATAACCTGTCAAGTTTCTCTGAAAACCAAGATAATTGTAATGGTAGATTGAACGGGAAAGTGGAATTGCCATTGTAAGAAAAACTACAGGTTGCAATCATTTTATGGTCAAGAGAATGTTTTAAATGAATAGATTACTGAAAATTAAATCCTTAGGCTCTAAAACTTGGAGGTGAAACAGGCCTTTTGAGTAAATCAGCAAGTGAAAAAAGATCTTTGAGTCAAGTAAGGAGGGAGGAAAATGTCAGACCCTGGAATTGTGAGGAGGGTGAATGAATATTGGATTGTTTTTGCAAATGGCTTGCTAATTCAATTTAAATTATTGACTTATTTTCAATAGGTCTATTCAAAGGGAACTTGATTATTTGACAAAGAAATATTGGAGCTTGCCTTCTGCTACTCCCAGCTGTCCTTACTGAATGCTGGTAGCACACAGTCAGATTCTTACCTGTTGCATGGATAAAGATCAGAGAAAGTGATTGATTTGATGATATTCATTGTATAGATTATTGATAAACTCTGTTTCTCTGGGCCAAGATGGGCACAATTTACACCCGCACAAGCAAAACCTACTAGAGAAAAGATTAAAAGTGTATGCAAACATAAACCAAAGACTTCTCTTTTTCATTCATTACCCATAATACAGATATAGAATTTTGGAAGAGTTTCGAGAATGTCAGATGATAAACTGAGATTATGGAAGTGGAATGAGGGATATCAGGATGGCATCAGCTACAGCCACTGCCTGCTTGCCTAGTGCCAGAGACAAGACCCACCAGTAGTAGTGTGGGAATGGGCAGTATCCCTGCACAAGAGAGACTTGGTAATTCCCTCCTGGTGTCATGCAGCATCTTCTAGTTATGCAGGCTAATGCTGACGTGGAAAATCAAAACTGTATTTGCCTTCTGGATGTGTTCTCTATATTTACATCTGAATGTGTTTCTGCGGTTCTGAGAATTCATAATGTCTCAGACAAAATGATGATGCATTTGTAGAACTGACACGGGGGCTTTAAACATGTTTCCTTGCTCAACTCTCCCATCTTACCCACTCCGTTTTGCCTTCTGTGATCCACATGTGGTAACCAGCTTTATGGGTCCATTGAATGAATATTGGAATGAGTGAATGAATGAATGAGAACGTGGCAGCACACTCAATGCTAAAACTACTGGGTGTGACCTAATCATCAGTGACTAGGGTGATCATTAAGAATTCTGGTCATCGCTGCTCCAAAGAGTTCTGATCAATGAAATACCAGGTTAATTTGAAAAAGGTCCTTAATTCACCTTGCAACCATTTGGGTCTGAAGGTGCATTAAAATAAATGCATGGACACTTAGGTGGCTGTGGTCATTCCATGCCCAGAGAATGGGGCCTGGGACCACTGCTATCATCCCCATGCTGCTTTGCTTCCCGTCATGATGGCTATATTGCTGGGGGACTTTGCTAACATGAGGAAAGAGAACATCCCCCATTGGAAACCTTCTTATTGAGCCAAGGAGATAGTCTTCCTATTTCTTCAGCAATTGGCTATCCTCAGCAAACCTGAACAGATGACACCGTGTTGCCAAAAACGTCTTGGGATAAGATAGACTTTCGAGAATCAATAGCACATTCTTAATGGTGCTAATAGTTGTTAAATTAGCTTTACATTGGGGCTTACAGAATATTTAGTCAAACAAGATTAAGTACCAAGATCACTGAGATTGGTTCAAGATGGCAGAGTAGAAGGACATGCTCTCACTCTCTCTTGCAAGAACACCAGAATCACAACTAACTGCTGAAAAATCATCAAAAGGAAGACACTGGAACTCACCAAAATGATACCCCACATCCAAAGACAAAGGAGAAGCCACAATGAGATGGTACAAGGGGCGCAACCACAATAAAATCAAATCCCATAACTGCTGGGTGGGTGACTCACAAACTGGAGAACACTTCTTATACCACAGAAGTCCACCCACTGGAGGGAGGGTTCTGAGCCCCATGTCAGTCTTCCCAATCTGAGGGTCTGGCAATGGGAGGAGGAATTCCCAGAGAATAAGACTTTGAAGGCTAGTGGGATTTGTTTGCAGGAGTTTCACAGGACTGGGGGAAACAGAGACTCCAATTCTGGAGGGCACACACAAAGTAGTGTGCACATCAGGACTCAGGGGGAGAGAGCAGTGACCCATAGGAGACTGAACCAGACCTACGTGCTATTGTTGGAGGGTCTCCTGCAGAGTTGGGGGGTGGCTGTGTCTCACTGTGAGGTCAAGGACACTGACAGCAGAAGTTCTGGGAAGTATTCCTTGGCATGAGCCCTCCCAGAGTATGCCATTAGCCTCACCAAAGAGCCAGGTAGGCTCCAGTGCTGGGTCACCTCAGGGCAAACAACCAACAGGGAGGGAAGCCAGCCCCACCCATCAGCAGACAAGCAGATTAAAGTTTTACTGAGCTCTGCCCACCAAAGCAACAGCCAGCACTACCCACCACGAGTCCCTCCCATCAGGACACTTGCAGAAGCCTCTTAGATAACCTCATCCACCAGAGGGCACACAGCAGAAGCAAGAAGGACTACAATCCTGCAGCCTGTGAAACGAAAACCACATTCACAGAAAGACAGGCAAAATGAAAAGGCAGAGGACTATGTACCAGATGAAGGAACAAGATAAAACCCCAGAAAAACAACTAAATGAAGTGGAGATAGGCAACCTTCCAGAAAAAAAATTCAGAATAATGATAGTGAAGATGACCAAGGACCTCGGAAAAAGAATGGAGGCAAAGATTGAGAAGATGCAAGAAATGTTTAACAAAGATCTAGAAGAATCAAAGAACAAACAAACAGAGATGAACAACACAATAACTGAAATGAAAATTACACTAGAAAGAATCAATAGCAGAATAACTGACTCAGAAGAACGGATAAGTGACCTGGAAGACAGAATGGTGAGATTCACTGCTGCGGAACACAATAAAGAAAAAAGAATGAAAAGAAATGAACCAGCCTAGGAGCCCTCTGGGACAACATTAAATGCAACAACATTCACATTATACAGGTCCCAGAAGGAGAAGAGAGAGAGAAAGCACCTGAGAAAATATTTGAAGAGACTATAGTCGAAAACTTCCCTAACATGGGAAAGGAAATAGCCACCCAAGTCCAGGAAGTGCGGAGAGTCCCATACAGGATAAACCCAAGGAGAAACATGTGGAGACACATAGTAATCAAATTGGCAAAAATTAAAGACAAAGAAAAATTATTGAAAGCAGCAAGGGAAAAATGACAAATAACATACAAGGGAACTCCTATAAGGTTAACAGCTGATTTCTCAGCAGAAATTCTACAAGCCAGAAGGGAGTGGCATGAAATACTTAAAGTGATGAAAGGGAAGAACCTACAAACAAGATTACTCTACCTGGCAAGGATCTTATTCAGATTTGATGGAGAAATCAAAAGCTTTACAGAAAGCAAAAGCTAAGAGAATTCAGCACCACCAAACCAGCTCTACAGCAAATGCTAAAGGAACTTCTGTAAGTGGGGAACACAAGAGAAGGAAAAGACCTACAAAAAAAAACCCAAAACAATTAAGAAAATGGTCATAGGGGGACTTCCCTGGTGGTGCAGTCGTTAAGAATCCGCCTGCCAATGCAGGGGACATGGGTTTGAGGCCTGGTCCAGGAAGATCCCATATGCCGTGGAGCAAATAAGCCCATGCACCACAACTACTGAAGCCCGCATGCCTAGAGCCCAAGCTCCGCAACAAGAGAAGCCACCGCAATAAGAAGCCCACGCACCGCAACAAAGAGAAGCCCCCGCTCGCCGCAACTACAGAAAGCCCGTGCGCAGCAACCAAGACCCAACACAGCCATAAATAAATAAATAAATTAATTAATTAAAAGAAAAAAGAAAATGGTCATAGGAACACACATATCGATAATTACCTTAAACGTGAATGGATTAAATGCTCCAACCAAAAGACACAGGCTTGCTGAATGGATACAAAAACAAGACCCATATATATGCTGTCTACAAGAGACCCACTTCAGACCTAGGGACACATTCAGACTGAAAGTGAGGGGATGGAAAAAGATATTCCATGCAAATGGAAATCAAAAGAAAGCTGGAGTAGCAATACCCATATCAGATAAAATAGACTTTAAAATAAAGACTATTACAAGAGACAAAGAGGGACACTACATAATGATCAAGGGGTCAATCCAAGAAGAAGATATAACAATTATAAATATATATGCACCCAACATAGGAGCACCTCAATACATAAGGCAAATGCTAACATGTATAAAAGAAGGAATTGACAGTAACACAATAATAGTAGGGGACTTTAACACCTCACTTATACCAATAGACAGATCATTCAGATAGAAAATTAATAAGGAAACACAGGCTTTAAATGACACAATAGACCAGATAGATTTGATTGATATCTATAGGACATTCCATCCAAAAACAGCAGATTACACTTTCTTCTCAAGTGCGCATGGAACATTCTCCAGGATAGATCACATCTTGGGTCACAAATCAAGCTTCAGTAAACTTAAGAAAATTGAAATCATATCAAGCATCTTTTCTGACCACAACGCTATGAGATTAGAAATCAATTACAGGGAAAAAAACATAAAAAACACAAACACATGAAGGCTAAACAATACGTTACTAAATAACCAAGAGATCACTGAAGAAATAAAAGAGGAAATCAAAATATACCTAGAGGCAAATGACAATGAAAACATGATGATCCAAAACCTATGGGATGCAGCAAAAGCAGTCCTAAGAGGGAAGTTTATAGCTATACAAGCCTACCTCAAGAAACAAGAAAAATCTCAAACATTCTAACCTTACACCTAAAGGAACTAGAGAAAGAAAAACAAACAAACCCAAAGTTAACTGAATGAAAGAAATCATAAAGATCAGAGAAGAAATAAATGAAATAGAAACAAAGAAAACAATAGCAAAGATCAATAAAACTAAAAGCTGGTTCTTTGAGAAGATAAATAAAATTGATAAACCATTAGCCAGACTCATCAAGAAAAGAGGGAGAGGACTCAAATCAATAAAATTCGAAATGAAAAAGGAGAAGTTACAACAGACACCGCAGAAATACAAAACATCCTAAGAAACTACCACAAACAACTCTATGCCAATAAAATGGACAACCTGGAAAAAAATGGACAAATCCTTAGAAAGGTATAAACTTCCAAGACTGAACCAGGAAAAAATAGAAAATATGAAGAGACCAATCACAAGTAATGAAATTGAAACTGTGATTAAACATCTTCCAACAAACAAAAGTCTAAGACCAGATGGCTTCACAGGTGAATTCTATCAACATTTAGAGAAGAGCTAGCACCCATCCTTCTCAAACTCTTCCAAAAAGTTGCAGAGGAAGGAACACTCCCAAACACATTCTATGAGGCCACCATCACCCTGATAGCAAAAGCAGACAAAGATACTACAAAAAAAGAAAATTACAGACCAATATCACTGATGGATTTAGATGCAAAAATCCTCAACAGAATACTAGCAAACAGAATCCAACAACACATTAAAAGGATCATACACCATGATCAAGTGGGATTTATTCCAGGGACACAAGCATTCTTCAATATATGCAAATCAGTCAATGTGATACACTGTATTAACAAACTGAAGAAGAAAAACCATATGATCATCTCAATAGATGCAGAAAAAACTTTTGACAAAATTCAATGCCTATTTATAATAAAAACTCTCCAGAAAGTGGGCATATAGGGAACCTACTTCAACATAATAAAGGCCATATACAACAAACCCACAGCAAACATCATTCTCAATGGTGAAAAACTGAAAGCATTTCCTCTAAGATCAGGAACAAGGCAACGATGTCCACTCTCGCCACTATTATTCAACATAGTTTTGGAAGTCCTAGCCATGGCAATCAGAGAAGAAAAAGAAATAAAGGAATACAAATTGGAAAAGAAGAAGTAAAATTGTCACTGTTTGCAGATGACATGATACTATACATAGAGTATCCTAAAGATGCCACCAGAAGACTACTAGAGCTAATCAATGAATTTGGTAAAGTTGCAGGATACAAAATTAATGCCCAGAAATCTCTTGCATTCCTATACACTAATGATGAAGTATCTGAAAGAGAAATTCAGGAAACACTCCCATTTACCATTGCAACAAAAAGAATAAAATACCTAGGAATAAACCTTCCTAGGGAGACAGAAGACCTGTATGCAGAAAACTATAAGACACTGTTGAAAGAAATTAAAGATGATACCAACAGATGGAGAGATATACCATGTTCTTGGACTGGAAGAATCAATATTGTGAAAATGACTATACTACCCAAAGCAATCTACAGATTCGATGCAATCCCTATCAAATTACCAACGGCATTTTTTACAGAACTAGAACAAAAAATCTTAAAATTTGTATGGAGACAACAAAAGACCCCAAATAGCCGAAACAGTCTTGAGGGAAAAATATAGAGCTGGAGGAATCAGACTCCCTGACTTCAGTCTATACTACAAAGCTACAGTAATCAAGACAATATGGTACTGACACGAAAACAGAAATATAGATCAATGGAATAGGATAGAAAGCCCAGAGATAAACCTATGCACCTATGGTCAACTAATCTATGACAAAGAAGGCAAGGATATACAAAGGAGAAAAGACAGTCTCTTCAATAAGTGGTGCTGGGAAAACTGGACAGCTACATGTAAAAGAATGAAATTAGAACACTCCCTAACACCATACACAAAAATAAACTCAAAATGGATTAGAGACCTATATGTAAGACTGGACACTATAAAACTCTTAGAGGAAAACATAGGGAAAACACTGTTGGACATAAATCACAGCAAGATCTTTTTTGATCCACCTCCTAGAGTAATGGAAATAAAAACAGAAGTAAACAAATGGGACCTAATGAAACTTAAAAGCTTTTGCAAAACAAAGGAAACTACAAACAACACGAAAAGACAACCCTCAGAATGGGGGGAGATATTTGCAAATGAATCAACAGACAAAGGATTAATCTCCAAAATATAGAAGCAGCTCATGCAGCTCATTATTAAAAAAACAAGCAACCCAATAAAAAAATGGGCAGAAGACCTAAATAGACATTTCTCCAAAGAGGACATACAGATGGCCAAGAAGCACATGAAAAGCTGCTCAACATCACTAATTATTAGGGAAATGCAAATCCAAATTACAATGAGGTATCACCTCACACCAGTTAGAATGGGCATTATCAGAAAATCTACAAACAATAAATGCTGGAGAGGGTGTGGAGAAAAGGGAACCCTCTTGCACTGTTGGTGGGAATGTAAATTGATCCAGCCACTATGGAGAACAGTATGGAGGTTCCTTAAAGAACTAAAAATAGAATTACCATATGATCCAGCAATCCCACCACTGGGCATATACCCAGAGAAAACCATAATTCAAAAAGACACATGCACCCCAATGTTCATTGCAGCACTATTTACAATAGCCAGGTCATGGAAGCAACAAAAACACCCATCGACAGATGAATGGATAAAGAAGATGTGGTACATATATACAATGGAATATTACTCAGCCATAAAAGGAATGAAATTGCATCATTTGTTGAGACGTGGATGGATATAGAGACTGTCATACAGAGTGAAGAAAGTCAGAATGAGAAAAACAAATATCTCATATTAACACATATATATGGAACCTAGAAAAATGGTACAGATGAACCGGTTTGCAGGGCAGAAATTGAAACACAGATGTAGAGAACAAACCTATGGACACCAAGGGGGGAAAGCGGCAGGGGGTGGGTGTGATGAATTGGGAGATTGGGATTGACATGTATACACTGACGTGTAAAAAGTGGATGACTAATAAGAACCTGCTGTATAAAAAAAAAAAATTTTTTTTTAAAGATTAAGTACCAATCCGAGTTTAGGCACTGAGGATAGAACAGAATCAGCCAAAGTCTTTTCCCTAAGGTTGCTTTCAGACTAATGGCCGGGGGGTGGGGGTGGGGAGACACACAATTAATAGTACAATACATTGCAGGTTCTGTAAGAGGCCTCCACGGGGTGCAGCTAGGGTGCAGCTAGGCCTCAGCAGAGGAGGTGGTCCTTTTGCCTGGGGCGTGACTGGAAGTGTCACAGACTGTATCTCTATAGGAGTTTGCCAGGCGGGCACAGATGAGGAAGGACAGGCTTTCCAGTAGATGGAACAGCATAAGCCAAGGCTTGGAGGTGTTAAACAGCCACGCAGCTTCGGCCAACTTCAGGTTCTAAGGGTAGAGGGGCAAAGGGGCAGATGGTTGGGAGGTGTCATGAGACATGAGGATGGTAAGGTAGACAAGAGACACTTCACGTAGACCACCGGCGTCCTGTAAAGGAAATCAGTTTTTACCCCATGACAAAGCTGGTCCTGGCCCCTTAGCTCGTTGGCAGTGGTACTGACCCCACTTCTGCTTAAATAACAACTGGGTGCTATAATCCAGATGAAGCATTTGGACGCCATCATTCCAAGATGGCACTCCACATTTGCAGCATGGATCACCCCAGCTAGGCCAGTGCTCTTCTCATCCCTGAGCCCAGATATCCCCAGTGTCAACAGTACTCAGACTTCGCTTTCCTCTTGTGGAGGAGAGACTCTTCAAGGACTTTTAGTTTTACAAGCCCTACCTCATTGTTCCTCCCCAACCTCATGCCCCACAGTCTAGATTCCACGTTTGGCCGTCAGAAAACTTTCCATTCATTACTTGATCTTTGGCCTCATCATCTTTAAAAACAACAACAACAACAAATTTTAAGCACCTATTGGGAATAGAGAACCACTGAAGAATTTTAAGCATGTGTGTGACATGATCAGTTTTTCATTTTCAAAAGATCGTTTGATTGCAGTGTGCAGGGCTGGAGGTGGAAGTACAGTCAGAAACTTGTGGTCACCCAGCTGAGAGATTGTAAAGCCTCAATTACACAGTAAGAGCGAGTGAAGAGAAGAGGACTGGACTTGCTCCCTATTGGATGCGAAAGTGGGAGACAAGAAAATGGCTCTAAGGTTTCTGGCTGGGACGTTGTCAGAGGGGGATGCCTCTTCCCCACTCCTCTGCTTCCGTGAAGGACTTTCCCCAAAACACTGCTGGCCTTTTGTCCAGTCCTTGTTCCCGTCCTGAGATGGCGTAAGTTACCTGGTTAATGGGCGGTAGCCATTTGTCCATGTTTCTTAGAGTGAAGTGCCTAGGGTGCAGTTAGTGTGAGGGGTCCACTCCTTTTCTTCTGCCTCTCCATCCTTGAGCGCTGAGAGCACTGGTCCTCTCTGCACACCTGGATGACCTGCACTTGAGGCTGGAAACTGGCAAGCCCATTCTCCTAATCTCTAGTCTCCAAATTAGTGCTTCTCTGTAATCAGGGCGATATTTTGGACTGCTGACTTTTGGAGCTAATTTCTCAGTTGGTTCAGATCTCAGTCAGGAAAAGAGAGCTATCAGTACTTTTTAAGGGCACCCTCCCCACACTTAAAGCCCCAAAGCTGTGTTGGTCTAAGGTGCCTATGGGGCATCCAGGTGATGCTGTCCAGGAGAGACAGCTGGAGCGAGGGGCTTGGAACTCAGGAGAGGCCTGGCTAGAGACAGAGTTGGAAGACGTAGGCTGGATGAGATGACGGGGGGGAGTGGCAAGAGCAGTGGTCAGTGCTGACTTGCATCCATCCCCAGTGACTCTTGTTAAAATGGAGAGGGTCGGGCTTCCCTGGTAGCGCAGTGGTTGAGAGTCCGCCTGCCGATGCAGGGGACACGGGTTCGTGCCCCGGTCTGGGAAGATCCCACATGTCGCGGGGCGACTGGGCCCGTGAGCCATGTCCACTGAACCTGCACGTCCGGAGCCTGTGCTCCGCAACGGGAGAGGCCACAACAGTGAGAGGCCCGCGTACCGCAAAAAAAAAAAAAAATGGAGAGGGTCAGGCCCCAACTCTGGAGCCGGTATATCAGTAAGTCTGGGCTGGTGACAGGAGTCTGTGTTTTCTAGAATAAGCTCAGACATGATTCTGACGCTCACTGAGCAGGGTTGAGGAGCCCTGGTGAGAGTGGGAAGTTCGAAGACAGGCCATAGGACCCACTCAAGGGATGTGTGTGTCTGGGTGTAGCAGGGATTGTTGATCAATATTCGATAATGACCTGTGACTGGTGACATCATTAACAGAAAGGGCTTCCTGGGCAATACAAACTAGGGCCTGGACAGTACACAACCTTGTTACAGAAGAGACAAGCTCATTTCAACTATGAGATGATGTTCTAAAGAAATATATTTAAATGATTGTGCATTCTTGATAACACAATGATTTTTTGTTTTATTTTGTTTTCTAGCAGGATGGCCAGATCTCACAGTTCTAATTAGCCTACATTTCTAGCACTGTATAATTGATTACTTGCCTCCAGAATGAAAGGGGAAAGGGCATCTTGGCTTAAGCAGTGAAAAGGATTACGAGAAATTCACTTGAGTCCATCTTGGGACACCATCTGAAGAAAAGAAATGGAATCCTTTGATTGCTTAATTTAAGGAATTAAATATAGTTTAAATTCTTGATTTAGCTATAAAAATGGGGTTACATTTACACTCCTTTAAAGTATTTGTGTGACCCTGGGAAAATTACTCGAGGCCTCTGTGCCTCATTCGGTTTCCTCATCTGTAAAATGGGGAAAATAACAAAACTCATCTCATAAGATCTTTGTAAGGATTAAACGGGACAATACACGTGAAGCATCTAGCATAGTGCACTGGGCACATACCAAACATTCAATAAATACCAGCTGAAAAAGTTTTAGACCAATAACTAAATAGCACTACTACTTACAGATAGTACTAGCTTAACACTCAGTGCTTCTAGCACAGGAGCAGCATAGCAAGATTTAAACTTAGTGCATATTACTCAGGCCTGTAAGAACCAGGGAATTTTCCTGGGCTGGGAAATCTACCACTTTCATGACAGAGCACATTCCTTGGCTATTTGAAAGGTTAGCTTCAAAGATCACTTTGAAAACTCACCTCGCCAGGAACTTATTTGGGTCTGTCTGGATGGCAACATAGCCCAGCTTGGGAAGTGTCTGCCTTGTTTTGTGAGGCGAAGGGATAAAACTAAGGAGGCCTTGGAAGCACTGTGATCCAACAGTGCTGATCAAACAATTATTCACCCATCAGTTCAATAAATGAGTATCTACTTCATGCTGAGCAAAGTGCTAGGTGTTGGGGATACAAGAGTAAATAAATTCCTTGTCTCCAAGGAGCCTGTGTTTTAGTGAAAGGACAGACATACAAATATGTGCTACCATTTAAATGACGAGTGCCAGGATTTGGGGTATACACAAAATGCCGCGGGAGCAGAGGGGGAGGGGACCCCTTCGGACCACCCAGGCAATTGGACAGATGGTGATATTAATCATTTGAACTGGGGCTCCAAGAAGAGGAGGAGGAGACGTTTAGGGGAGAAGGTAATGAGTTTGGCTTTTGTGATGTTGTCTGAAGCACTTGTGCAATGTCCAAACCAAGATGTCCAGAAGCAGTTGAACGAGTGAGTCTAAAGCTAAGGAGAGAGGTCAAGGTTAGAGACCCAGACTTGGAAGTTATTAGCTGATGGGCATGGATGATAAACTGTCTTGGAAGAATGTTAGAGCTGAGTGATACTGTGGAAGACTAACATTTCAAGGACAGGCAGAGGAAGAGGGGCCAGAAAGGAAAAGGAAGAAAGAATAGAGAGGGAGAACAGGCATCCAGAGATAATGAGCAGAAACAAAAACTCAGGAGAGTATGTTCAAGACAGTCTCAGTATTTTCAAAATATAACTTTAATGACAGAGTTAGTTAGCTACTATTCCATAAAGGATTGCCCTATTTTCAAAGAATTTGCAGTGTCTTACACGTGTGTTAAAAGATTGAGAAAATAAATTAGAACATTATAATGCACACTTAACACTAAAACTACTGAGCACAATATAACTTAGATAGTTCGGAAGGCACTGAGGGATTTTTTTCAGTGCCTCAGGGTATCATTATGAACTCTAATTATTATTGTTCTGTTCAACTGTGGGAGCACTGATAGATGGAGAGTTAATTGCCCTCCGGTTAAACCAACTTTGACTCTGAATGGGAAGGCTGACTAGGAGCAAAAGAGAGGGGGTATGGGGGCTTCCCTGGTGGCGCAGTGGTTGAGGGTCTGCCTGCTGATGCAGGGGATGCGGGTTTGTGCCCCGGTCCGGGAGGATCCCACATGCCGCGGAGCGGCTGGCCCCGTGAGCCATGGCCGCTGAGCCTG